>NC_056736.1:137793953-138126453 GCF_019279795.1 Protopterus annectens | reverse complement strand
AGAGACTGAAACATATGCAAAGCAGAGTCCCTGCGAACAGAAAATGAAGAGCCAAACACAAATGCATGGTAGGGAATAACATGTCCCTACCCATGAACAAATGACAGGAAAACCGTGTGCCTGTAGTCCAACGTAATGTTGATAGCTATACCATGTGGAAATGAAATGTATCAGATGTTAGTGCGCCGCCAATAGATACGTCCAGTCCAATGGAGAGGGTCACCATCCGACCCATAATTTGAGGGAGGGAACATAGCTGTGCAGATGTGTCCATAACAAAATACATGAGGAGAAATGTAGATATAGGTAGTGACCGTATGTCTGAATCATATCCCACAAGCCATGTAATAGTCACATACAAAAGTTATGTCCGTATTTCACATACCAAATGTGATAGGAAATAGCATACGCATGTAAACAAAACAGAAGGAGCATATAAATGAGCCATAACAACACAGACAAATGTAGGCCGAAAGGAACAGTATGATCCGTACCATCGACCAAGATTAACACCTGTCCCACTTTGCGAGCGACAGTCGCTCTGTGGGCAGATGTGTCCTGACACAAACATGTACAACTGGCAAATGTCCAGAGAATATAGGACATAATTCCTCTGTAGACGTCATGCAATAGTTGCATTAAACATATTTCACTGGACGTATAATACATAAATGTCATAACAAACAGAATAACATACCAAAATGCTACAAGAATAACCTTAGATATAGACAAGAATTGTAAGTTCTATCTGCCGAACTGACCTTGGGTATGTGTTGGCCTGTAAAATATGCTGTGTTCACCGCAACTGTCACAGTAGGGTTGCCACCCTTACAAATGGCCAAAGTGGGACATGTTTGGTACAGACATCAGACTGTACAGGCAGACACATACCCACAGCCAGTACAAAGGACTGAACAATACTGTTTTGCATACAGAAAAGCATATTCCTGTAGCATTTTAGTTGCTTATTCTGTTTCTCATAACAGTCAGGTAGTTCAGATACAGAATTAACTGTTTAATGCAACTATCACATAAAATATAAAAACTATGTTTGTCCTAAAATCTCAGGACATTTGCCATGTTGACAATTACATGTCAGGACACAACTGCCCAAAGAGGGACTGTCCCTCACAAAGTGGGAAAGGTGGTAACCCTATGTCACACTGTGGCCAATTGAAAAGGTGGAAGCACAACCGTTGACTGTGGGGAGGCAATGTCCACAATGGTCGGACATGGGTAAGGAATAGTTTGGACATAGGAAAAGGTGCCCTCCTACCAATGAGTAGAACAGGCTGGCAAAATCCAGAAGTCAGCTGTATAATCCGAACGTGTATGTCACACAGTCGAACGGGTAGTACCCGGATACACCAACCAAGTAATGAAAGTGAAGTAAGGGCATGTACCTATGTGCGTGAGGTATAGCATATGGAAAGCAAACATGGCAGGGTAGTCCACACAACCATAAAGGTACCCGGCACATGTAGGGTAGTCAATGTGTAACTCTGACCATGTCATGGGCCAACAACCAAAGTAGTGCTCTATGGGGTTTGAGTAATTCGTGTGTTAGGGGTGTGTGTTTAATGGTAAATTCCTCAAAGGCAATACTTGTGTCATATGCAGAAAAGGTGAACCGGAGGTGTATGAGGGGGCAGCGGGTGAAGTGGAAAGAAACACAACCTCATGTAGAAACAGCTGCAAGACAAGCAGACAGGCCATAGTGTAGAACACAATCTCACAAACATATGAATAAGGAAATATGTGAGACAAATGTATAGATACGGCACCGTCACATACCCACAGATGGGTCCTGATGGAACTGGCCATAAAAAACGCAACACACCTGGATGCATAATAGCCTAAATTCTCCAAAAAGGTGGAATCCATCTAATGGATATTGTGTAAACCATTGGGGGAAGATGTAGGGACCTATATCAGTGTCATGTAGGCAATTATCATGGATGGACACGCGTACGACCAAGATGGTAACCATACCTGCCAGAATGTCAGAATAAGACAGCTGGACTAAGGCATAGTACATGACAGACAAATAGGGACTATATTAAATATAGCTCAGACAAAGTCAGACCATTGATAAAATAATTGCGTAGTCAGGAATACGAATGTTATGAGAGTTAGTAATCATGAAATAGAAATGTCAGTCATGATTACCTAACCGCACAGTCCGTCATGGCTTGCCAGCAATCTACCAGAAAGGCACATTATCATTACAAATGTAACATAATCATAGGTCAAACCTCAGGGAGTATACCCATAATGTGTACAGGTGAGAGGTATGAAGGTAACCCGTCCTAATGAAATGTACAGAACTAGTGATACTAGGTGGACAGGTGAGAAGAAAGATGTCAGGACAAATGACAAAACATGTACAAGTCATAAGCATGTTTGTCCACAAATGTGAATTACAATGTATGGTCTGTGAAAGTCAACGTGCAAGTTTAATAGACTCAAAAGACATGTGCCCCTTTATGGTGTCATGCAATGTCACCGATACAGTGTCCAGTCCTCCATACTCGTACGTGAGCTCTGCCACTGATGGAAAGCGCAAATACCGGCGTACACATAAGGTACATGATGGAATAATTAGTGTGGATAAGCACCTGTTGGCCTGTGTGAGGATAATAACCCAGTGGGTGGGTGTGTCCTGCAATAGGAATGAAATGGTAACTGGCCTGTGATGGTGCCATGTATTGTGTGTATTGGCATAAGGAAATTGATGTCCAGTATCAGAAACATACTTCGCAACTGTACGAATGTGCAGATGTATGCCTCATATGTGTAGTGTGTTCCTCTCACAATCTGTACCTGTCTGCCAAATACCTGAGAACTGACATCATTAAATAATGATAAACATATGTGTTTAAGACCCCAAATCCCTCAGAAAGTTCATACTAATGCAAAACCTATAATACTGTCAACTATCTACGTTTGTAAGAGCAATATGTAGAATCTGCACCTATCTGTCCCCCCATCATGTTAGACTTTGTACAGATGTTTTGCACTAGGAGGTTGATAGGTATGATCTGAAACAGATACATGTCTGAGGAAACAGCATTATCGACTGCAAGATAACTCAGAAGATATGAAAAGCGCTGCAGTAGGATGTTCATCCGCAGGTATGTGCTGACATGTCAAATGACACAACAGTCTACAGGAAGTACCTATAGGGTGTCACCTTTACTACTGATGACTGTGGGACATACCCACGGCCATACATACACCACAAATAGATATAACACACAGCAAAGCCTAGGCCATGATACATGAAGCCTCCGGCGTGTATGGATTGAGTGAGAGTACAGCAAGGAAAAATGACTGCCAGGCTATTCAGCAAACACCTGCAGGGGCGTGCAAGACCGCCCGTAACATGAACATTGCACGGACAATGTTGGGATTTGCAACATACCCCATTTGTATGTGTAAGCTATGCAAATGATGTAATGATAGGGTTGCCACCTTTCCAAATGCCCAAAGTGGGACATTTGTGCTAAAAAATCAGATTTTGCAGGGCAAAACATACCCACCGCCAGTACAAAGGACAGAACTTCAGTTTTTTGCCTGAATAAAAGTCTATTCTTGTAGCATTTTAGTTCCTTATTCTGTTTCTTATAAGATTTAGGTGTTTCAGATACAGAATAACTGTTTTATGCAACTATGACATAAAATATAGAAAATAATTTTGTCCTAAAATCTCAGGACATTTGCCATTTTTTCACATTTTTGCAGGACACAACTGCCCAAAGAGGGACTGTCCCTCGCAAAGTGGGACAGGTGGTAACCCTACGTAATTACGCGATACATGAAACAGTAAGCTGTCCGTGCAAGAGCAGATTTATGTGCCGAAATGTACCCGGATGTTATGAGACTAACGTTTTGCACATTGCTAAATGGAGCAATGACAGCTGCAAATACAGTATGAATACAGTCGAAGAAGCATGCCAATGTCCAAGTCCAAGGCCAGTGGTGGCTTTCTCCATTGGATATCAATGAACCAGTAGTTGTCCTCCCCCGATCCCTGGTGTGGAAGCATAGCGTAGTGCCACAAGAACGCACTGCGCTTCAAAACAAGACATATGGATAGTATACATACAAAATGTAGGTTTAGTTAGATGTTAGTATGCCATGCAGATGAATGGCAAGCTGGAGACAACATGGCTACTGCGTACTGGTACTTATGTGTGTAAGCACTCTGTCAGAGATGTAACGAAGCATTTGTAGGAAGTGTGAGGCAAATGAGGCTGAGGATGGTGAATCACAACATGTCATGCCATATGGGCCAAGCCTCTACTATGTAGTGTAGGTTAAGGGGACTATTAGAGTAGAAGATAGGTGACAACATGTGTGTATGTACAAAACACTGTAACCTCACCGGAGCAGTGCCACATGTGTGCTGTCAGTACTCAGTGGCAGAGATGTGTCATCAGCTATCCTCGGGAATGTCAGGAGACTGACGGCGTATGCCATGGATACCACCAATGTGACCTGCAAACCTGCCCACAGTGTGTCTGCGCCCATGCGCGCCAGTAAGCCTGAGTAAGTATGTGTGCGCGCGTGTTAGCCTGTGTGCGCGTATGGAAGAACGAGTAAGCTAGTGTACGAATGAAGCCCATGTAATGTCGTGTATGCATTTGTAAGCATGTAAACATGTGTACTACACACATCACACACGTACTGCACACACAGACACACATGCTGCCAATACTACACACATCAGTGAAATGGCACATGGATGGAGACTACATCTTCAGAAGTAACAGTGCTGTAAACTATGCTATAGTGATGGTCATAGCTGCAATGCATCATGCCTGCTGAAGTACACCTGGAAGTAACACACTGTGTGTTAACAGCATGCTAACATCAATACAGTGGACTAAAGCCACCATGTGCAGCAGCACCAGGTTAGTCAGATCCTGCATCAATGTTACACATCACAGGTGGTGGCACAGGTGACATCATATGCACAGGGTGTGGTGTTAACATGTCCAGAGCTGTCATAGAGCCATCCAATGTACATGTAGGTGTGTGTGTGTGTGAGGGACAATGGTTATTGCATGGCCCAATGGTGGTGCAATGGGTGTGTGTATGTGATAGCCGTAGCTGTTTGTGGTAAGTGTGTGTGTCTGCATATACACAGGTACAGCATGTGTCAGCCATATACAGGAGGTTGTGGGACAGTCACAGACCGTACCTGCCAGGCTGTAGATATCCCCATTACTGGCCATGGACAGCCCTCCATGCATCCAACACAACTCAGTCCTGCACCTGTCAATGTCTACACATACAGTCCTGGGATCTGTACCACAACTTGTGGATAAATGTGCGTCTGTAATATTAACCCAAGGTGCACAGAATTGACAGTTACTACAGACGGATATGAGCCATACTCACACTCCAATGTAATAACCACTGCTGACTGTTGCCGAGATCTGCATACGACCAGTCAAAGGTGCTGCACTAACATTGTTTCCAATGCCCGTTTAATACCCAGCAACACAATACCCGGTCTCTACACATGTATAACCCACGATCACTACAGCACACAGTATGTGCACTATCACAGAGCCATAACAGATGTACATACATCCATGGTGCTCACGTACAGACAATGCAGCAGAGTCAAGAGTGATAATCCCAACATACATATCTATATACAATATACATTATATATATATATATATATATATATATATATATATATATATATATATATATATACATATATATGTAGATAGATACATGCACACACACACGCACACACACATGGCAAGGTTGAGAGCAGAACATAAACGTAAGCACTGTACCACACGACAGCATCACACAGTTACAAAATGTGCTACCATGATCAGTGGATCACATGATTCACACAGGCACACGTCTAGCCTGCAGACAGCAGCATCAAAGGCAAAGATGCTGCACTGATGTTATGGAGAGTGAATACTGTAAAAGCAATGTATTGTTGTCATGCAGCTGGAAACACACACACACACACACACACACACACACACACACACACTTGGCAGGGCTGGGAGTCGAACATACACCTAACTACCCTAGCACACTACAGCATGACGCATTTACAGACCGCGCTACCGAGGTTACTGAACACAGCACTCCCAGAGGCATACTTCTAGGTGGGTGACATCATCCGCAAAGGCAAAGACACCGATAGGGAATGTATGTGGTGTGAGGCATCTAAAAGCATTACTGTGTCCCCAGGCAGCTGCACACACACACACACAAACACACACACTTGGCAGGGCTGGGAGTCGAGCATACACCTAACTACCCTAACACACAACAGCATGACGCATTTACAGAATGCGCTACTGAGATTACTAAGCACAGCAGTCCCAGAAGCAGTCATCTAGGTGCGTATCATCATCCGCAAAGGCAAAGACATCGGTAGGAAACTGCTGTGGTGTGTGGCATCTAAAAGCAAGACTGCGTCCCCAAGTGGACGGGAGCATGCGCGTAAACACACACACACACTTGGCAGGGCTGGGAGTCGAACATACACCTAACTACCCTAACACACTACAGCATGATGCATTTACAGAATGCGCTACCAAGATTACTGAACACAGCACTCCCAGAGGCATACTTCTAGGTGGGTGACATCATCCGCAAAGGCAAAGACGCCGATAGGGAATGTATGTGGTGTGAGGCATCTAAAAGCATTACTGTGCCCCCAGGAAGCTGGAAACACACACTCACACACTTGACAGGGCTGGGAGTCGAACATACACCTAACTACCTTATCACACTACAGCATTACGCATTTACAGAACGTGCTACTGAGATTACTGAGCACAGCAGTCCCAGAGGAATACTTCTAGGTGGGTGACATCATCCACAAAGGCAAGGATGCCGATAGGGAATGTATAGAGAGTGAGCAATCTGAAAGCATATTACTGTCCCAAGGTAGACATAGACAAACACATGGCAGTGGTGTGATCGGGGCAACCAAATATCTACGGAGCACTACAACAACACAACATAGATACAGGATGCACCACAGACAATCTAACATATCTATATAAATATATATATATATATATATATATATATATATATATATATATATATATATATATATAGATATATATATATATATATATATATATATATATATATATGATATTCTATCCCCTTTTGGTCCAATTTCCAATTCTAAACTTACCAAATTGAGCATATTATCCACCTCTTCCATTGTTTTTCCTTTTCTCTAAATCTTGTTCTGTTAGTTTTTTTTTTACTTTCCACTTTTTCTTTCTTACCTTATTTAAATGTCTTTTCTATATATTCTTTTACTATATTCATTATTTCTTGACTTCTGATGCTTTGTCCCTTTTCAGTCCTTAATTCTCTTATTATCCTTTGTTTTCTTTTACTATATTGCACAAATAATGCACAGCTTCTTCCTTTTTCCCTTGTAGAAAGTGTTTTCATTTAAATAAATGCTTTTTGATATGTTCTTGATTCATCTCGCATATTTATTTCTATCAACAATTATTTCTTGTTTCTTGCCAAATCTGCAAATGCAGGTTTGCTTACTTCATTTTACTTTATTTTTTTCCTCTTTTCTTCTTAAACTTTGCCACTATAAGTAACACATTTTGTATTTTTTTAAAACTTATCCACCATGGCATACAGTTCTTATAAAATCCTTTAATTCCTACATAAATCTTTCTACAATTGTCTAATGATTTCTACACCTCACTTATCTATCTCTTTTTCATTTAATATCTTAATACTTTTACTTATCACAATGTATCCATTTCTTTCTTCAATCTATCAAAATTGCCAAATGATCCGAAAATCCTGGAGTTTTTGTCCATTCTTGTATTATTTTCATACTTTTGGAAATAATAAAATAATGTGTTTCTGTTCTTAGATCACTTCCCTTGTATGTCCACTGTTTATTATTTCCAAATTCAATCACTTCTAGTATTGTTTTTATATCAACTCCCTCTTCTTTTCCTTAAATTGCAGTTCAAATCCCTGAAAAGTATTAAATCCATGTTAGTACTTACATAATATAAAATTTTCTTGAACATATCTTCTCTTTCTTTGTCACTTATGCATACATTGCAACAATTCTATAAACCTGACCTTTCCATCTTATATTTACTATTGTTACTATACCCATAATAGCCAAGGTAAAATCCAAAATGTTTACTGATATTTTACATAGCATTCCTATGCCTGAACATATTTCTTTTCCTATATTCTAAATAATCTCAGCCCACATATTTTTCTGTTTCTAATCTCTCTTCTGTTATTATTTTTATATATTCTAAAATAATCTTGTCCATGTCAAGTGTTGCACTGTTCTAATACCACTGTTTTTTTAATTTTACATTCTTTATAGTGTTAATATTTATTGCTATTATCCTCAGCTCTTCATTTATTTATTTTCATTATATTCCTGTTTCTACTTGACCTACTTATCATCCTTTTCCTTTCTATTTTTTTATACCTAAACCAATACATTTTCGTTTTCTTTCATTTATCCTCTTCCCACTAGAAATGTTCTTCCTTTCACTACTTTCCAATTCATCCTTTCTTCTTCACTTATTTCTAGCATTATTACATTTCCTTTTCTTCTTTTCTTTTTGCCTTTGCTATTTTTCTTTTTTGCCTCAGTATTTCCTATTGCTGTCTATCTGGAATGTTTTCTTGCTCTTTTTATATTTCTTCCTCTTGATCAGCCTGCTTACTTTCCTCTGTGCTTTCATTGCAATCTATCCATAAAGTACCTGCTTTTTTCACATTTAAAATATGTCAATTCACATCTTTTTGCATCATAACCCACTTTGTCTCAAACATAACATTTGCTTTTATCACAATTATTAATTAAGTGGTCACTTTTCCACAAAAAAAAAATGTTTTGCTGCCACCAGTATTTTGGTGTACTTTTGTTCCTATCTACATTTTTTTTTTCATTTTAATTCAATACATTCCCAACCCCCAGTCCGCAAACCTCTATTTCATAAATATTAGCCATGTCCATTTCCCCTTTATGTACATTCTTTAAAAATTTTTAATGTCTCTTTCTCAACCTCTATTTGAAACTGAAGAAATATTTTCTTTTTTGTTTCTCTGTTAAATACTTGAAAAACATATAAATTCCATGGGTTACAGTTTTTCTCTAACTCATTTCATCCCAACAACTTTTACATACACTGTCTTGACTTAAATATAATATCACAACAACTGCCTTTATTAATATATATAAATGTTCTTACATCTTCTAGAGTAGTACCTGATGGTGTAACTATGTTGTCTGAAATATCATACCTGCCTAGTCCATTTTTGTCTTTGCTAATAATTGTTACTAGGTATTTCTTTGTTGTTTCTTTTATTCTCTTCTCTCCTTTCACCCTGTTTTACCTTCTCTGTAAAATACTTATTTTTATCCTTCACTATTTCTTCTGCTTTTTATTCCTGTAATCTATCCATAATGTCTGTCACAAAACATCTTTTTTTTAGATTTCTGGTTCACTCTGCAATAATAATTCCTGTAATACAACATCCCACAACCCTCCTAACTGGAGGGATGTAACAAAATATCCATTCTGGCTCTTGTTTTCATCTTTGAAAAACTTCTTGGGGAAAATCCTTTTAGAATCCTGTGAAGGTTCTTTCACTTTCACTATTTCACACATGGCCTCCTCTCCCTTCTCAACACATCTTCTTGCATTTCCTGAAGACTCACTTGCCTTTATAACCACCACACTGCATACTACTTCCTCTTGTGAATGCCTGACTTCCTTTGTACTTGGTAAAACACCAAACATTCTTGCTTGTTTTTTGTTTTTGTAATCTCATTGTAGTTGCGTTGCTTCTGGTATGAAAACAACTTGACCATGCTGTTCCAATCTCTTTGCTCATCAACCATAATTCTTTCTGCTTCTCTGGTCTGCCACTGTGCCCAGAATGGAAGTAGGAAGTGAAGCAATGAAATGCATCCTCCACTCAACCAAGTAGTGAAGTACCCGGATGCCCTTGTCAAGTTACCCATAAATGTAAATATATCACCTTCAGTCTCACTTGAAAAGAGGCTATAAGCCCTTTCAGTCTAACCCCACCAAGGGAATTAATTAAAAACATGCCTATTTACAGTATTATAATAATTTAATTTCCCAGAAGAGTTTATAAGTTTAGTAAGAATACTATATTCAAACAATAAAACATGTTAAATAGGTTCATAGGTAGGTACTAGGCTATCAGTCCTAGGGCCTATAAAGGCCTAGCCAAAAAGGTTCCCTGGCTTTCGCCACCCAAGTAAATTATTTTCCTATGCCCCTCTTGAGCAGAGCCACAGAGGTGATCCCCTGGGTGAATTTCCTATTCCCCATACAATCATCAAGATTTTTCTTGAAGAGTGCTAATGAGGAACTTTGCTTGATATACATAGGTAGTTTGTTCCAGAATATGGGAAGGAATCTATCCTCCAGCATGTTCTGTTTATTGTGGGGACAAGGTTTAGGTCCCTAGAACATGTAGCTTGGAGGGATTAGGATTTCTTTAAGTGGAGTATGTCCAACAGCTCTGGCTTTGACATACCTTTGTAAGTTAGGCAGCGATCACCTCTGAGTAGACGATATGTGACAGAGTAAAGCTGGAGTTTTTTGAGGCAGTCTATGTAGGGCATCTGTTTGAGGCTGGTAATCCTCTTTGTGAGGTATTTCTGTGGCCTTTCCAGTTGTTGTAGATGTCTTGTGAGGTACATACCAAAAGGGGTGTTGTACTCTATAATGGGTCTAATGAGTGATGAATAGAGGGGGACAATGACCTCTTTTTTCCTGGATGAGAAACCTTTTGTGATGAGGTGTGCCTGACTACTGTGGTGATATGATTACCAAAGAAGAGACTACTGTCCACCTGTGTCCCAAGGTCTATTATCACACTTTTGGTGTTAAGTAGACTACCGCCTATGTGGTAGCTCATGGGTACAGAGTTTTTACCAAAGGGGATGACAATGCACTTTTTGGCACTGAGCTTGAGGCCATGGCTTTGACACCAGACATCTGTCTCAGTGAGGCCCTTTTGTAGGATGTCCAAATCATTAGGAGTTTCAGTTATGGCTCCTAGTTTGCAGTCATCTGTGAACTTTGTTAGCCAAAGACCTTCTGTGTTAACCTGTATTTCTGAAAAGTAGATACCAAACAGAAGAGGACCCAGGACTGAACCTCGTGCTACTCCACTTGTCACTGGTCTGAAGTTGGATTTGGAGCCTGCTACTTTCACAGTGTGGGTTCTGTCAGTGAGCCAGTTGGCAACCCATCTTGTGACATAGAGATTTATACCTAGTTTAGTGAGTTTATCTATAATTCCAGAGTGGGGGATGGTGGCAAAAGCATTGGTGAGATCTGGATAAGCTGTTTGAACCACCTTACCCTCGTCTACGGCTTTGGTGACTGCTTCAAAGATGTCAGTCAGGTTTAGGAGACATGATCTGGCTTTTACAAACCAGAACTGGGTAGGATCCAGAGTTTGGAGATTACCAATGTCTTTGTTTATAAGTTCCATGATGATATGTTCCATAGCCTTGTAGACCCGACTTGTTAGGCTAATAGGGCAGTAGTTTTCAGGATCCATGGTGGATCCCCCTTTATGGAGTGTGATAACTGTCACTGTGCACCATTCAGTGGGCACAAAGCCTGAGGTGAGGCTATGATTGAACATGGTGCTTAGGTGGGGTGCCAGTTAAGTCTGTAGCTCATGTAGAACGCAGCCTGGGATGCTGTCAGGCACCATGGATGCTGTGTTCTTGGCTTTGTAGAGTGTGATTTTTACCTGTGCAGCTGTGATTACAGCAACTTTGCATTCTTCTCATATAGAGATGGGCCTTTTAGGGGGTATGGGGGGTAATGTTAGCACTGAACCTATCTGCCAGGATGTTGGCAATATCATTTGGTTCTGTATATTTAGTGCCATTGTGCTGTAACTCAGAGCAGATCTGAGTATTGCCATTGAGATTCTTGACATAGTTATAGAATGCTTTGTGGTTGTCTTTAGAATAAGTGGTGATGTTGTTTTCATAACTAACTTTATAGGATTTTATGAGGGATCTCAGCTTCTTACTGAGGCTGACCAGGGAGTTCTTCCAGTCATGGGATTTTATTCTTATTTGCAACAGTTTCTTTCTTCTCTTGTAGAGTTTGCTTATGGCAGGGGACCACCAGATTGGCTTTCTTTTTTGGAGGATAGCATCTTGGTTCTGTTACGGATAACACGATCCATGCACTCATGTAAGTGCTTATAAAGTACATTTGTGTAGGATTCAGCAGTCATACCTCTATTGCCCATCTGCATGGGTGTTGTGAAGTTTGCCACTTCTGTCTTAAGAAGCGTGAAGTTGGCTTTGGAGAAATATTTTCGGTGGTTTCCCTAATGGGGGGCAGGGACGTGATGTGGATGTCTAGGCTGATTAGCTTGTGGTCAGATCTGACCAATGAGGAATTGGCCTCTGGTGTGGAACACTGGTCACCCATGTTGGTACTGATCAGGCCTAGGATATTGCTGTCCCTGGTGGGGGTGTGGATAATTTGATCCAAGGCATTGGAATTTGTGAATTCCAGAAAACGTTGAGCAAAAACATTGGTACATGAGTAGTTTTCCCAGTTAATGGTGGGATAGTTGAAATCACCCATTATTAGGGTATTGTGTACTCTAATATTTTCCAGTGGATCAAGAAATGAGGAGAGGGAACCCTGGGGCATGGTAGGGGATCTGTAGCAAGTGACAATTTGGATTGTGGTCTTGCCCAGAGTTAGTTGCACTTGGATAATCTCAGATGCATTATACTGAGCAACTAGCCTGGAGGTGTGGATATCCTTAATGAATATGGAAATGCCTCCACCTTTAGTGTTTCAGTCCAGGTTAGGTGGTTGAACGGTGTGGTATGAATTATATCCTGGTAATGCAGGGGTGCTCTCTGGAGCCATGAACCTGGTCTCTGTCACTGAACAGATGTCGATGTTCTCCATTTTAAAGAGTACCTTGAGTGAATGCATTTTGAGGTTTAGACTTCTAGCATTGAGTCCATTACCCTCAGATTTTGCTTGCTTGTACCTGTTACAATGGTGAATTTTTCATTTGAATCTTGCCTAAAAAAGGCACTATAGGGTTGGCAAGAGCCTTAGCCAGTGTCCGGAATCCCAAGGGTGACAGGTGCAAGCCATCTCTAGCAAAGCATCGTGGTCTGTCGATCATGTCATCCCAGGCAGACAGATACTGGATCCCCCTAGAATGACAGCAGAAGCTTAGCCAATTGTCAAAGTCAATAATTTTATCCTTGTACTGTGGTATCATTCTGGGTGATGGCAGGATGCTACTCAGGGCTAGGGTAATACCTGCCTGGCTACAAGATCAGACAGCTCCTCCATGTCTCTTTCCATGTAGTCCAGGGAGGTACATCTTAGGTCATTCACACCAACATGGACAATGACAGAGTCATATTTGTACTTGTTGTGGAGTGACCTGAGTGCGTGAATTATGTGGCAGATCCTGGCACCCAACAGGCAGCTGACAGTAACTTTCTCCTTGCTTAGCCTGGTGAGTGAAATATCAGTGTGCCTGACAATAGAATCACCTATGACTAGAGTGTTGTATATGTTGTCATGCCTTTTAGGCTGTGGTTGAGTGGCACACTGAGTTTGTGGGCTATGTGTCATTTGGGCTGTGTTGGGAGGTGGAGGTTGAATACATTTCTGCTTGGAGGTCTCTGTTGCTTGAGTAGATTTTTATTGAGAGCTTCTGTGAATGTAGGTATGTGTTTTGTGTTGCTATGATGTGCTTTGGCGGTGTAGGTTTTGAGGGACTATGTGATGGTATGGTGTGGTGCAAGTGTTTACCTTCTCCTCTTGACTGTCTAGTCCAGTCTTGGGTAAAGAGAGCTTTACTTCCAGTTTGGCTATATAAGTGCATCTCTCACAGGTTGTAGTGTTGGATCGTAGGAGGAAAGGGCTGTCTGTGTACATGAGGCAATTGCTGCATTGCCCCAAGATGCCCAAATTCATCAGGTCGACAGGAGAAAACTCCGGGAGCTGACCCTTAGACATGCTTGGATAGGTCCTAATTTATTAAGTACTAAAAACTGTTTTCCTCTAGACAAGTGAAGAAAGTTGGGTACTGTAGTAATCTGTAGCTTATTTAGTGCTTACAATGAGTTCTGAACAAGTGCTGAGCTCAAAGAAACAGTTTGGAGCATTAAAACTAAAAAAACTGGCTAGTTCTAAGGGAAAATTTGAAGAACAGACTTTATGGCACCAGGAATAATTTAACCCCAGCTAAGCGGCGATGCATAAAGTGTATGATTTTTTTAAATATAACAGTAGCAAATGAGTAAACTGATTTTAACAAATTAACCAATAAAAAGCTAAAAACTGAGCCCCGTTCCAGCAGTCTTCAATCAGACAAGTTTTAACTGCACATTCCTGCCACTAGGGTGCAGGGGAACCTTTTCCAAAAAAAGATGGTCTGAATTAGTGCTCACGTTATACAATCAAAGCTAGAATCAACAGGTTGGAATTTAGTCTATGCTACAGCAAAAAGGCGTACCAATTTTGGAAAGAAACAGTTCAAATAAGCAGGCACAATAATCCTTTAACCAGAAATTCCCAGCTCAGATGTGCAGAATCTAACCTCTCCTCCCACAAGAGTGCAGACCACAAACATTCTTTATGTAAAATAACTGGCCTGAAGCCTAAGTGCTTAAACCAGAACTAAAACACTTTTAGAATAACAGACACTGAGCCTTCAATCAGCACTTCCCAGTTTAGAAGGATGTAAGCTACCTGTCCTGCCACAACAGTGCAGACCACAAACCTTCTTAATGTAAAACAACTGGTCTAAAGCCCAAGTGCTTAAACCAAAAGGCTTAAAATAACAGTTACAATTTAATCAAGCTACTACCAAGCAGTAATAAATGCAGCAGAATAAATACAATTGAGTACTTTTAAGAAGAGGAAAAAGCAAAATAAAGTGCAATCTTCATTTAGTAAAGTGCAAGGAGAGAGGAAGGAGGAGCAGAGGTTAAGAACCTAAGTGGGTTGGCCTTTTCAAATGTTTTCTCTGTATTAACAGACTGGGAGGGGTGACCCAGATCAAATTTACAGTAGGGACGGGCAACTGCAAAGCTACCAAGTATAATAACTCTACAAAAATAGGGTGGGAGGGAGGGGGAACAAACAGTTTCAGGACATAAGAGAAACATAAAACAATGCCATAAAATATATAAAATAATTCAGTTAGGCAAACAATAATTCAGTCAGACAAAATTAAGACAATGCAGAACTCTGAAAGGTTAAAATACTAAGAAATATACATATCAATCAGCGATATATATCCAGATTGCTTGAGAATCACACCAGCCAAAACCCTGGAGTTTCCAACAGTGTATTAAATAAGGGTCCTTTATTTTACAACCTCTTGGTATTGAAAATGATAGAAAATAGGGATGTACTTTATCACTATTATTTTTTGCTCTAACAATGGAATCTATAGCAGAGGCAGTAAGACAAAATATTGAAAGTTCTGGTATTAAAATAGGGAAAACATGAGTCAAAAATGTTATTATTTGAGGATGACACTTTCTTAGCAATTACAAATATTTGTCAACATTTTTTTAACAGACCTGTTGATTAAAAAGAAAACATAAAGAAAATTTAGGTATAACATATAACAAAGACAAAAATATTTTTTTGATTCTTAACAAAGCCCAAAATGTTCACAATCAAATGTTATTCAAACTAAATTGAACTTATGATGAGATCAAGAATCTAGGAATTCAGTTGGTTAAAAAAAACACATCATAAAGAAAACTTCAAGTATGACATATAACAAAAACAATTTTTTTTTGATTTTTAACAAAGACTAAAACTTTCCTAATTAAAAGTTATTCCAAATAAATAAAAAATAAATTCTAATGAGCTTAAATAACTAGGAATCATGCTATAATCAAATCTTTATGAAATCAAAGAGGTCAACTAAAATAAAATTATAGAATACATCAAATATCCAACAGATTAATGAAATAAAATCTACATGACTTTAAGGATAGCTTATACTTCATAAGATTATACCTCATATGGTCTTGCTTCCTAAAAACTCATATGGCATGCATTGGGATGGATTCCAAAAGCTAGTTGTGTAATGTGCAGCATGCAGGAGGAAGACTTCAGTGCACCAGCTACAGATGCAATTTCAGAAGACACGCTGCAAGCAGACGGAGTTTTTATTTATTCAACATGGGATAATTATGGATGCTGCTCACAACCACCGGATTCTAAAACACGATGTCAGTGCCCAATGCAACTTAACAGCAACATAGTGCAACTCCAGCTCTGTTTCAAAAATCTTTAGTGAATGCTACATTGCAACACAAGGAAAAGAATCTACTCCCACAGAATCCTATGGAATCTGTAACAGTATCAAAAAAAAAATTGCTATCCGCAGTGAATGAACTGCAACAGGCTGTGGTATTGGCAATGTATAGAGGAGGATCTGGCTCTGTATTCTAGAAGACAGCTAATTAGAGAGCCAGGCTACACCTAAGCCAACTCTTAGGTTAAGAAATCATTGTCAGGAATGACTTAGGCAGACAGCTGGTGCAGGCTGCATGTAACTTGCCACCCCCACTCATGCCTGTGCATACATTGTGAGGCAACCCCTTATCTTTCAAAACAAAAGTATGTCTGAGCCTAGGTGTACTGGCATTCAGGACACTCCAAGGACATATGGGTGATGCTGTAGGAGTGTCACACAACTCTTGTCAGCAATGTGCACCAATGTAGATGAGCACAAATACTTTCCATCTACACCTATGGAGTAGCAAACTGTCATGCACCATTTCTATAATATCATAAACTTCCCCCATGTTTGTAGTGCAATAGACTGCACCCACATCCCTATTAAGACCATAAACCCAAGAGTAGAAAAGCATCAATAGAAAGGGATGGCTATCCCTAATCTGCCAGGTGAAGTGAGCAGCAGATGGCAGCATAACACACATTATGGCAATACACCCTGGGAGTGTCCTTTATGTTGCCATATGGAGAGGAAGAAGTCTGAGGGTTGCATTCCAATAAGGTGAAATACTAGAGGGACTGCTACTACTGGCTAATTACAGATGTAAGTTGAGGACATCCCTGTCAATATTATCCATGATGACAGCATACGTGTTTTCCCTCCTCACAACAGATGACTGTGGTTGCCCACTTGAGCTGTGGCTAATGACTCTGTACAGAGAACCTACAAACCCTGCAGAGGAGGTGCACCACAACACATACTACCCTAGAACATGTATTTGGTGTACTGATAGCCAGGTTCTGATGTTTGGACATATCCAGATGTACACTGCAATGCACACCTGAAAATATAGTACAGATGATTACTGTGTGTGCCATACTACACAATATGCTAGCAACAACACACGGTGGTCTTCTTGCTGCAGCTGTGGGTGAACTACCCCAAGAACCTCAAATGTCTGAAGATGAAATTCCACAGCTATTGCAGGAGGAGCAAGAGAAAACAAGGGACAGAAGAAACAGGTGTAGCTGACAGCAGATGCGACCACAAGTCCAGGGCCAGGCATCACAGCAGCATCTGACACACACCTTCGAGTCATAAAAAGCCACATGTATAGAAGTTCATGTATTAAACATTGATGTTCATGTCTTACCCCACCAACCATCACATATTGCTTCTAATGGAAATTACCCAGTAGATGCACATACTAAGCATCACACATAACAACATGATTCTAACATATAGCAGTATGGATATATACAAATCTATCACAACAGAGACCATCAGATTAGGTCACAGTTTACACAGGTATGCATGCAGACATACAATGATGTATGTGTGTATATGGCAGAAAATAATGGGCTTACCTCTATGAACCCCATTCCTTTCTCTCCACTATAAAATGATGCAAACAGGAAACTAAGTCAAGACATACTGCAGAACTGTTGCCAGTATCATAAGAAACATATATCAATGTAAAGTATGGATAAAGTATTATGTAATAAATGGAGTCACTATGATTAGTAAAAACAACAGACTCCCATGGCATCAAACTTCAAAACAATCACAGACAAGTGGCATTGTCAGTGGTCTGTACAACAATAATCATTGTCACGGGGTAGTACTGGCACTACAGGACATAGTGGATCATCTGTTACTGTTACTCTAATGCAGTCTAGAGTATGTAAGTCACACATGCACCTCCTAAAACAACCTTGCACTAAACTCCCCAGTACTTCACTCTACTAGGACTCTTGGTCATGCTCACTACCACAAGAGTCTAGGAGTGGCTGTGCTAATCTACTCAGTCATGCAAGTCCATTAATTACATGGCACATATAGGCATTCATGGAGGCAGTTCTGGTGGGGGGGGCAAATGGCTAATTAGTACATGCTCCTACCCTGGACTGCCTACTACCATGTGGCATAGCCACGGATACAACCCAAAATTTTACTTCATGCCTTCTTGCAAAAGCACTGTGGCAAGGCTGTCTCTGAATACCAAAAGCTTATCTTGTGTATACCTCATGGTAACATTTATGAATCTGGCTGATATTTTTGCTTGCATCAAACAACAACAACAATTTTACTTCAGCATGCAAACGTCTGTACAAAAAGTTTTGTATGATGATTTTATACCTCCTATAAATATGGTATTATACAGTTCTTAAATATCAACTTGTATTAAAATGGAAGACTACTATACATTATTTTGGATTATATAAGCTGTTGCAAGAAAATCAATTAAAAAAAATTATCACAAAGGTTGCAACTTTCTTTTGCAGATTCATAATGTTTCACACCAACATGTGTGCAAGTCAGTTCCTCGATTTAGTGTCCTTGAAGACACGTGGAAAGTTATAGGTTATTTGCAGTGAGCATTATTTCCAGTTTCCCAAAAAATAATCAAAGTAAGAAACATTAAAAGTGCAGGAGTGATTAAGGCATTGAAGACTATTTTCTTTAGAGAGGAGGCATTTGGTGTTGCATTTGCTAGCAATGGTAAACAGCAATTTAGAAGATTTTTGTATTATAGTGAGACCATACATATAATGTCCAGGGCATGAAATCTGCAATCCAACAGGGAAGGGAAAAAAACAAGCCATATCTCTAAAGTGTCCCTTTTTGATTCACATCCTGATATTAGCTCAGAATTTTGCTCAGACATCTGAAGAAGCAGAAAGGACTCTGTGAAAGCGCTCACATGTTTTATATTTTTACTATTTTGTATTAAAGTGTTGTTTTGACATGTCTATTCCAATGAGTTGTTGGCTTTTTTGGAATATTATACTTTTATCGTTGGTTAATTTATCCAGATTCAGGGGATCTGTGTTTGTTAACTTTGTCCCTAATTATTTTTGATATTGTGCATGATTTTGGAAAGAGAATGAAAGCCTTGGAATTGTGCAAAGAGTGAAAAATATCATGAGAAAGAGTAGAGGCAAATGTTATGAATATTGTCACCTTCAGGCTTAAAATACAGATATGCTGCAGTGCAGGGAGTGAGCCTGTCACTATCAAAGCTGTTATTGAGGAGGGAAGTGGTGTGTCTGCTTGTGTGTTCAGACCATGTATGTGCATGTATATATGTGTCTGAGTGTGTGTGTGTGTGTGTGTGTGTGTGTGTGTGTGTGTGTGTGTGTGTGTGTGTGTGTGTGTGTGTGTGTGTGTGTGTGTGTGTGTGTGTGTGTGTGTGTGTGTGTGTGTGTGTGTGTGTGTGTGTGTGTGTGTGTGTGTGTGTGTGTGTGTGCTCTAAATTGCTCATTTAGTAGAAAAACATTACCTTAATTAGCTTATATATTCATTTATTTTTTCTTTGCAAGCATTGGCTTGTATTTTGTCAGCCCTGCTTAAATTAATTTGCATATTTACTTTTTTCTTTATAGGCATTTCTTGGTGTCTTGTCAGCCCTAAATTGACAGTGCACCTTCTGTACCTTTCATGAAATGAATATATGTTGTACTGTGCATGGATTAATCATTTACATAAGCTACCCACATATGCTCTGATTCTTTATTTTAAGTCACTTGTTACCAGTCAATCCAGAATTATATTTTATGTTTCTAAAATCAACCATTTTGACCAGTGTCCAGGTAAAACTCAGTACTCAGGAAAAATAAGAAGTCATGGGTTGGCAATGTATTTCTACATCTGTATGTGTTTCTTTGATGATTAATGGGTTACAACTGCTCAGGCTTTTGTGCCAAGTAGCTTCTCTGTCTAGAGAGCACTGGGAATTTCAAGCTTTTATTGCAATACTGAAACTGCCATGTATGCATTTTTGTGTGTACATCACCCTTTCTCTGTAATGTTTAATTTTTTGGAAAAAGAAATGACTGGAAGACTGCAAGTTCCCAGAAAACTAGAAACTGCATGTGTGACACCTATTCAAACTAATGAAAACACGGCAGTATAAAAAACGAACAGCCTGTCGATGTGATGACAGCTGTAGAGAAATTCATGGAATTATTTCTGAAGGAAAGTACTTTGGCATACCTGGAACCAAATCAATGTGAAATCATGCAAGAATGTATTACCAGAAAGTACAATATACAAGGGTCTTTTATCAGAAATAGAATAACCCTACCGGTGGCTGTAGAGTGATTACTCCATTGTTAGTTGCCCAATATTCAAGATGCAGTGGAACAGATCGTACCTCTCAACTTCTTAGAGCAAGAAATCTGGACAAAGCCATATGTAAAAGTGGGACAAAGGCCCAAAAATAATGAGTAAAAATGCCAATAGCACCACCACGGATGATTATTCCTTTAATAAGACACAAGCTTTCCCCGTTCCACTATACGATCTGATGAAGGATAATTCCGAAATGCTTATCATACACAATCAAGGGGATTTTATCTTATTTTATTTGTCTTGTGTCTCATTAAAGGAATAATCATCTGTGGTGGTGCTATTGGCATTTTACTCATTGTTTTTTGCTTTCCAATACATTTTTGGCAGTTGTGAGATACATTACTTGCATTGTAAGGCCCAAAAATAGGAACAATCTTTAAATATTGCTCTTACAAACTTATAAAGTTGATAGAATAATAGGTTTTGCATTGGCATGAATTTACTGAAAGGTATGAAGTCTGAAACTCAAATGCCTGTCCTTAGTTTCTAACTTCAGTCCTTAATGATTCACCACTAAATTGCCAGAAAACCACAATTTTATGAAAAACAGACCAAAAAATATTAGGCAAAAATCTGTACAGATGACATGTATGGAACAGATTGTTGAATGTTATTTTCCATGGGAAATCATTGTTGGGGAGATTTCTTGGAGTGTAACAGCAAGGTTATCCTTTTTGGGGAGCGTTCTCGCTTCCTTCAATTGATGCAGCCATGGAATTGGTAAATACACGTTCCTGGATGTAGGTGCTTAGCCCGTAGTTTGCAGGGTGCCTGGAAGTTGCTGCAAAATAACTTACTAACCAAATAAATAAATAGATAAATGGATAAATAAATAATAAAAACACTTTAATTTTACTTTCTTTGGTGTGTTGTGCTTCAGGGATTAGGTTTCTTCAGTTTTGATCTTTGAGGTTTTCTTATTTTGTGGCCCATTGTGGAAGCCAGAAAAGTCATATAACTTGGCATACTTGAGCATTAATGAGAAACAAAGCCACACCACTGAATGGGAATGTGCCTTTATTAAGTGATTCAGATCACAGCCAATAAATTGCAAACTGCAGACTAGTTTTGATTACCAGGTTCCGTTTTTACTGCTAATTATTGTAATAACCAATACTGTAAATGTAAAATAAGGTCACATGACTCAGACACCTAAAACTCTGATCTTAAAGATATGTACACCAGTGTTTTTTGTTTTTTTTTTTGGTAAAACTAATTCTATGCACACATATACATTTACATTTTGGGTCTATATTAAAAGACCGAAGAGGTGTTTCAGCGAACATCTCTTGGTCAACACGTAATGAGAAAATGCATGAAAGCAAGAATGCTCAAAACAGCAGTTTCTTTCTCTGGGAAAGAAACTGCTAGCACAAACACACACACACACACACACACACACACACACACACACACACACACACACACACACACACACACTCTAAAACATAACAATGTGGGGCCCCCACACCCCCCAACGTAAGGGTCTGTGCTGCCCACACTCTCCCTAACTAAATATACCAACTCTGAGATCACACTACAGTGAGGAAATGGGCAAACACATGGGGACGTCCAAGCAATTTCTTTCCCAGGGAAAGAAATTGCTGCTTTGACTGTTCGTGCTTTAGTGTGTTTGCTCATTATCATTACGTGTCGACCAAGAGGTGTTCACTGAAACACCTCTTCGGTCTTTTAATATAGACCCTACATTTTTAGCTATATTAAAATTAATCATTTTTTTCCAGGACATGACAAATGACAGTTGTGTAATAACATGGCGATCTTGCCCTCATAAATGTAAATTTCAGAGGTAAAAAGCTGAGTATGTGTGCTGCACATTACTACGTCATTGTTAACGTGGCAAAAATTGTTACCCATGCCAATGTTTCATGGTATTATTGTGATGTCTCTGTGAAAGTAGGGATCCTTACTGTCAACATTTTACTTATAAGAGCACACAAAGTTGAGAAATAATCACATTGATTTGTGATTTTTTTGGCTTTATCCTTTACAAGAAACATGACATTGCACATCAAGGCATGTCAGCAGTGATTATCATCAAATGACAGTTCACTTTCTCAAGGCAAAAACTCAAAACGTATTTTACATGCAGTCACTAAAATGAGCCTGGCAATGGTGCACCTTAGCTAAGTCAACTTTGGGCTGTACTGAATGCAGATGAAACACATGGTATGCAACGTTCTCAGTAGCTGAAAGTTTTAATGCAGTAAGTTTTATAGAACCGCACAAGCAGTACTGGATTTGATTCCATATTAGGGATAGTTTATTTTTAGGGTTCCTAATAAATATAATTTTGTGTAAAAAAAAACACAAGTTACACTTACAATTTAATATATGAATGTTACAACAGAAGTGTGTACCATGGATGATAAACTAAATGAGATTTGTGTCACTTGTAGTAATCATAGCTCAAATTATAGGAAAAGCACACTTGTGTGTGTTTTATGTTACAACAGTATGAGACAGTCCAATTGCAAACATTGGGAAATAGGAAATGCTTAGCAACATGAATTTGAAATATGTGTGATGGCTTCAGTGGAATTATAGTTGGCATTACTCTGAGTGAACACTATACTGATATATGCTATGTAGAATATCACCCCCCTGTATACTGTCTATGGCTCTTTCCTCAATATGGCTTATAAGATAAATGCATCATGATGCCAATAAAAAATGACTTTAGAGATGTACTACTTCACATTTTATTACCCAAACTCAAAAGTCAGGAAAACTAACAACAGAAATGTGTCAGAAGTACAAAACCGAGTGTATATGTTTCACTTTCTATACATTATTTATCAATGTTCAGGTAGCAAACATTGTATTTCATGTCAAATTTTCATGATAATGTCATTGGTGCAGAGTTCAAATCTAGACAGAGTATTGTTTCGGAGAAAGTAGGGCTACTGTCAAGATTTTGCTAATATAAGGACACAAAGTTGAGAAATCATCACATTGATTTATGCACCTTTGATTTTTATTTTTTTTTTCTGCCATTACCCTTTGTGTGATACATGACATTGTGAACAGGGACTTGCCAGAGGTGATTATCACTGAAAAAGTGTTTACTTTCCAATAGAAAAACTCTTTTTTTTTTTTATGCACAAAGACTTAGTCCATAGTCATGCAAATGATATGGGTGATGTTAAATCACTCTGGGCAGTAATTAGTGCAGACAAGACACCTGTCTTTCAACTTACTCAGTGGAACAACATCTCAACATTTTAATGGAGTAAGTTCTGAAATAATGCAGGGTTTGAATCCACATTAGAGTTAGTTTAATTTTAGGAATCAAAATACAATCTTTTTGTGTACCAGAACCTAGACTACATTTGTAGTGTAAAAGGTGAATGTTGCAATACAAGAATGTTTAATGGAGGCAAAACCAGTTAATTGTGATATTAGTATAATCAATGCAATGAAAAATGTTCATATGAATACATAGTATATGGAACAAATTATTAATCCTAGAAAGAAACACCTCAAAAGCAACAGTTACAGATTTGTCAGAATTCTCTCTCATCAAACATGCTAAAAATCGTACCTCCTCTACTTGCACCATATTAGTGTCAGTCCTCTTGTGGCATTAACCATTTATACACAGAATGAAGAAGTTCAGGTTTGTTTTATCATTGGCATGTTTCCATTTGCTAACTGTTGTAGCACTGGGATCTTAAGCAATGTTGGGACACCAGCTTACAGAAATCTTCTCTGAACAGCATGTGTGAACAATCTTTTATGTGAATGCCAGTGACATAAAAAGCTGCATGGAAATACAATGCCTGGCTAAAAGAGCATCAGTCAAGATAAGATAGTGCTTATGAATAATTATTAATATAAGCAAATATTTATGTTGAAAATAATTCCTCTAATAATCAAATGTCAGACAACAGATGCAAGTTAGCTATAAGACTTCATAGTGTTTTTTTTTTTTAGAATTGTTAGCTCAGTTACTTGTTAGGAAAAAATAGAATGGAAATGGAAATGTCACAGCAGCATGAAACAAGGGTCACACACAGACACGCACTGATGTATTGTAACAGCAGGAATGGCTCTTCTATTAAAACCTGTATAAAACATGTATTAATCAGTACTTCTCTATTTCTATCAAACATTCCAAAACTATATGTGTAAAGAATGCAAATAATGTAAAATACATTATTTGTAAAATGTACACATATGCCATAAGCATCAAAGAATCAGGACATGTATATTATTCTGTTTCATACATTATCTATAGAATGAATGACAGGGGCAGATATTGTGCATTGCATATACATGCTGCAAAGCTGCAGATTTTATATGAAGTTTTTATTAAGCTTTTGTATTGTACTATTTTGTAAGTTGCAAACTTTCATTAATTCTGAATTATTCAACAGTAGCAATAATGTAAACTGCAGCTGTAATAATAATAAATACTCTTTAGAAATGTTATGATAAGACAATTAAGCAGGAAGAGCATATGATGACAACGCAAGATGAAGCAAGAAATGATTATGCTGTACTTGTATACCAAAAAAGGAAAACTTGTATAGCAATACTACAAAAGTGCTGTAGCACTTTTAAAATAACTTGTAATAGTTGCATGATGACCTTAGGACACAATGTATATCTAAAGAGGCAGAACTGCATTTGTCAAGAACTCTATAAAAGTTCTGTACTCACTGATGTATGTTGTCAGTCAGTAAGATACATGATTTGTCCTGTCAGTCAGTCAGTCAGCCAGTCAGTCAGTCAGTCAGTCAGTCAGTCAGTCAGATACATGATTTGTCAGTCAGTTAAATCAGCCAAACTAGCTAGTTCAGCAATAATAAAAACTGTACTGACCTTAGGATGCCTTGTTTTGCTGATCATTTATTTTTCTTGTTTTTCTAACTGCCTGTATTTTTTCCTCATAGGTACAGTGCTTGAAGATACGTTTACAGTTTTCCTGCCGAAACTAGAGAGGAAGCAAAGCAGAAAGTGCAGAGGTTGGAAAGTTGAAGTAAAGTTAAAATATTGCAGAAAGGTCTTGGCTTTTAAAAGTTAGTGGGTGAAGGAAGAACAAGAAACCTCAAGGATGGATCAGTTCTCCTCCTTGGAGTCTCATCCACAGGAAAAGGAAGGTGGAATTAAAAGCTGCACAGCTAACTTCCCAGTGGGATTTCCACACTGCCAAAATAGGGTGAGACTCTAGTCTTTCTTTTGTTTGTAGAATGCACTAAAGCTTTGTTCTCATATAGTTACATGTGTTATCTGTAATTTATGAGGCATGCAGTTAAAGGAATTTGCATAGTAATAAGATTTTTAAATGTGGTAGGGCTAAGGCATCACAGATGTTACTGCAACCAGAAACTGTTAGACCTGAGAAACTGAATTTTAAAAATAACAGTATTAGAGATTTAAACCAGGATTTTATACCAGAAAAGTACCTGTAACCAGATATAGAAACATATATTTATTAAGATTTACTAAACCATATTAAGAAAAAAGTCTCAAGAGAAATCTGAAAGTATTACTGAGAAAATGCCTCAAGAAAAAACTGACAGTTTTGTTTAATTCTCTGAAGGAAGAGAGATGTCAGATTCTAAAAAAATATACCTCAGAGAAATCTAAGGCATCAATGTTAATTTTATCTCCTAATTCTCCCAGATTTGAATAAGTTATAATCCAAGAAAATAGTGCAGGTGGTGATAATTCACAGACAGGGGATGCACAATTTTTATTAGCTATTATTCATGAATGGGTCAGTCAAAAGCAACACATTTTAAGGGAAAAAAAGAAGTCCTATTTGTAAACTGCCTTCTTTGATTTATTAGTTTACAGAGTAAGGAAAACCAAATTAAAATAAAAGAGATTTTGTTAAGAAAACATTCATTCCAGCTCTCTTACAACACTTTTGTGTACATTAGAACAGCGCAGGACAATAGAAGCTTTGTCAAAAAAATATGTTCCAATTTACAGGAAAGTGTAAAAGGATCAAACAGACAAGTAAAAGATTCAGCAGATGAACTAACAGCTGTACAAAGAAAAAGAACACTAATGCTGCATGCTCAACTTTGGGTAAGAAACCACTTAGATACATATTTAATAAATACAGAAACTGCAGTTAGCATTACTTCAAGAACATGCCCAGAAACAATAACTGTAAACTTGCAGGGGTTGGGAGGAAACATCTCTCAAGCTCAAGTAAGTCTCCCTGTAAAAATAAAGATATGGGAAGATGCCTTCCAGCATGCATGCGTATCAGGTCCTCATCTACAAAACATCATTGGAATTGATGTCTTAAAACAAAGAGGTTACAGTATAGATTTGTGTAACAAAGAATTGATTAAGGGACAATTAATTGAAGTATTAGTCATCTCTGAAGCATTATGCAAATACAGTGTCAAAGACCCAGGACAGTAACACCAAAGCAAGAGTTGGCTCAGCTAATTTATTGCTATCAGGACATTTTTGCTTAACATAGGAATGATTGTGGACAAGTCCTTGACTTTATTATTAAAGTAAGAGGCAGTCCCAAGAATCCTATAAAACAATATCCAGTAAAGAAAGAGGCAGAACAGGCAATACTGAATGCTATGAAAGCTTTAGAAGATCAATGGGTGGTGAGAAAAGTTAATTCACAAGCTAACAGTCCATACTGGCCTGTACAGAAGCCAGTTGAAAGTTATATTACCGTTGATTACAGAGAACTTAATAAGGTGATATCTTGTTCTTTGCCAATAGTAGGAAGTATGCCTGATCTTATCGCTCAAAATCAAGAAAAAAATGAAACTTTTCTCCACATTAGATGTGAGTAATGATTTCTGGAGTATTACTCTATATAAAGACTCACAATGGAAATTTGCTTTTACTGTAGAAGGCCAACAATATACTTGGACAAAAATGCCTCAGGGCTTTCATAATGCTCCAACAGTTTTTCATCATGTTATGCAGGAAATACTAAAACCACTAGAATGTAGACCTTCTATTATTTAATACATGGATGACATACTTGTAGGAACAGAAACTGAGAAGCAGCACTTAAATGCATTAACAGAAATTTTCCGGGCAATAAGACAATCAGGATTAAAACTGAACCCTAAAAAGAGTCAGTTTATGAAAAATTATGTTACCTTCTTGGGTGTCACGGTATCAGCAGGACGAAGAAGCATTAGTAAAGACAAAAAGCAACTCATCAGACAGTTATCAATTCCAGTTACTGTCACAGGGTTAAGGCAAGCCCTAGGAATCTTTGGATTCTCAAGGGAATGGATACCAGATTATACAGGAAAAGCAAAACCCTTGACTAATATGCTTAAAGCAAACAAAAAGGGAGATGAACCTCTCAGTTAGAATGATGACTCACTAGCAGCTTTCTCTAAGGTCAAGGAAGAACATCATAGCAGAACGGTGTACTGAAGTAACATGCCATATGATTCAGGGCTCTCCAATTGTGCTACAGACCAAACATACTCCAGTAAAATATATGTTAGAAGGAAATCCAAAAGGGCATGGATAATGCACGACTTGGTAGAATCACTGCAAGTTTTGCAAGTCAGAAAGGAGGGATCAGAGTAGAAATCCCTCAAATTAAGTTTTTTACCAAAACTGTTTAATTACCAAGGGGAATCTCATGAATTTCCTGACTTGGAAAATGGGGAGAAACACTACTGAAGGAGCACCAGAATTGTGCATAGATGGATCCAAATTCTGGAGCTCTGAAATAGGGTGTTTTATGACAGAATGGATAATATACAATGCAGAGACCAAAGAACACAAGAAGGGTAGTCTCCCAGGGGGATGCTCAGCACAAAGGGCTGAATTAGAAGCGGTTAAACAAGCCTTGTTATTGCCCAGACCTATAACCTTTCATACAAACAGTGAATATGTAGTCCGAGTCTTAACATCATCTCTTCCCATTTGGGCAAGGAGAGGTTTGATTATAGCTGATGGTAAACCAATCAGTTATCAGGAAGTTTTGACAGAAATTTGGAGTTTGATAAAGATGACAATCCTTCTACAATGAGTATAAATAAGGTCAAAGCTCACACCAAAAATGAGGTACACAGTCAGGCTAATAAAATAGTAGATCAGCTAGCAAAAGAAGGGGCCCTTGACTCCAAATAAATGTATCCAATACAAAATATTTCTCAATACTGAGCATGGGAAACAAATGACATGGAAGAAAAACAAATAAGGGAATGATATAAAATATTTTGAATATGTGCCAAATACAAATGGACTTACATCTAAATCCTTTACCTTTACATTGCACAGCTTACTTTTGTAGAGATCAGTGTGCAGAGTATGAACAAAGAGTGGAAAGTGAGGTAGGTAAAATTACCCAAATCCAGTGTGATGGGATCATCATAACACCTACTGTATGTGGATTAACAGTGACAGGAATAGATGAAATGAAATTGTTATGGGGTCCTGAATTTGAACAAAGTGCTCATATAACTTTAAATGCAAAAACAAATAAAGATAATCAGCAGTTAGGAAGCTTAGTAAAAATTCTAAGAGAACAGACAGATATCATTAAGAAAGAGAAAATAGAAGAATTTGAAATAATACAACAAAGTGAATGGAAATGGGTTAAATTTCCAGAACCTTGGTCAGTACCAGGAGAATTCAAAAAAAGGTCCTTTACATAGGGTACAAACAATTGAGCCTGAAAAAGGAAAAATTTTGTTTAATTATTATCATAATTTCCTACGTCATCCAGGAAGGGAAAGACTACAGCAAAGTGTTAGTTCTAGATTTAAATGGGAAAGAATGACAACAGACATCCAAAATCATATAGATAGATGTGTCACATGTGTCATGCACAATGTGGGAAAATGAAATAGGAGAAAATGATATAGACTCCCACAAACATTGGGACCCTGGGAAAGGGTACAAATGGATTTTGTAGGACCTCTTCTAACAACACCAGGAGGGTTTTGTTTCTTGCTTACTTTGATAGATGAAAATACTGGATGGGTGGAAGCTCATCCAACAAAAAAGGAAAATGCAAACTCAGTAGTTAGAATAATAAGTGAAAGGATCCTTCCAACATGGGGAGTGCCACGAGAAATACATAGTTATCAAGGAACTCACTTTACTGGAAAAGTGACAAAACAAATGTGTAAAACATGGGGAATCAAGCAAAGGTTTCATACTTCTTACCATCCTCAGAGTTCTGAAAAAGTCAAAATAGCTAATAGAACTCTGAAGGAAGGATTAAAGAAAATGATTTCTGAATATGGGAATCATTGAGTAAAACATTTACCCAACATTATGATTAAGATGCAAAATTCTCCTCAGGGATCTGGGTTAACTCTACATAAACTAATGACGGGTCGACCTATGAATTTACAAGCAGGAGAAATCCCTTATGGGATACCATTAGAAGAAACAAAATTGTGGGACCAGCTCCAAAACCAAATCAGTTGGGCTAAAGGGAGAGTCTGGGAAGCTGGACAAGCCCATAACCTAGAACTGTGTAAACAAAATGAGATTTGGGAATCGATTGAGGAACAATTGGAAAAAGGAGATCTTGTAATGGTCTACCAGTTTGGAACACAAGTAAATGGGATTCAAAATGAATAGGACCCTACATTGTTACCAAAGTTGGGTTAGTGGCTGTAAAAATCCAGCCATATAAAAAACAGCCACCAAAAAATGGTTGGATTCATAAAGATGATGTTAAAAGTTTAAAATGGAGGGGAGAAATTAAATAACTTATAAATGTAATAACTGATATAAAGGGACATAATAGCAGGTGCAACTAATAATAACACGATTCTTTTAACTTCCAGCAAATATTGAACCATGAAAATCCTGATATTAATCATGATCCTGATGAATTTTTACTCCTCAATACAAGGAAAGGTGGACTTCAATAACTTTACCGAATCACTGCAAATGTAATCAGAAAACTTTGAATGCTAAATAATGCTGGATATGTGCTGAGATACCACAAGATGGAAACAGTAGGAATTCCATATGAACTATTCCATCTACCCTTCTGGAAATGTTGAATCTCACAAACCAAGACTGTGTTCCATGGACTGACTCTATCCCAAGGAAACACTATTTCTTGAAACCTGTCCATACAAACGTAACTGCTGTTTGTTTACGATGTAAAGAAACAAGTAATCACCCATTTCTTGAGAAAAGTCCTTGTACTATTATTCATGCTACCCGAAATGCCAGTGAACAGTGTTTTGAGGATTTTAGTAATGAAACTTGCTGGACATTTAAAAAAGCTAGAATTACACATTGGGTTACAAAATGGATGGTTCCAATTCGAACAGGCATATATTACATATGTGGTAATAAAGCCTACAAATGACTTCCTGAGAACTGGACTGGATTGTGTTATTTGGGACATGTAATTCCATCCATTAGACATACTACATTATCTGATTCGAATATTAGAAATGTTAGATTAAAAAGACACATTAACATAGAAAAAATGGATGTAGGAGATGAAGTCCTTGCAGGAGCAGCAATTCTTCCATTCTATGGAGCAGGGACAGGTATTTGGGAAATTAGAAAATTGGCAGGATTATTGGAGGAGTTAAGTAATGCTACATTTGAAGCAATAGAAGAAGTTACTTTAGAAATGACTGCCATTAGGACTATGGTCTTACAAAACTACATGGCATTAGATTTTGTTCTTGCTAGGAAAGGAGGTACTTGTGCATTAATAGGAGAGGAATGTTATACTTATATTCCTGATAATGAACTTGAAATCAGGAGTCAACTCAAGCTAATTGAGTAAGTTGCTCAAAAAGCACAAATAGAAAAAGAAACATGGTTCTCTTGGCTGAGTGGTTCTATCAGTAGCTGGGGAAGAAAAATAATGTAGCTTATACTGGTCATAGTTGGCATTTTAGTATGTATAAGCCTAGTAATTGTTGACATCAAGTGCGGAATCGAATGTATAAGACAGCAAGCAGTACAGGTTTTGACAGTGGACCAAATGCATCAAGTCCAAGACATTGCACGATTTATGAAGTACTCTGAATCAATGAAGCTTGATAATATATGCACTAAACAAAATCAACAAACATGAGTTCTCATGTCTGTTCAGGGGGGACTGTTATAGCATTGGGATCTCAAGCAATGTTGGGACACCAGCTTAAAGAAATCTTCTCTGAGCAGCATGTGTGAACAATCTTTTATGTGAATGCCAGTGACATAAAAAGCTGCATGGAAATACAATGCCTGGCTAAAAGAGCATCAGCCAAGATAAGATAGTGCTTATGAATATTTCCTCTCTTTATCAAAGCATCATTATTAATATAAGCAAATATTTATGTTGAAAATAATTCCTCTAATAATCAAATGTCAGACAACAGATGTGAGTTTATAGACTTCATAGTGTTTTTTTTTATTTTTTAGAATTGTTAGCTCAGTTACTTGTTAGAAAAAAAATAGAATGGAAAGGTCACATCAGCCTGAAACAAGGGTCACACACTGACATGCACTGATGTATTGTAACAGCAGGAATGGTGCTTCTATTAGAATTTGCATAAAACATGTATTAATCAGCACTTCACTATTTTTATCAAACATTCCTAAACTATATGTGTAAAGAATGCAAATAATGTAAAATACATGATTTGTAAGATGTACAAGCATCAAAGATTCAGGGAATATATATTATTATATTTCATACATTATCTATAGAATGAATGACAGAGGCAGATATTGTGCCTTGCATATACATGCTGCAAAGCTGCAGATTTTATATGAAGTTTTTATTAAGCTTTTGTATTGTACTACTTTGTAAGTTGCAAACTTTCATTAATTCTGAATTATTCAACAGTAGCAATAATGTAAACTGTAGCTCTAATAATAATACATACTCTTTAGAAATGTTATAAGACAATTAAGCAGGAAGTGCATATGATGACAAAGCAAGATGAAGCAAGAAATGATTATGCTGTACTTGTATACCAAAAAAGGAAAACTTGTACAGCAATGCTACAACAATAGCCTGCTGTAGCACTTTTGAAATAACTTGTAATAGTTGCATGACCAACTTAGGGCAAAATGTATATCTAACGAGGCAGGACTGCATTGTCAAGAACTGTATAAAAGTTTTGTACTCACTGATGTATGTTGTCAGTCAGACAGATACATGATTTGTCAGTCAGTTAAATCAGCCAAAGTAGCTACTCAAGGAATAATAAAAACTGTACTTACCCTGGGATGGCTTGCTTTGCTGATCAGTTATTTTTCTTGTTCTTCTAACTGCCTTTATTTTGTCCTCAAAGGTGCAGTGCTTATAGATACATTTACACTAGCACTCACATTTTTTTTAAATTATCTGTCACCAGGGCATTAATTACCAGTCATTAACATGTCTGTGGCAATGTTCTACTTATGATTGTCATCCGCCATTCCAGAGAACATGCAGAGTTGCAGAGATATAAAGTAGAGAGTCAATTATCCAAACTAATTGAGACCTAGGGTAGTTCAGATAATCAAACTGTTCAGATAATCAAAGATATACTTGAACCAGGTAAAAAAACTTCTAAAAATGATTTTGATGAAGATTAACCAAGTGTTTAATTTACAAATTCAGTGCCTGATGCCCTTGAAGAACACATTGCTTATGTTACATTAAAAAAATAGCAATGTAAGCTGGTAATATTGCAATAGGGAATGGATGGTAAACTGATAACAGGTTCATAGTACCTATGTATCCCCTCCGAAGGAGGACATACTCAGGACTGCAGCATCCACTCCCTTTAAAGTATACCACAGTACAGTATCAGCAATCCATCTGCATTCTGTGGTAGTAGAATCCACAGTCCCCACAGTCTTCTGCAGCAAAAGCATGAATAATACCTGTTGTGCTACTAACAATGCTTTTAAGCACTTTCACACAATAGTGATATCATTTGCTAAACAACAGTTGCACATTGTAAACAGGCTTGGCATGAGCAGCAAAAACTGCACTCCATATACAGCTCTCAACATTGCTTATGGGTTTGTGTGCTCTTGTAAAATGCACTTGACACTCAACCATATCTCCCAACTTGGCAGCTCAAGAAATCTGGAAAAGGCCAACATTTATGGGTGGGGTGGGGGGGGGGTCAAAAGCCCAAAACCATGGACACATTTTAAATATTTCTTGCATAATCTTCCAAAGTTGCGAAAATAAAATGTTTTACATTTCAATGCATTTCCTGAAAGACAGGAAGACTGAAACTTAAATGTCTGTCATTATTTAGGGAATTCATTTGTCACTGATTTGCTAGAAAAACACAAATTTTAAGAGGGACAGACCAAAGTATGAGCCAAAAATTCCAGATATTCTGTAAAAATCTGGACAGTTGACAGCAGTGCGCTACAGGCACAACTCAGATACACACTCTTAACAATCAACCTTAAAATTCCATGATTTGAACACTTAATTGTTATAAACTGACAGCAATGAACAGGTGAATAAATAGACAGCAATGAACAGGTGAAGCAGCAAAATAATTCCGTGAACATTAGATTTTGCAGGGTAGTACAGACACAACACTTAGGATGGCTGTGTTCAGATAATTGATGTTTCGGATAATCAACGCTCTACTGTAATTTGAAATGTAACTGAGATATCAGCATTAACCACCACTTGGAGTCTCTGTGGGACAATTCTGAATACACTGATCAGCACATATGGCCAAGTTGAACTATTATGTTTCACTACTAAAGTGGACATTGAAGAACTCATACCCATATTTCATTCCAGTCAATTTCTGTGCTTTCTGTCTCACAAATGTGTTTTTTTTTTAGCTTTTTAGCTTTTTTTGTCAATTCTCACAGACTGGTATATGTGAGATCTGAATGAAGGACTAATTACCTCTCATTCTTGCTGATAACTTTGAAAAGGAATGCAGACCATGGTGAAGATAGTAATCAATCTGGACCACAAAGCTGGTGTAAGAAGGACTCCCAGATCTCTGCAGTACTAACTGTTAAATGTTACAACCATCAGCTGCTGCACAGAGACTAAGTACAAGGCTGAGACTTGGTATATCTTGTCCAAGGTTCTGCAACATTACTCTCTCCTCTAAAAATAATAATAAAAAAAAAAAATGAAAAGGGTGTAAGTCCCATAAAAACTACACTCCATACACAGCTCTCAACATTGCTTATGGGTTTGGGTGTATGACCCATTTGATTTGGTCCATTTGGCTGCACCACATTACTAAGTTGTTGTTACACACTTTTGATGGAGCGACTATTCAAATTCTTCATATTTGTTTGTACAAGTGCTGTTAGCTTGTAAAGAAATGGATAGCTATAGATTTCTCCCACTGCTGTCCTAAACATTCCTTTATTCTTCCTCTATACCCTACCCAGTGCTTGATTCCAATTTTTACCACTGTCCTATCAACTCCTTCTCAGACCCTTAATCTGATCATACACCACCCACACATGACTAGAAATGGCCCAAAAATCAATCTCTCCACTTATATCCTTAGCATATGTGTGACACATGACTGCTAAGTGATGCTTCATGTCATGTGTCAAACGCTGAGCATTTTACCTTCCACCACATTACTAATGTGTCTGTAGTGCTACTGTGCTTAGCCCTGCTACATGAAAGAAAGCAATACTGATAGTACTATAAGGAGACAGTTATTCTTATATCTTTTGCAGGCTGCATTGTCTAATGTACACCATATGAGGGGTTTGAACTCTGAGTACTACAATGAAGACTGATGCACACATTGTCCCATCCTTCATACTTCACACATTGTTCCCTTCAAATGTATGAGTTTACCTGCCTCTGCTCTAACTTGTTTTGTGTTGTGATCAGATAATTTCCTGGTCTAAAGAATATTGGTGTGAATTGGCAGAGGTTTGAATCCAGTGGCCTGACAAACATAGGTTTTCTTTCTAATAATGTTTTCAATTATGACGTATTGAATAGATACGCTTCTTGTTCCTTTATTTTGTATTCCAGTACCCCACTCCTGCTCATACCTTTCCTCCTCTAATTTCAAAATATATGTACAAAGCCAAAAGTAATGGCTGGATACAATGCTCAGAAATAGGGGAAGATTACAATTTTGCTCTTATACACTTAGAAAAATGCTATAACAAAAGATTTAGTATTAGCGTGCATTTTGTGAAGAACATAAAGTATGACACATACATGAATGTAATTATGTAGTGACTTCTGTCCTCAGTAATTAGCAAGAACAATACAGATTGCATGAGGAATGCAACAATATTAAGACTTTAACATCTAGATAGTTTTTAAATATGTGAACAGTGGAGAGTTAAGTTTCTGCAATATTCATATTTTGAAAGATATTTAAACAATGACATGGAATGCATTATCAGAACACACAGGAGTTTTGAAATTACTCAGAATCAGAAATGCCTATACAAATATAATCCTTATTTGTTCAAGCACCACAAACAACTGTTATTTCCTGTTATAAGTTCAAAAACTCAAAAAATTGTTATGCATTTGCTGATACTTTACTCATGTTCACAAATACCAGCTTGCCAACAGTGTGCTTCAGTAAACCATTTTGGAAAAAAAGGAAGTAAAGTTGGTGTCTAGTATTGCTTTGTGTAAGGTGTATTGCCTTATTGCAGTCAGGATATGAGGATTTCACTGTGATATCTACTTACTATGTAAAGTAAATGATTTTTGCACTAAAACACATTACACTTCCAATTCTGTTCCAAGATAGTGGGACCATTGGACAGATACTTTCTAAATAATATTAATGGCTGCAGTCTTATATATATGGCTTATTTGGCTTGAAGTTACCTCTCAAAATATACACACATCACTTAGCCTGCAGACTGATACATACATTAAAAAGTTCTCTTAACAGTCTTGAGAAGACCAGTCAGGTATGCAGCCTCTCCAACTGGTTGACAGCGGTAGGTATCAGCGATGAAATGACTGGCCACAACACCTCAATGTCCCACAAGTAGATATCATTGACACTATAGCAAAGTCCATGAATGAAGTGATTTAAAAGTTATTGCTGCAGCATAGTCATTTATGATCAACATACTATGATTTCAATTTCTGTCAAAAAACATATTGCTCATTCACCCAAACATATGTAATGTCTAATAGAAATATGTGCTATCTGAAACTTGTAATAGTTCCTCTTCTGTGGCATCAGCAGTTGATATAATACATAGATTGTGGATTTAAATAGGTAGGTGTTCAAATCTGGCAATGTCTACCTAATGTGAATGTGTGAGAGTATAGCAACAGTAATAGTAGTAGCAAGAGTAACAAGTAAGACTAGCTTATCCATCACGTCTAGTGTGTATAGTTCCATTCAAGAGAAACATTTACATTTTGAGAGGACTCTCACAACAATTTCACTCCCTTTTAATGCAAGCATCTGCTTTCCAACACAGTGATGAAGTAACCCCTATAAATATATTCTGTTTCACACCTGTGGTAAGAATTTTGCTGTAGTATAAGCAACTAATATACGGTTCTCTAAACTGTGGACTGAGATAGGCAGGGGTTCAAATGTGGCAAATTATAAGTAATGAATATGTATAAAATAACTGTGACAGACACAACTGTATTAGCCAAAAGATGTTGATATGGTTGACTTAGACTTTGATTAAAAAACTGACATGGCTGAAGGATTTGTATCCCTCAACCTACATTTTTGGAGATGCATGAGCATTCTAAAACAATATTTAAGTAAGACTTTGAGGTGTGTGTTTTCTGACACCCTAGTATTAAAGTTTCCTGCAGCAGAAACAGTTGATGCCCAGCTCTATAGAGCGTGGGCATATATAGGTAGTGGTTCACATCCATCTATTCTTACTTACTGTGGTTATATAACAGATTATCTGAATTGTATACCTATGGGTTCATTAACAGACGTATTGTGTATAAGTCAATGTAGTGTGAACAATTACATGGCTTCATCATTTGGACAACTTAATCAGATTTTATGTGAGTCATGCTGCTTCTGTCACACCACTGAAGTAATCGATTCAAGTTCAGGCTTTCTGGCAGATAATATTCAGTTCTGTAGACTGTAGAGTTAGATAGGTTGGGTTTGAATCTAATAATGTCATTGTGGAAGACAATAATGACAGACAGGACTAGCTTAGTCAAAAGTTGATGATATACAAACCAACACTACTGTGAATATTAACAGGGCTTAAGGATTTTGAGACATAGAATTCATTTTAGAAGAGGCATATTATTTGCAACAAACTGCTAATGCAATCCCTTCAAATGTGAGTGTGATGATCCCTACTCCAGTCCAGTAAGCAAGGAGCCTCAATCATCACCACTGACACCAGTGAGGGATGGCCACTAGCAGAAAAACTGGATACACAGTATTTTCAGATCCAGCTTTCTGCGCCAAGCACAATTTCCCTTAAGAGCACAGAGAGAACACACTCCAGGCCTGGGGCTGGACTCACTCTCTCTATCTCCAGGCCTCAAACAAGACTCCACACTAACCACTTTGGAGCTCTGTGTCCCTGTTACAAGTAGCTGACACACACACACACACACACACGCACACAAACACACACACACACACACACACAGGTTGGCACAAGACTGTGTGCCCCCTCTGCCCAGGCTATAAGGTAATTACATTGCCATCAGTCAGCTAATATAAGGCTCTTACAAGGGTACCCAATTATACTGAGCAAAATTAATACTAATACAAATGTTAGAATTTGACCAATGCAGCAAGGCTTTCAGGAGCAGCCACAGTATCACTAAAAAAAACATAAGTACTTTTAAGATGTTAAAAGTATTCTGAGAAAGACCAGCCACAATGATAGGTATAGGAATATTTAATAATAAATAATAAAAGAGAAACATGAGAATACTGAACATCTAGTTACAGTAAACACCAGAGTTTCAATCAAAGGATATATAAAAATAACACACTTGGATAGATTCACAGAGATGCAGAAAAACAAGACATAAGTAATCTCACTATAGTTTCCTGACTGACTAAAGAATTACTGTTCCCTAGTTAAAGGAAAGCTCTGCCCTCTCCTACAGTTTACCTCAAAACTTAGATTTCTTTTCTCCTTATAATATGGTTCCAGCATTATGTAGGTACCAGAAACCTACTTGCACTTTTTAAAACTTTTATTTCCTTACATTGGGGTCAAAGGAAGAGAAATCCCACCTACTTTTTTAAGATCAACTTCTCATATACATTGCAGAGGAATTTGTTTCCACCTGCACAGCATATCATAGATACAGTTAAATCTGTAGTTTACCCTGTCAGATACTGTGGTCAATCTTATATGGGCAATTAATCCTGCTAGTGTGAGCAACATAGCAGCTGATATGAGAAATGACTGAAAGCTGTGAGACTGTTTTCAATTGTTTTTGGTGCAGAGAGGAGGAGAACTTAACACACCCCTTAAATAGCAAAACAATGCAATTAGATCAGTCAGAGGGTTTAAAGTAAATTGTCAACTCATCTTCTGACAAATTTACATAAGCAGCAACACAGTATTGAAATATTAAGCATTAATTGTTGGTTATTTATAATAGTTTATATGTTAAGATAACCTAAATGTAGTATCAAAGATTTCTGTGACATTTAGAGAAAAGTTATAAAATACTTTTTCTTGTAAATTATAAACACATTGACCATTTCAACCCCCGCCATCAGACACACATTGCTAGAGTGCATGAGCATTTTGTAGCCAAAAAAGGAAATGTGACCATTGATGGCAACCCGAATATACAGTGAAATTTACTTTACTGAACATTTGCTATGTGTTTTTGCATTAACACATTAAGAAAAGTAAATCAGAAGAACTTAACTGTGTTTAGATGCACCCACACACACACACACACACACCCACACACACACACACACACACACACACACACATACACACACACACACACACACACACACACACACACACACACACACACACACACACATTCGCAGAGTCAGATGTGCATTTAAACAAAGAACGGCATCCCACATATAGTATTCTACATGTTACATACATTTTATACACACACACATATGTGTATATATATATATATATATATATATATATATATATATATATATATATATATATATACGTGTGTGTGTGTGTGTGTGTGTGTGTGTGTGTGTGTGCATTTGTGTAGACACATACATGCAGTTACACAAAATTTTCATTTTGATTTGTTTTTCTGAAAAGAACATGAAGTACATGAAGTACACACACAGGCATATAATTTAGTTCTCCATTTCACACACACACACACACACACACACACACACACACACACACAACACACATTCTCACTCATATGTTTCTGTACACATGCTCTTTATACACAGACACACAAACACATACCATCATAATATATACATTTTACATACATATATATATATGGTTTCCTATGAAACCATCGAATTTACACTACATCGAGAATGACTACATCGAGACTAGACCATCGAAAGTACATAACAGCGAAAACAGAAATCGTCGACATTTAAAACATCGACTACACAGAAAGGGCAGAACATACAGGAGAGAAGTTATAAATACAGTTATACTACACTACATAGCATACACACTAGCCCTGACCCAAACCCTAACCCTAAGGTCCGACACTATCGCACACTTCACCTACCTGCACCCTAACCCTAACTCACTTACCCACCCCTAGCCCAAGCTCCGACACTAACGCACACTTCACCTACCTGCACCCTAACCCTAACTCACTTACCCACCCCTAGCCCAAGCTCCGACACTAACGCACACTTCACCTACCTGCACCCGAACCCTAACTCACTTACCCACCCCTAGCCCAAGCTCCGACACTAATGCACACTTCACCTACCTGCACCCTAACCCTAACTCACTTACCTGACCACTCCTACCTCCGTCACTGTCGCACACTTACCGGGTCGCGATCACACATTACCCTTGTCGGTCTTTCCGCTGTCGGCGAATCACCCTGTCGGTATACGTACCTGTCGGTTATCTGGCGTTGGTGATTTCTGCGTCGGGGAATCGGCGGTTTGTTCTTTAGAAGGGGACCCGTTAAACATACACAAGTGCTGTGACATTTCATTTTCGACGCTTTGGAAGTCGACGATTTCCATTTTCGATGGTTTGCAATTTCAATATAGAAGTCCCGATCTTCTCATTTTCGATGTAGTGTAAATTTGATGGTTTCATAGGAAACCATATATATATATATATATATATATATATATATATATATATATATATATATATATATATATATGGGTCCCCTTCAGAATGCCGAAATTCACAATTTCAAAACCCATATGATCGCAGACCATATGTTCGAAGTTTTGAAATACCAACATTCTGAACAGGAAATTGCATACAGCGTGGACCGGGAGATTTCCCTTGTTGTCACTGTAGTGCGATCTCGGAGTTGATATATTTAAGTAGGGGGGTGTGGGGGGGTGAAGGGGGGGCAAAGCCCCCCTGCTATACACAGTTTAATGTGGATTTTTTTAATTTTTATGGGTCTAGTTTACATTTTCGAACATTCAAATGTTTGATCATATGGTCTCGGCCATATGAATTTCAAACATTTGCGCGTTCGGTTATGTGAAGTAGACCTATATATATATATATCTATATATATATATATATATATATATATATATATATATATATAGATATAGATATATATATATATATATATATATATATATATATATATATATATATATATATATATATGCACTATGGGTGCATACAATTCATTATTTATAATAAACAACATAGTAAAGTTAAGTGTTATTAATGTATACAATCTAGTAAGTGTTGCCTAACATTTCACTTGGTCACTGTCAAATATTGGTTATGTGTTACCCATGTGATCTTGTTCAATGTCTTTATGTCAGCATTTTTTTTCTTTGTAATGCTAAATACATTTAATACTCATTATTATTTTTGCCAGTGTAGCCTAAGTTGTGGCTGAAGAGGGTCCTGGGACTACTTCACTTTCCTTGTTACCAAAGTATAAATAAATATGAAATAGATAAAAAGGATGGTCAACATGACAGAAATAATTAAGGAGCTAGTATAGCACATTTTAATTATCCAGCATTCATGACAGAGAAAAAACATACCACTGAAGACATTGGGAAGTAGTAGACAGACATATTTTAGAGTACTACTACTTGTAAATGTATAGTAGAGGTTATTTACTGCAGTGAAAGTTTTCAAAACTCAGCTCGAGGGTGTCGGGGAAGGTCTGTCAATTCTTTTAGAACTACAAAAAATCCAATTACAAAAACCTGCTATTTACCCATTTTCTTTTGCTGGAAGTGGCTAACAGTTATTTGTGGCATAGAAAAAGTTCTGACAGACACATAAATGAGGTTCAGTCAGCAAAACTTAGTAGTAGCTCTGTTTCAGAAGGTGTGTTTAGATGACAGCGCTTCACATTCCTGCCAGTCTATCTCAATGGCATGAGAAAACACCACTTCCTTATGTCTAGCATGAATAATATAAACAGAATTTGAAATGTATTCTGAGAAGAAGGAATGAAAGCAAGAAAACAGGATCACACTACCAAGGCAGGCCTCATCATCTGCCATTTTGTGGGAAACACATTAAAATTGTAAAAGGAGCACTATGAGTGAGTTTGAGGCATTAAAATAGCTCTGAAAAGAAAGATACAAGGAAACATATGTTTTTTGAGTTCTAAGGTGGAGTTTCCTTAGTTACTTACTGCAGCAAGGCAAGATGATATGTGTTGAGTTGCTTAGTACAGCAGGCAAGATGAGGTGTGAGGTTATGTGAGATATCTCTGAGAAATCTTTCTTGTCAGGTTCTGAAAAACAAAGTGCTGCTGTGAGAGTTCAGTCATCTCTCTCTCTAATATCTAAAGAATAATTTCAGTGCTTGTTATAGAATAATAGCACATCTGGTCACCTGATTCTGGTACAATACACACCCAGAGCTTTGGTAAGATCTGTTGCAGTATCTGAGAGCTATAAAACAATTTCAAAAATACCCACCCTTCCAGGGTAGCAATTAGTTCAAATCTAAGGACAATATGGTAAGATTCCTAGTCCTGGTTTTCCCAAACAGTTTTGTCTCTGGCTGCAATCAGACCTGTAAGATAAAATCTTTATTGCCTAAACCATCACCATTAATTTTCAACCTATTTTTCAAAATTAAATGGACTGAGATTAATTTCTTCCCTTCTAGAATTCTCTGTTAAAGCATATACATTTAATTAGTTATAATACTGTTTGACATACATGTATATCTCTTTTCTGTCCAGCAGGACCCTCTGTTGATGCATTCTTAACACAAGCAGCTTTACAAATACATTTTTAACACAGGCATCTATAGAAATCACTGTGATAGTCAAATGATATACAATTGCTTACAAAGCTACAGCTATTTATGCTGACATATGTTACACATGCACTACCCTACTCTCCCTGGCACAGATGGGAGTACCTCGTATCAGTACAGTGAGCTTCAAAAAACTTTAGATACAGTTCTATCTGGTGTGACAGTGGTTGATATACAGCACTCTGAACCCAGGTAGGCATGTATTCACGTCTGTTAAGGTGTAAATAATGAGTGTGGAACTAATTGGCAACATCTTGAACTGGCTTCTCAAATTCAATTGATCATTCCAGTTTTAATTAACGTACACTTTTACAGTTGGCGATAGATAGGCCAAGTGTTGTAATCCATTTAATGGTAGCCTGAACATTCAAAGGCAATGCTCAGGTTATCCCTTCAAGTGTGATATGAAGGCTTGAGTGGCATGTTCAGTCAGTTCACAGGTGAAGAGGAGTTTGACCTACATTGTATATGTTCTAATCCACTGGTGTATCCATTTTATTGTTTTGTTCAAATTATAGTGGTTACAGGCAAGAATAGCTTATTTTACAGATCTTAATGGTCACAAAGTATAATAGGACATTTCTTATGATATTCATTTATGGTTTTGGAATGGGTAGGTGATATTTATCCATGTAATTGCTCTTTTACCTTATGTGTTCGCACAAAATAATGATATATTATTTTGCATGATGGTTAGCAATAAGCAAAATAAATAATTATTGTCATGGAATAGTTATTTATCATTTGTCCATTTAGGGAAAAAAACTGTTAAGAATATACCACCAGCAGCATAGCTGTACTAGGGGGCATGAAGTGGAGATAATAGTTGATGAATGGCAGACATCAACATTGCTACAGGCCACTGTACGACTGTTGAGTGTGATCCCTAGCACTATATATACTTCTGTTACTATCAGATGACACTATTGCATCTGTTTGTGAGGTATGCTTCATGCTGTAATCCAGGTATTATGGAAGTGTTGTACAATGCTTAGTTGGGGAAACATTTAATGTAGGACATGATAGAATACTGCCTTGAGATGTGTACTTTATCAGACTGCATTAACTTTTTTATGTGTGGAAGCAGCAGGAACTGCACATGTAAGTCACTATTGCTTTATACTCCCATTATATATGTAATAAAGTGAAATGGTGCATGCAGCAGTTGTCATTACACAAAAACTGACATTAGGCACATTTTGGTTGTGATTACTTCTCCTTGGTGCTAAGTTGCATAAGTATATTGCTTTTACATATGGCAAATCATGGCCATAGGCATACACTGACATTCATAGACATATAACCCTGATGTTAATTGATTGCCTCCACATGACTAGTATCTTCCAGGATTTCCATCTTAGTATATTTCTCATAACATGTTCCAGTTCTCCAGTGTACTTATATCTCATCTTGGTTTACTATCAAAATTCAGAAACACACTTGTATGAGTAGTGTAACATTGAAAGTTTAGTTTCAAAGATTCATAAAATCAAAACTTGACTTACCAAAGCTTAAATATTGATTTCTCAATGGAAAATGCAGCTCAACGGGCACATTTTCAAAACAGTGGATATCAAACACTCTAATGTAACCAGTAGATACGGAATGCAGAAAACACGAGCCACTCGACCAACGTGAAGTGAAATAAAACAATTTAATTCAATAAAATCCAAATGGTTAAGTGCTTTCAACTGCACCAACACAGTCTTCTTCAGAACACCTTATTACATCCAAAATCACATAATATACTCTCATGACTTCACACAATTAAAAATCCCCGCCAAAACCCTTAAAGCAACAGTATATGTAGCCTAAAAGTACTGAAATATGTAATGTATAAAGTGCATAAGTGCATGTATAAATGTCTATATGCTTAAGATAAATATGAATCAGATACCTGAAGATAGACATAGAAAACTACACAAAAAATACACATAAAAAAAAAAAAAAATATATATATATATATATATATATATATATATATATATATATATATATATATATATATATATACATAAATAATCAAATACATACATTTTTTTTTAAAATTAGTTAAACGATAAAATTGATTAATTTAATGCTAAGAATGGCTTTATGCTGATATGGTCATTGATGCCAGGATTTCTAGTGGCATCAGTATAAATCTGCCATTTGCTTTCACATAAAGCTAATAGCATTTTCCAGTTACCTCCCTTCAAAGAACTATGAACTTGGTCAATGATAGTAAACAGAAATTTGTGATCACTACCTTTCTCAAGAATATGTCTGTATAATGCATTGTTACTGTCCTGCTTCTGAATTCTATAATAATGTTCATATATGCGTTTTTTAAGAGTACGCTCCGTTTTCCCTATATAGTAAGCAGAGCAGGACTTACATGTAGCCAAATATACCACTTGCTTAGTATTGCAATTGCCTTCCCTACACTTAATAATTGTACTATTAATATCTTTAAGTTTGATAGTGATATCTTCATTAATGTATCTACACTGGTTGCAAGACCCACATTTATGGGTACCACTATATGTGATTACCTCTGCATGGCCATTATTGGTTTTTTCTAATAATCTTTTCAAATTGGGAGCAGTCTTGTAAACACATTTGGGAAGTGGGTCCCAATTTTGTCCCATGTTGTGTTCCAAAAATACATCCCAATGTCTTTGTAGTATCTCCTTAATAAGATACACTGAGTGTGTATACGTTAAGACACAAACTCTACCAATAGGTTGGAGTCTATTTGTAACCCGTCCCAGCCTGTTGTCTGCATTACAAGGGTCCGGTTGTCCCAATAATGGACAATATTTACTTCCCCATTCCTTCGTTACATACTCAGTAATATCCTTAAGCATGTATTCAGGATAAGCACGCTTTTGAAAAAGATTAAAAATATTCATTATTTCCTTCTCAAACATCTCAAAAGTTGATGTCATCCTAGCGGCTCTTATACATTGCCCTTTAACCACATTACGAAAAGTATATGTTAGATGGTTGCTGGTATAATGTATATAATCATTAGAAAATGTTGGTTTCCGATATATACTGGTAGAGAATCCATCCTGCTGGTGACTAATCAACACATCTAAGAAGGGAATCTATTGTGCCTTGAAATCATGTGTAAACTTAAGAAATGTTGTAGACTCATTCAGAAAGTTCATAAACTCATCGATCTTATCAGTGGGTGCCTTCCATAATATAAAAATATCATCCAGATATCTCACGTAAAATTCTATATCTTCATAATATGTACTAGTAAACAGATGTTCCAATTCCCATGACAACATCACAAGATTCGCGAAAATGGGGGCGCAAGACGCCCCCATAGCTACACCCCATGTCTGTCTGAAAAATTCACCCTGAAATGCGATATAGTTGTGGTCTAAAACCAGTGACATCATGTCGCAGATTAAACAAATTTTGTCCCAACTATATCCAGAATAAAGTCTTAAACTGTTAGCAAAATATTCAAGACCTATATCTTTAGGGATACATGAGAATAAATCAACATCTATTGTCAAAAAAGTCAAATTGGCATTCCATTTATCCCTAGTGAGTTTCCTTAAAAAATCCCATGAATCTTTAACGAGATGCGGGATCTCCAAATATATGTGTTTTAACCATGTGTCAATGAGGACACCTATATTGTAAGTTTTTGAATACATTTTCCATAATTTTTGAATAAATTGACATAGCTTATTTATCTCAGTGCTTGCAGTCTAATGTTGTGCCTAAGGGTATTAGATTTTTCAAGTTACCCTTAGGAATTGTATATAATTCTGTTTATAATTCTGATATCATTAATGAATTTAATGAATTATTCAATGGGTTTGGTTTTTCTTTCATTAGATTATTGATTAAACATCATGATGAAAAACTTATCAGTTTAGCTAATGAAATTGAATGTATTAATCAAAGTATTGTCAAACACAGTGACTTTGAAATGTGGAAAGATTTATATTCTAAACAGTTCACTATAGCTGAGAATAATGTGCATGTCATTTTTGAGAGGAAAAACAGAAAAATGAAGCGTGATTTGGAACTTTATAAATCTAATAGAGCGTATATTTGGCCATCAGATAAAGCACACGATAATGCACAACATAATAATGATTTTAGACATAAGCGGTATGGCTCATACAGAAAGGAAAATTTTCAAGGGGGACGCTTTTTTCCAGCCAGAAATGTACGTCCACAGTGGAACAAGCAAAGGAGATGAGTAGTTATACTAACAATAATCATAATAGTGATAACAGATGTATTGAGAAGTTTATGAGCACACAGACAGTGGAGGTTTATGAAATGCCTGATTTGACATACACCCACACTTTACAGAATAATAATAATGACAATAAAAATGTTTTAAATACATATAATGGGTTTAATGTCTATAATTATACTGATGTGGATATTGACAAAGCTTTTTTCAGCCTTATGAGTAAAGGGATGAAATTCATCCCTAGTGCCCGCAACAATTTAGTGGAAAATATAAAAGAAGTAAAATTATTTTGTAGGAGGTTAAATTTAGCGGCACAATTTGACAAAGCTAATAAAGATAATAAGGATACTGCTAACAACAACTTGAAGGAAGTGACAGAATTGAAACTTAAACACAAAAGTACATACATTCCTAATTCAAATCCGCAAGTTAAGAACTATGAATATTTGGTATGTAAGGATATATATTGGTTGCAACACCACAATAAGAAAAATCATGGTGACACCTTAGTTGATAATCTTACTATAGATGAAAGAAGTTGTCTCGAGAGGTGTATACATAATAAGGACATACGTATCATGAAGCCTGACAAGGGGAGTGGGGTAGTTGTATATTATACAGATGAGTACAACACATGCATACACAATATATTACATGGGTCTGGGAATTATGAAGGTGTTTCAATAAATCAAATCAACATTGGATATAAAAGAATAGATCTTGCTTTGGAGGAATATCTCATTGACAGTAGGATCACCAATGATATTTATACATTCTTAAAACAAGACTACCCCATTATGGCCAAAATGGTCGGGATACCCAAAATCCACAAATCTATTGAACAACCCCCATTTAGACCCATTGTGTCAGGTTCGTATTCAAAAACACAATATAGGTGTCCTCATTGACACATGGTTAAAACACATATATTTGGAGATCCCGCATCTCGTTAAAGATTCATGGGATTTTTTAAGGAAACTCACTAGGGATAAATGGAATGCCAATTTGACTTTTTTGACAATATATGTTGTTGATTTATTCTCATGTATCCCTAAAGATATAGGTCTTGAATATTTTGCTAACAGCTTAAGACTTTATTCTGGATATAGTTGGGACAAAATTTGTTTAATCTGTGACATGATGTCACTGGTTTTAGACCACAACTATATCGCATTTCAGGGTGAATTTTTCAGACAGACACGGGGTGTAGCTATGGGGGCGTCTTGCGCCCCCATTTTCGCGAATCTTGTGATGTTGTCATGGGAATTGGAACATCTATTTACTAGTACATATTATGAAGATATAGAATTTTACGTGAGATATCTGGATGATATTTTTATATTATGGAAGGCACCCACTGATAAGATTGATGAGTTTATGAACTTTCTGAATGAGTCTACAACATTTCTTAAGTTTACACATGATTTCAAGGCACAACAGATTCCCTTCTTAGATGTGTTGATTAGTCACCAGCAGGATGGATTCTCTACCAGTATATATCGGAAACCAACATTTTCTAATGATTATATACATTATACCAGCAACCATCCACCATATACTTTTTGTAATGTGGTTAAAGGGCAATGTATAAGAGCCGCTAGGATGACATCAACTTTTGAGATGTTTGAGAAGGAAATAATGAATATTTTTAATCTTTTTCAAAAGCGTGCTTACCCTGAATACATGCTTAAGGATATTACTGAATATGTAACTAAGGAATGGGGAAGTAAATATTGTCCATTATTGGGACAACCGGACCCTTGTAATCCAGACAACAGGCTGGGACAGGTTACAAATAGACTCCAACCTATTGGTAGAGTTTGTGTCTTAACGTATACACCCTCAGTGTATCTTATTAAGGAGATACTACAAAGACATCGGGATGTATTTTTGGAACACAACATGGGACGAAATTGGGACCCACTTCCCAAATGTGTTTACAAGACTGCTCCCAATTTGAAAAGATTATTAGAAAAAAACAATAATGGCCATGCAGAGGTAATCACATATAGTGGTACCCGTAAATGTGGGTCTTGCAACCAGTGTAGATACATTAATGAAGATATCACTATCAAACTTAAAGATATTAATAGTACAATTATTAAGTGTAGGAAAGGCAATTGCAATACTAAGCAAGTGGTATATTTGGCTACATGTAAGTCCTGCTCTGCTTACTATATAGGGAAAATGGAGCGTACTCTTAAAAAATGCATATATGAACATTATTATAGAATTCAGAAGCAGGACAGTAACAATGCATTATACAGACATATTCTTGAGAAAGGTAGTGATCACAAATTTATATTTACTATCATTGACCAAGTTCATAGTTCTTTGAGGGGAGGTAACTGGAAAATGCTATTAGCTTTATGTGAAAGCAAATGGCAGATTTATACTGATGCCACTAGAAATCCTGGCATCAATGACTATATCAGCATAAAGCCATTCTTAGCATTAAATTAATCAATTTTATCGTTTAACTAATTTTTAAAAAATTTTTATGTATTTGATTATTTATGTATATATATATATATATATATATATATATATATATATATACATTTTTATGTGTATTTTTTGTGTAGTTTTCTATGTCTATCTTCAGGTATCTGATTCATATTTATCTTAAGCATATAGACATTTATACATGCACTTATGTACTTTATACATTACATATTTCAGTACTTTTAGGCTACATATACTGTTGCTTTAAGGGTTTTGGCGGGGATTTTTAATTGTGTGAAGTCATGAGAGTATACAATGTGATTTTGGATGTAATAAGGTGTTCTGAAGAAGACTGTGTTGGTGCAGTTGAAAGCACTTAACCATTTGGATTTTATTGAATTAAATTGTTTTATTTCACTTCACGTTGGTCAAGTGGCTCGTGTTTTCTGCATTCCGTATCTACTGGTTACATTGTTGCAGTTCTTTCCCGTGGGTGCATTTTGATATCAAACACTTGGCTTTAACATGCTTTGAGATTGGAATGGAAAAATGTTTTAATTTCCACCATTGTTTTTCAATGACATGATAAAAGAACAAGTATATTTCCAAATGTTGATAGTAAACCTCTCATCTGTTATAGTTATTCATCTGTACGACTGCATAATCTTCAAGAAATATACTGTTCAAAGTGACAATTCTGTTTCTGTGACAGGTCCTGGTGGACTGCACCAGTACTGATCAGGGATTTATTAACTTTACCATTTCCTACCCTTCCAAGAAGCTTGTTGTTGCTGCAACTCTTATCATTATTTCCACTATCAGTACTTGACTGGGAATTATGCCCAGTGGTGTTCCTTATTTTTCTTAATCAGCCCATAGTTTTATGTATGCAGTTTTCCATTACCCCAGCATTGTTATATCAGTGCATAAAAGGCATGTGAACTAATATACTAGTGTGACCTGCATATCTGTTCACAAATGTCACTTGATTTATTTGGAACATTTATTGCCTGTGTTCTGCCCCAATATACCTGACAATGCTATTGAATTGCCTTCATGACCACTACGTGCACTGAATGAAAAGTCCTGTCATACCTGTTGGTCCCTTGTGAAACTGGGTGTCCTTTGGAAAAAGGTGGCAAATTTACTCTAGTAAATAATGACACTAACAAGTGTATACTTCTTTCCTTATGAAAATGTATATTAATTCACAATATTTTCTGTCAACATCTGAAGTTAATATTACTAACAGTTTAAAAAGAGTCCCTGATTGACATAAGTATCTCTGGATTCACCCCTAATTCTGATTAGGCCTGTCCCTGATATAGTTCGGAACAGTAACTGTCATTTGTTAGCTGGCTACCCCTGTCTATTATGTATTTCAATTTGCCCTGTGTAGTGTTTGCATGTCCCAACTTAGTGATCTTAAGCTTGTTTACAATCCTGTGTTTGCATTGTCTACACAAGCCCTGCCACATCTCAACAGGGCTGTGAGCATGTGTTCTGGCCTTGAGTAGCTGCTGCTCGTTGTGCAGAGTAGCTTGCAGTTGCGCACATTTGGTTACTACTGCTGCACTTACTGTATAGCCAGCCAATCATGTTACCTTCAGCAAGATGCGTCCACACTTCTAATTAATCCCAGGAATGTTTCTAATAAATATTATTTGTATTAGTTATTGTTGCATTGGGAAGTCTGGTTATGGAAGCACAACTATTAAGGACATCTTCTGTATGATAAATACATAAAAATGGATGTTGTACACCTCATGTACCATAAGTCAATTGTATTACATAGGTGTAATATTGACTTTATCGAAACAGAGATGGATAGTTATTAACTACAGTTTCCCCTTCTTCCCCAACAAAATGTAAAGTGATTGTTAAGCAGGGTCCACAATGTAGGTAGGCAGACTGAGAAGACTAGGTTATTAATATCTGCCATCATATTATATTTCCCTTAAATTGAGGCATCCTTAAAATATTTATTACAAAATGTATATATATATATATATATATATATATATATATATATATATATATATATATATATATATATAAGTGTGTGTGTGTGTGTGTGTGTGTGTGTGTGTGTGTGTGTGTGTGTGTGTATAGATAGATCAATAGATAAACAGCCAACTCTGACATCAGATACTAAACAATGTCTCTTGCAATCAGACACGCAGTTTAAATATATACTTCTACCAGTTCTCAGGCCTAGAGACATAAATCCGAGTGTGACTGAAATTTCCAGAGACTGTAAATGGCTTTCATGCTAAAGAAATCAATAAACTAGGATAAAAGTGAGCAGGTGGCACAGACTTTTCTACCACAAGGGGAGGGTAGCAGTCTGTTCTGCTGCAGTCTGTCCTGCTGCTCTGCTGGCACATATTAGAGTAATAGGTTCATATGTAGTTACTGGGCTATTGACCTGAAGGTCTTTATAATCCTAGCCGTGTGTACCCAATATAATACCAGAGAAACCCAATATAAATGATCTTGCCTAAACTTGAGATCTTAGTTAACAATGACTGCCCATATTTAGGAGGGTCATAGGTGAAATCCCAAGCAAGAATTTATGGTTTCCATTCCAGTAATCCAGGCTATGCTTAAACAGGGTCATAGAGCGGCTTTGTTTGATGTGAATTGGTAAATTATTTAAGAGGAGTGGCAATCTATGAGAGACATATCTGTCTCTTCAGCAGGTCCTATTTATGTTGCAGGCCAGGTTAAGGTCCCTGGAGCGGGTTACCCTTGTCCCATTTGACTTGCAGATGTGTATCATTTCCATTAGGTTTGGAGCCAAGATTACTCTGTAGACCAGGCACAAGTCTCCTCTAATTTTTTTGTATGCTGCTGAGTACAGTGACAGTGACTTCAGTATGTCAATGTATGATATATGCCAGAGTCCTTGAGTTTTCTTGGTTAGAAATCTCTAAAGTCAAGTTGCTGCAGGTGCCTTGTAAGGTACATACTAAAGGGAGTATTGTGCTCAATTATTGACCTGATAAGTGTAGAGTACAGGAGTGTTATGACCTTTTTCACTCTTGAGGCAATACGTTTGTTAATGAGGTGTATGATGTAGAATGCCTTCTTTACCACAGTAGGCACATGGTGGTCAAAGTTTAGGCTACAGTCAACTTGAGTTCCACAACTCTCTCACTATTGAGTCGTTACTTAAGGTATTATTACTTTTATGATAGTTTGCTGGCATATCATTTTTACCAAAGGGGATAATAATGCATTTTTTTAATGTTGTAGAGAATGCAGCAGAGGGGCCAGAATGTGTAATTTATTCAGCCAATGAGAGTTTGCTCCATAGCTATTTTCACAAGAGTGTGGGTATACCTGTTCAAAGGGTTAGCCAATGAAGTCTCTTCTGTGTATGTGCTATGTGCTCACATGTTAGTGATCTCAGGTGAGGTTATAACCAAAAAAATGATCATCGTGGCTGTCTTGGTGATAGACACTTGCAGTCAGCTCTAGGCCAATCAGAAAATACAATGCCTAATATTAACAGACACAGGAGACAAAAATCACTTGGAGAATGACAGAAGAAATGTTGTGACTCTTTCCTGCTTAGTGGTCTTTCTCAGCATGAAGACTAAGGCTGCTGCTGTTATTCATCTGCAGCTGCCTGTCATACAGTTTTGTAATTTCCATGTTTTTCATTTATTAATATAAAATGATAAATCCTTATCAATGTTTTCACTGATATGCCCACTTACAGATGGGATGTTATTGTTTCACTTGAGACAGCTTTTTATTTATTATGTTTCAGCAGGAATCTTAGATGTCTCCACTGATTCTGTTTTACTTTTTAATTAAAGCAAAAAACTAACACTATAGGTGAGATTCATTGACACAATATACAGATATATACCATATTGCAACTACGCACAGGAAAACATCAAATTTTATGTGCAGAAAATAATGCATCAGAGCCACATAATGAAAGTGATGTTGTTCCTTGACCTCCAAGCAACTCGTGACCTATATGTAAATGGAAATGTAACATGATTAAAGCTGCTATCAGCTTGATAAATTCTGCATATCAGACAAACAGAACCTACTGCACTGAAACAGCACTGAAAGTCTGAAGTCCCTATTTGCAACCTAGACTGATGCAGCACCTCCAAAACATTCCATAAATGTGTCCTATGTGTCATAATATGGTCAAATATGGACACACACACACACACACACACAGACACACACACACACACACACACACACACACACACACACACACACACACACACACACACACACACACACACACACACACACACACACACACACACACACACACACACACACACACACACACACACACACACACACACACACAAACATGTGCACGCACACGACTACATATAAAAACACACTTGCATTTGCACAGCCTCAAGCAGTACACTTAATGCATGCTAAGTATAAGAACTGTCCAAGAACCATATCATGATCCTAGTTGTCTGGGTACAGCAGGCATGCAGCAGTAATACTTGATGGACATGGTTCATTTGTTAGTCACAAAGCAGCAATGTACTCCACAGAGTTCAAAGACCTAATGAGATGCAAATGTGATGGTCTGAATGAATAGGAAGCAGAAGAAAGTGTGTCTTACTCAGGAACAAATGCTGGACAAAGTGCTGTTACTAAGGAATTATAGTCCTTACCCTTGTGTAGCAATCCAGCCAGCTTTATATTGCACACACACTGCATGATGTGGTATATAGGTGCGAGCAAACAGGAATTCTGTCTTATAGCTATAGGCCTGTATTTGTATGCAAGTGTGTGTGTGTGTGTGTGTGTGTGTGTGTGTGTGTGTGTGTCTACACATGGCCACTGATTGCTTGCATCACTCATGTTTACTTAAGCACACTAAACTCAAATCCTAGCCTAAACTCAATATTCACAGTTCTTCCCCACATTACTCGACACATATTTTGTCTTACATGCCTCTCAAAATTCAAGGAACCATAAATGAAGTCCAATACTGGGAAATACAAACACACACACACACACACACACACACACACACACACACATATATATATATATATTATATATATATATATATATATATATATACATATATATATATATATATATATATATATATATATATATATATATATATATATATATATATATATATATATATATATAGAGAGAGAGAGAGAGAGAGTCAGTCTATTTATATGGGTCCCCTTCAGTCGATCGAACATTTACAAGTTCTAACCACATATGACCGACATCATATGTTCGAATTTGTAAAAGTTCAATCGGACTGAATGGAGATCTCCATACAGAGCGGAAAGGGAAGATTTCCCATTTCTGCAATGTAGTGCGATCTTGGAGTTGGTATATTTAAGCAAGGGGGTGAGGTGGCATAGTTCCCCTGCTATAGATGTTTAGTTTAGTGTTTTTTTGTTTTATGTGTTTTTATTTCAGTGTTCGAACTTTTACAAATTCGAACATGTGGTCTTGGCCATATGTGGTTTGAACTTGTAAAAGTTCGATCTACTGAAGTAGATCCATAGATATATATATATATATATATATATATATATATATATATATATATATATATATATATATATATATATATATATATATATATATATATATATATATATATATATATATATATATATATATATATATATATATATATATATATACATATATATATATATATATATATATATATAGAGAGAGAGAGAGAGAGAGAAACAGAAGGATAGATACTACTTCCAAGGTAGTAGAATCTCAATTCTTATGTTATGTTATATCATAACATAACAAAATATATATAAGTAGCAGGGGTATGACAGTCCCCATGACGGGACCTATGGTAAGGGGTCAATAAGTCTAGGTATTTGCTATTATTTGTTTGAATAACACTTTACTCTTTGAAATTAAAGGTGGAAACTCAGTTCTTATGTTATATTATAACATAAAATATATATAAGTAGCAGGGGTATGACAGTCCCCATGACAGGCTCTATAGTAAGGGGTCAATAAGTCTTGGTATTTGCTGTTATTTGTTTGAATAGCACTTTATTCTTTGAAACTGAAGGACTTACATGATTGGGTCTTACTCTTCTGATAGTGAACATATGTCTCAACCACTCACTCCCCCATCTTCTGACTTCACTTCACATGTGTATACAGTGCTGCCTGCCAGTTATCATAAACTGTGGTATTGCTAAGAAGAACTCATAAGCTTTGTATTGTGTGTCCAATTGATCTTTACTACAACTGCAAAGCAAGTCATGACTTTTTGAGCTGGAGAGCACTCTGCTGACCCTCAGATGAAGTCTACTCCTTAGCCAGCTCCAAATGCGTTGTTGTCCTGTAGACATAAAGTCAGCCCGTGCTGTGCACCAAGCACCACTAATCATGGCCCCAGCCACAGACTCACACATGTTGTACCATATCAGTCTGTAGTCAGTATGCATAAAGTGCCTCTGTGTGATGCACAGAATGGATGATCATAGCAACACTCATTACTTTATAAAAATACACTGCCTACCAGAGAGCAAACATTGGATTTTGTCCATGAATCTTTGACCAACAGTTGTGATTTTTCTCCCTATTCATACTTGAGCAATCATTGAACACTTAAAACGTGCTGCTCAGTCTACATAAAGGACAGTAGAAGGTTTTAATACACTCCTACCCTTATTCTACTGTGTTTTTCTTCACTCAAACTTCTACAGTTCTTTTTTTTTTGCTTTTTAACTTGTCATAACTGTTGGCTTCCTCAGGATTGTCTTCATCTCAAAAACTGAACTACATTTGGGACATCTATGTGTACTTTTGATTAATTATTTGAAATAGAGGACAACTACCTGCATGCTGTATATAAAATCTGTGCCTCAATTGCAGTGGTCATAAAATCTATTTTTAATACTACCACTGCCAAAGCCATAAAGAATGATGGGAAGTGTAGTGCCAAAGTTTAAGGATAGGAGCTTCTAATGAGCTTTAATCTGTAGCCCATGTAACTGATTCTGTCACTGTTTGTTTTTTTATTCTGTGGAAGTCTAAGCAATTCTGTTAATGAGACCATTCTTCTGGGTCTTCATGTTACAAACAGAGGCACATACGCCTAGTGGCTTACCTAATTAACACACTAATAAAACATGAATGCATACTTTGTTGAAAAAATAGCTATTATAAATAAAATGTCTGAAAAAGCAATTGCAGGTGAATTAGTTGTTGGACAAATATTTTGTGATATTGATTTGTTAGAACAGCAATAATAGCAATACAATTTTGATGTGTTACCTGTCTGCACTTTTTGAAAAATAACATCACTTTCTTGCTCATTAATATATTATGCTTTTAGAATGATGCTCTCTTGTACTTTATAATGACTCACTGTAAAGAATGTAATTAAGTTAATGAAAATGAAGATATTTATTCATTATGATCCTTTTAAAAAATGTTGTGAAAAATAATGCAAGTAAATAAAGGATTAGCTTGACAATATTATTGATCTTTGTTTAGATTTTTTTTCCAATTTACACTGAAGCGTAATGCTGAATATTGTTAAACTTCCCCAGTTCTCAGGGACATCCTTGATTTAATCTGAGAAGGGCACAGAGGGCATTCATATTTTGTGCTAACCTGTACATTGCTACCTAGCCAGGTGTTCTGACCTTTCTGCGTATTTTCTGCAGACCTACACAATTCTTACATATTGTGTATTTTGTGCTGATGTTTACAATTTATGTTTGCCAGGTGTTTTGACCTTTTCTTTGCAAATTACAGCTTTTGATTGCAGCAAATCATCCTCTCTCTCTGTCTTGTGTTATATCCTGATATATGCAGTTTTATTAAAAACAAATCAGCAATTGTGAACATACATTCACATGCAAATCATTAATCTAACTCCGTTTAAGCTATTAAAGTAACTGACTGCAAGAAGCCATGCTGGATTTTATGATTTATGAATATGGATTTTTAAGAAGCACAAGATGCCTAGAAGGATGTAACTCAGAATTATTTTAGCTATGATAAGGACTCTGAGTATTTCTAAATAGATGCTGATGATTGTGTCTCAATTACAAGTTAATTCATTTACATCACATTCATCCTAGGGTTTTGCATTTATCTAAGCACCTTTATTGAATTATCATTTTAGGCAAATTTACATTTATACAAAAGTAATCAAATTGTATTAAATTAACATTAAACAAACATTACACTTAACATATGTTGCTATATATCACATAACTTAAGAAACGTTATATGAATTATTCAGTTTCTGCCCCCTTTTTAAACAAGAAACATCTTTATTAAACCATCACTTATGACATAAGCAATCATACATTTATGTAAATGAAGACAAACCACACCGACACAATCCTAGTTGCAAGCATTTTCCATAGCAAACCACACGGGCACATTCCCAGTTGCAAACATTATGCATCACTTATAATCTACCCAATCATTTTCAGTCAAACATTTCATAGTTCATCTAAGTCATGCCTTCTTTTAAACCTCATTCCTTCCCTGTATGTATTGTTCCCACAACTTCCATTTTTCCTACGAAGTTTGTTCCTACCCTTTTCTGAATATCTAAGTTTCAGTAGGTTTAGCATTGTTACTATGCTCACTACATCTAATACACTGTAGCTGGTTTAGAATCTGATTTCCATTTTCTAGTAATTGCTGTTTTGGCAGCCACCATAATTAGACACAGCAAGGCCTTACCATATCTAGGCAATTCCAATTCTGTGGGTTTTGTATTGTTAATCTGGACTAAGTGCATATCCCTTTTGATGGAATACAGATGACAAATAAAGGGACTGGATTAGTATGTGTGTGGTGTGTGTATATATCTGTGTGTGTGTGTGTGTGTGTGTGTGTGTGTGTGTGTGTGTGTGTGTGTGTGTGTGTGTGTGTGTGTGTGTGTGCGTGTGTGTGTGTGTTCGTGTGTGTGTGTGTGTGTGTGTGTGTGTATATATATTTATATATATATATATATATGTGTATATATATATATATATATATATATATATATATATATATATATATATATATATATATATATATATATATATATATATATATATATATATATATATATATATATATCAACAATGCCAGAAAAGTTAACTCATTTTCAGTGGCAGACACAACAAGCAAATGAGATGGAGTGACCTTGAGTTAGTATTCATATAAAGAAGCTTTATTTGGATGACGGCTTTCATTTTATAGACTTCATCAGATTCGGAAAAACGCATAGTAATACTGGCTAAGGCATTATACTTTTATCTTAATTTCAACAAAGGGGCATGGGAGGAGCAGTTATTTTGATTATTTTTCCTATTCGCCTTTTATTTGGATGTAATTGAAACATCCTAGTTGACTGTGCTTCCTTACTACCGATTAACACAGGGATTTCAGAATTACCCTTTTAACTGGCTGTAACTGAAGCTCCAGACTGGTTGTGCTTCCTTACTGACTTTCAGAATCCTTCCAGTTTAGTGGGGCTTTGCTTATCACACCTGTGTTCTTTTGCTTTACACTAGTATACATCTAACTTTATGCTTGTTTTTCAAGTGAATTCAAAAAACATTAATAACCCTGTTTTTTGATTCCTTAATCCACAGGCAATAACAGTCTTTTTGTCTGCCCCATTCTTGTGTTAAATAGGCCTACCATTTTTGTAAGTTTTATAATTTCTGTAAATTCAGATTGTTTTCATTGAAGAAGTTGCTGTACATATATAATTGTTTCATTAGAATGATTTTATGGGTTGAGGGTTGTGCAGGTGGATTTAGATCCTTTGTGTTCATTTCTGTTTGTGTTTAAGTCACTTCTTATTTTATTAGAGAAGACTGGTCGGGATTAGCTTAGGTGAATGGCTTTCTTTCTGTTCTGTAGAAAGTACAGTTTAAGTTTCACTCTGTTGTGCTGCCATAAGGATCCCTATTGTTTGTCCTCCATATGAACATACCATAAGTGATTTATATTGTAAAATTCACAATGCCACATCCTGGGGGAATTGTCATTTTTTTTTTTTGCATTCAACACCCGAACAAGGCATGCCCATCACATGTTATCACTAAAGGATCTCTCACTGTTGGTATTATAAATAATAAATCTGCATGTTAAAAATCCTGCCTGTAATTGCACATGCCTGTTTTACTGTTTGTATACTCAAAAACATGATTGTAGTTTTATAAGCCTAGTTATCTGAGCCCTGGTTAAGGCCAGAATACACTATTTTCTCCTAGTCTTGCAGTAAGTTCAAAGTCAAAGGCCAGAGCCTTATACTGATGTGGATTTCAGTTTTCATTCAGAAGTGTCATTAACTGTATTCTGATTGCAACCTCTTCTGGTAACTTTGAAAAATTAAGCAAGATGACATGTTTTTTTTTCCTCTTATGAAAACTCAAGCTAAGTCTTGACATCATATGTCATATTATATTGTCTGATCATGAATTCAGTCACTTACTGTAGATCAGAGTGTAATGTGTGTGTGTTATGTCTTTAAGAAGCATGCAAGGCTGTGTGTGCATGTATAAATTCCAGACACGTGCAATCCCTACTATCATTTTGTAGAAGCAGCCAATGAGTGAGCATGTATGATTGCAGTAGTTAGTTTGTATATAAGTTACTTAGTCATACTCAATAACCCTATACGGTGATTTGTCTGTATCAAATAAAGGTGCTTAAACAGAACCCACAAAGACTTGTTTATTCATGTACCAACACGAAAGTGGCATGGTGTCAGAGCTGGGAAGGAAAAGAGAAGAACAGTTGGGGCCATGAGATGTAAAGATGACAGTGAAGGTAAAACCAAGAGAAAACAGTGTAAACAAAACCAGAAAGAATCAAAAGTAATGAAAAATAATACAAATTATTTACTCAATGCAAAGAGGCATGAAAGGGCATTAGAAGGGCACAAACCGCATTATCAGGCAAGCGGAAAGTACAAAACGTTTGTTAACTAAAGAAAATGTTTAAGATAAAAGTATTTGACAAAATTAATGTGTTTAAGGCAAAACAAGTATGTTTAAGGTAGAACGAGTGTGTTTAAGGCAGAATTGGGCATGTTTAGAGTAAAACAAGTACAAAGAAAGTACTCTGAGCATAAATGAAAAAGCTTAAATGAGCAAAAAGAATATAATAAGAAAAAGAAAAGAACACGATAAGCAAAAATAAAGCAAGGTGACTGCTTGTATTTGGGCAAAGTGCTGTGTTTGGGCCTAACTATGACTTTGCATTGTATCAAGGGTGTGATTAAAGTTATTCAAAGTATCTCATTGTGTGTAAAAGTGTTTACAGTGTGTGCTTATTACTGTCCATGTATTTCAAAGAGTTCACTGTGTGCAAAATGCAACTATCTCGTGTAATTCAGTGAAAGCATGGTTATCTGAAAAAAAGGTCTTGTGCTGGTTGTGTCTGTTTGCAAAGTGCTGCCATTGCAGAGTGCTTCTTCTACTGTAAAGAGCTGCCTAGCAAGGTACCGCCATTTTGGAAACATTTCAGTGTGTTGCATCTAGTCATTTGAAAAGTGCAAATACTTCAAAAGATATTGAATTTGGGCAACAAAAGATAGATTTATTCACATGGTGCAGTTGCTTGATATGTTTCTTCCATTAAAGAAAGGTGTTTCTTACAAAAGATTGCAAGAGTATTACAGTGTTTCTGAATGGTTCATTTACTTAAAGTGAGACTTTGTTAAGTGAAGGTATGACTGTAGCATTGCTGCCTTCATCGATAAAGTTCCAAGTGGTAACTTTAGCATTTCTACCTTTACCAATTCCCCAAGCATAGTGAGTGGTGATCAATGACATTTTTGCCTTTACCAATTCCAAAAGTCGAAGATTTTAGCATTTCTGCCTTTACGTATTACAGATTCCATAAAGCATTGCAAAATCCAAGAAATGATTCTGCAAAGCTCTGTAAAGCATTGAAAGGTTTGAAAATCTATTCCACAGAGTTTTGTAAAGCATTGATAGCTCTAAATGTTATTTCACAAAACACAGTAAAGCATTAAGAAATCTGAAAAGCTACTTCGCAAAGAAAGGAACAGGTAAATGTGGTTGTTGCTCATATTGTAAATATATTTTGAATGAAAAGACAATTGGTTTACCAAATAGGGCTCATCCGGTGGTTTTTAATCCAGGGAATTGTACAACAATGGATTTAGTTTACTTGGCTTTATGTGATTCATGTAAACACTTTTATGTAGGAAAAACAGAGAGACAGCTCAAGAAATGTATTTATGAACACGTGTATGCAATTTTACAAAAAAACTATAAAAACGCTTTATACAGATATTCTATGAAATGTGTAGATTTTAAATTTTAAAAAGTTTAGATTTGGCATCTTAGAGGTTGTACATAGATCTTCAAGAGGGGGCTGGTGGGAACTGGATATTGAATTATGTGAACTGAAATGGTAATTCTTGCTTTATTCATTCTATGAACATGGTCTCAGTAAAACTTTGCCTATAGCCCCAGTTTTAAAGTATAGGGCTTTGACCAGAAGAATGTCTTGTACAAGTACGTGTATGTCCTTTTAAAAAAATGTTTTAATGATTTAATTGATTATGTAAGTGGTTAATTGATTAAGTATATTTACGCTTTAGTTTGGTGCGTTTCTTTATTCTGATGAAGTCTTGGTATTAACCAAGACGAAAGAACTTAATAAATTTTGTTTTTTTGAATGACTTGGACTTATTTTCTTGAAGAATCCTGGCTTTGTGGACACTGCTTATCCCTCGTGTATTTTCAGAAGTGTGTGATGCAGGGGTGAGATATTCTGCCATTGTGACTGCAACTATTTCGCAAAGTGCAATAAAGCATTGAGAAGCCCCAGAAGTTTATTCTGCAAAGTCCAGTTATTTGAAAGAACTACGAGGCTGTTCATTTGCACAATTCTTATAAACTTAAAGAGACAAGGTATAGGTACAGAGCACAAAAGCATTGATCAAATTGTTTTTATGCCAATTACTTATGCATGTGTGTGTGTGTGTGTGTGTGTGTGTGTGTGTGTGTGTGTGTGTGTGTGTGTGTGTGTGTGTGTGTGTGTATTTGTATGCATTTACAAGACCTTCGCTGGTATATGTTAATATGGCAGATGGATTTTGAAAACTTCAGTCACTTGTTTTAATCAGAATATTGCAGAGACCTGGAGAATATTTGAGGAAGAGTATGATATTTTTCATAGATGCAGCTTATGAAGATAAGGATGCATGCACAAGGGCATTCACTTTGCTAAATCTAACATAATCTGAGGCCATAGAAAGGGAGTGTTTATTTCATTATCCACCAGCAGTGTATGAAGGTGAAGGTGTAGACTGCCATATTGTTGTGCAAGCTGAATCAAGAGAAGACAAAGAGAAGTGTTTGAAGCGTATGTTCAGAGAAATGTGCAACCCCCAGATGAACATTGCATTAGAGAGGTATTTGTTTTACACAAGAAATCAGGGGAATCATTTGTAGCTTATATAACTGACTTGAGAAACAAAGTCAAAATCTGTCAGTTTGGTCATTTGAAAGATGAGCTGTTAAAGGACAGACTTGTGTGTGGTATTAATAGTGCTGTGGTGAGAAGGATTTTACTTTGTGACAGTGACTTGACATTAAGCAAAGCAATAGAGATTTGTCATATCCATGAGGTGACAGAATGACATACGAACATGCTTGCGAGTGACAAAAGCATGGTTTCAGTAAGCTCCAGAGCAAATGTAGATAGTATGCAACACATGGCGAGCAGAAACAGGCCTAAGCAAATGGCAGCCTCAGGGTTTCCAAAGAATGTACAATAGCTTTCCAGAGAGTTCCAGGAAAAGTACGAGCTCCATCACCAGCTTGGTGCAACACAAATGTGAGTCAGCAAAACCCAAGTCTAGCGTTATTTTTAACTATCACAATTGTGGTGCAAATCATGAGTCTAAAAGAGAGAAGTGTTTAGCATATGGCCAACAATGCCACAAGTGTAAAAAAATGGAACCACTTTCAAAAGTTTTGCAAATCAAGTAAGCCTCACTCAGTTGTAAAGGAAGGTCATACAAAAAAGCAAGTTGATCAAGTAGAGCCGAAACAGTCAGCTTTCTATGTGGATGCTGTATCAGCATTGGAGAAAGAGTCACTGTAGTAAACTTATTAACAGGGAGTGAAGTGTTTTGTACAGTTTAGATCAATGGGAAATCCACAGAGCTCAAAGTAGACACTGGATCAAAGTGCAATGTCATGTCAGCAGATACATTTGCAAAAGTGAGAACTACTAAACAACTCAATGTAACCAGCAGTGCGAGACTTGTTGAGTATGGAGGTGAAGAAATTGAAATGGAAGGTTTAGTAATACTTTCATGCTATTTGGCTGAGAACTGTTACAACTTATTATTCTACATAGTCCGACAACCAGTGCAATCTTTACTGGGTCTCAAAGATAGTTTGCAAATTAATCTGCTTTCTTTTGCTAAAGCAGTTCATCATGTGAGTTCAGTTCCAAGTTAAACTTTTTCAGAAGCCATTTTCTCAGAGTGTGCTGTTGTTTTCAATGACAAATTGTACAAGCTTCCAGCTGTGTTGTATGAAGTTAGATCCTGAGGTCACTTCAGATGTCAGACCAGCAAGAAGAGTTCCAATAGCAATGTAAAATAAAGTCAAAGCTCAGCTGGACAAGATGGTGCTGCAAGGTCTGATTTGTCCAGTCAGAGACCCAGCTGAATGGGTGTCATCCAAGGCTCAGATGAAATCAGAATATGCATTGACCCTAGAGATATGAACAAAGCATTAAAAAGGCCATACCATTCAATGTGCACAGCTGAGGAAGTTGCAGCTTTAATACGAATGCCACTGTATTTTTTGTTTTGGATGCAAAGAGTTCATTTTGACAAGTGATGCTTGATCGTACATCCTCATTTCTAACTAATTTTAGTACTCCATTTGGTAGATACAGATTCCTAAGGATGCCATTTGGGATACATTCTGCAAGTGAAGTTTTTCAGCTTGCAGTGGAACAGATTCTTTCAGATTATCCTTGTGCCATAACAGTAGATGATCTATTGGTTGGAGGCAATGGTGAAGCAGAGCACAACAGAAACCTCAAGAAAGTTCTAGACAGACCACATGAAGGAAACTTGAAGCTCAATTCTCTGAAGTGCAAATTCAGACTTCCAGAAGTAACCTATGTAGGACATTTGTTTACAAGTACAAGCTTAAGACCTCACCCAATCAAACAGACAGCTATTTTAGAGATGTCAGTACCAGATAATGTGCAAGGTTTACAGCGTTTTCTGGGCATGGTCAATTATTTCGGCAAGTTTTTAGCAGATTTTAGTGAGTTGGCAGCACATTTGAGAGAGCTAACATATGAAAATGGTGTATGGTCATGGTTGCAACATCATCAGAAGGCATTTGATGAACTTAAGTAGCAAATTGCTACCCCAACTATGTTAAGGTAATATGATGTGAATAAACCAGTTGTTCCTTCCTGTGATGCTTCAAATTTTGGTCTTGTTGCAGTTATTCTTCAAGAGAGCAGAACGATAGCCTATGCATGTAGGATACTTAAACTGAGATGCATTATGTTCAAATTGAGAAAGAGCTTTTGGCAATAGTTTTCACATGTTCTAAGTTTAACGATTACATTAATGGTTGAGTTATCTAGATTGAAACTGATCATCAGCCTCTAGTTACCATTTTAAAGAAGCCAAAACATTCTGCTCCAGTGAGATTACAAAGAATGATGCTCAAATTGCAAAAGTACAATTTCAAAATTGTCCAGACTAAAGGTAAATTGCTCCATCAGGCTGATACCTTATCCAGATCACCTAGATGTTCAACAGAACAGCTTGATGCTGAAGCTTTTGACTTTGATGCAATGTCAGTGTGTAATTTTTCCACAACTAGACTTGATGAGTTGAGAAATCACACAATGACTGATCCAGTTTCACAATAGTTTAATCACTATATCAATGTTGGATGGCCATCAAAGCAATCTAGTATATAACCTGAAGTGCAATCATGTTTTCCTTACAGAGTTGAATTATTGATGGAAGATGGCATTATTTTCAAAGGTCCTAAAAATTGTTGTTCTTGCTTCCTTACAGCAAAAATATATTCAGATTTTGCATTGTGGTCACCCAGGTTTATTATCCACTAAGAGAAGTGCAAGAGAACTAATATTTTGGCCTTCATTATCAAAATACATTGAGAGAGTTCTTTCTTCTTGTTCAGTATGTAATAGTACCACAGCGCATTTGCAAAGGGAACCGCTTTGACTAAATCCAATACCTGAACTACATTGGTCTACTGTACCAACTGATATCTTTGAGTGGAACAATCAACACTATTTGGTTTTGGTATACTCTTACTCGAATTGGTTTGAAATTGATCTGCTACTAAATTTAACCTCAACAGCTGTTATCACTAAGCTAAAACATAATTTCTCATTTCATAGTAGCCCACACAAACGTTGTTTCAGAAATTTGCAAGAGAATGGGACTTTGTACATGTCACTAGTAGTTCTGAACATCCTCAATCTAATGGTCTAGCTGAATAAGCAGCACAGAGTGCAAAGCAGTTACTTGAAAAGTCAAAGCGTGACAATTCCAATGTATTCTTGAATTTACTTAATCTCAGAAACATACCTCGTGATGGTATTCTTGGCTCACCTGCTCAAACTTGAACTGCACTATCTATTTTCATCAAGTTTGTTGCAGCCTAACTCTAAGAATAATAAAACCATCAAGGCTGAATTGTTGAAGAAGCATAATATCCAGAAATCTAGTTATGACAGATAGAGCAGATTACTTCATTTGTTGAGGGAAAGAGAGATGGTATAAGTTCAGACATCAAAAGTTTTTGATCAAATAGGACACATTGCAGGCATCTGTACTGAGCCGAGGTCCTATTGGGTATTCTCCGAAGGTATGGAGTAGAGGAGGAATCACAGACATCTTCTTCCTGTACCAGAATCATCATATTTGCAACCACAACATTGCATCCTTGATGCAACTGTAAATCAAAGAATGAGTCAGACATTGTTTCCAGACTAGAATGTGTTCAAAAGTTTAATTCTGTTCCAGAAAGTAATTTGAACATTCCACAGGTCAACCATTTTGCAGAGACTGTCTCAGTTGCTAAATCTGATTCCCAATTTTATGTCACATGATATGAATGAGTTTCCCAGCCTAGGCTGAAATACACAGCAACGTGGACTTAATTGTATACATATGTGTACTTAGTATTGTATAATGCATGTCTTTAGATTATCTGTAATTTCTGCATGCCAAATAATCTCTTGACAAATTGCATGATCTATTTCTCAAAGAGGGAGGTTGTAGATCAAATTGTAATGTGTGTGTCTTATGTCTTTAAGAAGCATGCGAGGCTGTACGTGCACGCATAAATTCCAGACACATGCAATCCCTAGTGCCATTTTGTAGAAGCATCCAGTGAGTGAGCATGTAAGACCACAGTAGTTAGTCATAGTCAATAAGCCTCTACAGTGATGTGTTTGTATAGGATAAAGCTGTTTTAAGCAGAACCCATGAATTTATTATTTTATTTTACATTTGTTGACCGGGATGTCTGGCTGAGCTATTGCCCTTTTTCAGTGGAGGCCCGGGGAGAAAAGCTCCAAAGATATACAATGCAATAAAAATAGCAATAGAGATAACATTTCAATAAAAATAGCAGTAGAGAATTTTGGTAGTTAAAATATGTAGACTTGTTTATTCGTGTACCAACACAGAAGTGACAGTTACTGAACATACAAGACCTATCACATAAAGTAGAAAGCACTCTGCTCTACTAAACAAGCTCTAGCTGTAGTGATGGATGCACTGTATTGTTCACAGAGTCTACTCTACTCAGAAATAGCTGCATGGTCACTATTATCTTTTGAGCAGTGCCATCATATCCGCTGTGAAATAGTTATCGCAGTGTTTTCCCACAACTCAGGCAGAGCTTTGGCAAGTGTTATTAACTTCTGAAACATCCTCATTTACACATTGGTCTGAGCACAGAACAGCTCTACCATTTCTTAAACATCACCTTCCACCATGCAGGACATCTACAATCCCATGAGGAACAAGAGATTAAAGACAGATTAGCAAAGAAGCTTACACGGAGTTGTTAGAGCTTTTTAATCTGCAAAAAGCTACAAAGAAATGATGCAAACACAGCTGTTCATAACACAGTTATTATAATCATTCTCCAATAACAATTGCAGATATTTGGATAGCAGAAGTAAAACTAAAGCAAAGATAATAGTTTTAAGGGATGTAATCAGTTTCTAGAAAGAAACCAATGACCATGTGTGAAAGACTAGACATTCTGGAAGTACAAAGCTGACCATTGATACCAAATAGGTTAGCAACCCCGAAATATTAACTTTTACCTTTGCAGTATTTTTTAGTCCTGATATGACTTATCACAAATAACCTCTTTTATTTACTTCAGTGGTAGTAGCAGAAATCATTTCTGCCATTTCTACTCATTTTTATTTCAGTAAAATCTCTTAACAATATAAGCAGATGGCCAGAGAAATCTTACTTTGGAAAAAACTGGAGTTGATGGTATTTGTAAAAGTTCTTTATTATTTAATTATTTCCTTACTGCTTTAACTCTTTGCTTCCTCAGAAATTCTGGAAAACTACCTTCTAACTTCCAGTCATGAAATGGCACAACTTTTGATAAAACCAACAGCTCATGTAATAATTAACACAGTGCAACATCAACCATATGACCTGTTGAGCACAGTTCCATTCATCTAGTACAGTAGTGGTAATGCTTGATCACACATGCAATGTCATACCACTACAAGCACAGCCAAAAGTCTCTAATATTTTTATGTTGTAAATAGTAATGAAGTAGGTGGATGTGACAGACAGAAAAATGAAGAACAAGAAGAGGGAATACAAAGCAGGGCAATGGCAAAGGAAGAGTGGTATGGTGAGGGGATGGAGGGATATACTTTTTGGGTCAGGTACCTTTTTATAGTTTCAAGAAGAGTTGAGAGAGCAGGTAGCTGGTAGAAGGAGATGACAAGAAAGTAAGTATAAGGATGGCAGATGGGGCAGACAAGCAAGCGTAAAAGACAGAAGAAGGACAGCATAGTGAGGTTCTGAAACAAATGTGGAAGAGAAAACAAAGGAGATAGACAGGCAGAGAAGAGATGGTGACAGTGAGAACTGGACAATGAATAGGTAATGGAATTGACTGCTCCTCAAGGAACACCATGGTGGGAGACAGGAGAGGTTGACAGTTGAATATCACTCTGCAAAGTTGATGTACTCAACCTTAGGTCAGTCGCCTTCACCTTCAACCAGCCAGTCAAAGCCAGACAGCTGTGTGGCTATGCAAGACACATGAGGAGACACTCCTGGTTGTCAATGCCGGAGTCATGTCATCAATCCACCAAAGCCATGAACAGATTTTTCCACTACTAAGATTTGACATAGCAGGACCCAATGATGACACCTCCTGATAAGGATCCTAAATGGTGCACTAGTGACAGACAATCAGAGGACACCCTTAAGGTCCCACTTGCTGGATGACATACACCATTCTGCAGACCACCATATAATTTTCACTGCCACAGTTGATATTGTAATAATTTGAATACTAATGGTACAAAACTAAACAGCAAAACAAAATATTAATAATAATAATAATAATAATAATAATAATAATAATAATAATATTATTATTATTATTATTATTATTATTATTATTATTATTATTATTATAATAATAACTATAATAAAGAATTCCATAAATAAAAGAGAAAAAAAAAGTAAAAAAATCAGATATCAGTAATGTATATTACACTTTGTGTCAATTCAGTCTCTGGAGAAGTAAAATGCTGCAAGTATGGAGTGGCAAAAAAAAAAGGAATAGAGAGGACTGAGACAAATGTACTGCTGCATGAGGTGCAAGTTTAATTGCCAGTTATGCAGCCCCCTATATGTAGGATATGTGAGCAGTACACAAATTACAAATGGTGTGACTGCAAGGGACATAGAAGCTCGATTTAGCAACCATCATGTCTGAAGTGGCCGGCCTATGGGAGCTTAACATCTGGTAGCAGAAACAGCCTACTAACACTGCCCTACATTTCACATTGAAGATCATGCCATGCATACATCACCACATATGATAACAATTTTTAAAACCTTTTTAAATGGTATAATTGATTGATTAATTAATTACCTGTCCAATCATGTTTTACCAATTATTACAATATGTGTTTAAAATGTTGTATCATGTTTTACTGATTGTTCTGATGAAGTCCTGTGTTTCTGGGATGAAAATGCTGAATATCTTTTGATAAACTAATTATTTTATGTTGGAGTATTTTGTAGTATTCCTTACATAACCCTTGGCTGTGCCAAGGCAACATGAACCTTCATATGTGGTTATCACACAGTGAAACCTCTAGCTTGGCTAGGTTTTTCTTGTAGTTTTTACTAAATGGCTTGTCTGTGTGATGTTTGCACTCTTTGGTTTCGATCTTGGGATATTGTGCAGACACCTTAATGGTTATGTAAATCAGCTGGATGTAAAGACCATCCCCAGGATTCATGAAGCTTGGCACAAGGATGGCGTTAGCCTTGTGCCAATCGTGCAGCGTAGAGATGGTGCAGCAGCACCACATGCATATTAATGCAGGTGCGCTGCTGCAATGGCTACTTGCATAGGAAACGTGGGTGATTGCAGGAAGCGTGTCCAAGCGCTGCACTAAGGTGCGAACATGTCGTCTGCATACGCGCAACCTAAAATGCTGACTAGTACAGCCTGCATCTAATAGTAATCACTCCTGTCAGTGTCCGTGGATACTGAAATGTATACAAAGCATACAAGACAGTTTTGCGAACACCAAAATAAAAAGTAAACACAAAGGCATGTAGCTGAATATTGAGTCCCAGTCCCTCGGACAAATTACATTTAAAACCCCATGCCCGTATTCCATTGTAGTGTTGATAGTTATACCAAGTGGAAGTGAAAAGCATTGTGTTAGCGCGCCGCCAATTGCTAAGCCTTGCCCAATAGTTAGGGTTACCACCTGTCCCACATTGTGAGGGACAGTCCCCCTCTAGGCAGTTGTGTCCATACCAAAACCATTATAAATGTCAAATGTCCTGCGATTGTAGGACATAATTATGTCCCATATTTTATGTAATAGTCCCATACAATACTTATTTCCATATGTAAAATACCTAAATGTTACAAGAAACAGAATAAGCAAGTAAATGAAACAGAATAAGTAACTAAACTGCTACAGCAATAAGCTTACATTTAGGCATAAAACTAAAGTACTATCCTTTGTACTGACCATGGGTATGTGTTGGCCTGTAAAATCTGATGTGTGTCCCGAAAATGTCCCATCTTGGTCATATGAAAAGGTGGCAACCCAACCAATGGTCAGAGCATTTGCCCAGTATCTGCCCATTTGTGGTCCAAGTCGCCCTTGTCAGGGCAGCCCAAAGATGAAGGGGTATTACTCAGGTCTACCTGCCATGTCATGAAAGATAAGTATTTGCGTGTACCTATGTGTGTGAAGTACAGCATCTGGAAGATCAAAAATGCTAGGGTAGTCCTCACAACCATAGTGGTACCAGAGATATGTAGTGTACGCAATGTGTTCTGTTGACTGTGCATGAGCCATCAACCAGAGAAGGGATGGATGGTGTGTGAGGAATATGGGGGTGGGGGTGACAGGTAATGTAATAATTTGCCAAGGGGAGAATGGGTTGGATGCACAATAGGTGAACTGGAGGTGTACAAGGGAGCAGTGGGTGAATCAGAAAGAAAACCAAAGTACAAACATTCACGTCCACAATACAACCTGAAAGGCCATACTTTAGAACACAATTCCACAAACATATGAACATTAAAATGTGCGATACACATGTAGAGAAACATTACCAGCGCATACCCACATAATGGTCTGGCCTGAACTGAGCCATCCAACCTGAACACACCTGGATACATAACTGAATACCCATCATCCCCTCCACAGCACACCACCTCCCCCTTCCTGAATGTCCACCAAAATCACCCATACTCTGGCTGCTAGCTTGGTGCAGCCATATCTGCACATAGTGACCCCTACTCATATCTAGTAGGCAGTCTCACCCTAGGCAGTCTCAGGATTGCAAGCTATGTATCACTTGCATGTATAACCCTACCTCATTTTCGTAAAGCCAAAAGAATCGAGTTCATCGGTCCCCACAATTTTTGGATATCACTCATGGGATAAGTATCTGTTCTAAACATTAGACTTGGTGTCATGACACAATGTCCAGTCCTGTAGACATCTGGACACAAGTTGTATGAGCAGTAGTTGTCCACAAAACTGCTCAGCCTCCAGCTGGTCCTGCAGAACTTACGACCTGGGATTAAACACCTGTCCATGATGCACATCTCCCCATGTGCATTATTGGGAATATATACCTTACACATTCGCATAGTGGCAGTCGGATATAGGGTGATTAATGCGCTTTAAAGCAGACATACGTAGGGTTACCACCTGTCCCACTTTGCGAGGGACAGCCCCTTTTTGGGCAGTTGTGTCTTGACCAAAAATAATACAATGGCAAATGTCCTGTGACTGTAGGAAATAATTATGTCCCATATTTCATGTAACAGTTGCATAAACAGTTATTTCTGTATGTAAAATACTTAAATGTTACAAGAAACAGAATAAGCAACTAAACTGCTACAAGAATAAGCTTTCATTTAGGCAAATAAGTAAAGTTCTAACCTTTGTACTGACGGTGGGTATGTGTCGGCCTGTAAAATCTGATGTGACACAATGTATGACATATGTCCCGACACGGGGAGAGTAGGTAGTGTGTAGGGGTGTGTTCATACCCACCTGTGCCCACAGTAAGGATGAGTGCTGTAGAGGAGTGGCAGGAAAAGGAACTATGGGTATGCGATTATGTGCCTAGGCATTCAGGTGTTGGCTGACAGAGATGTATTAAGACTGCCCCGTGGATGCAAGTAATATTCCGATGTGGGTATAGCAGATGCCCATACCTCCCAAACCTTAAGAGCACATCTACTGGATAGTCCATTGGGGGAACACATAGGGACCATATCATTGAACTATCCCCGATTACCAGGGACGTCTGTCATTACGAATCAGAATCTAATACAGTCCCAACTAAACCCTCCTAGAACTAGTGATATTAGGAGGAAAGTTGGTGGAATACACGTAATGAATAATGACAACATGTATGCGTCATAAACAGCATGTACCTCAGACAATGTGTTTGAATACATATGTGCTCTGGGTCCATCAGTGCATCAGTTTAATAGCACCAACCTTCTAAATGTGTCCCTGAGGTTGTTATGCAGTGTCCTTGATTCAGTGTTCATTCTTCCCCATTCGTATGAGAGGTCTGCTAGTGAGAGAAAGCACATGTTCTGTCGACTACCTTAGAAAGATGATAGAATAATAGGGTTGGGGTTACCACCTGTCCACCTTTGCAAGGGACACTCCCCTTTGGGCAGTTGTGTCCTGCAAAATAAATGTAATTATGGCAAATGTCCTGTGATTTAGGACAAAGATTTCCTATATTGTCTGTAGTAGTTGCATAAAACAATTATTTTGTATCTGAAACCCCTAAATGTTATAAGAAACAGTATAAGCAACTATAATTGTACAAGAATAACATTTTATTTAGGCAAAACAGTGAAGTATTCTCCTTTCTACTGGCTGTGGGTATATGTTGCCCTGCAAAATCTGACGTCTCTACATATAGGTCCTATTGGGTTGCCACCTTTCAAATGGCCAAAGTGGGACATGTTCTGTAGAAATGTTAGACTTTCCAGGACAAAACATACCTACAGCCATGCATAGTACAGAATTATACTTATTTGCACAAATAAAAGCTTATTCTAGTAACATTTGAATTGCTTATGCTACTTCACATAACATATAGAAGTTTCATATATAAAATAACTGTTTTATGCAACTATTAAAGAAACGTAGAATATAATATTGTCCTGTAATCGGGACATTTGCTATGTCTTGATTATTTTTGTAGGACACAACTGCCTAAAGAGGGACTGTCCCTCGCATAGTGGGACAGGTGTTAACCCTAACGTCCCACCTTGGCCAATTGAAAAGGTGGCAAACCTATAATAGGTATGCGGTAGCATGACTCGGCTGATGGATGTGGCTCCCAAAACCCAACTACTTGTCTGTACTGAAGAGTCTCAGTTCCCATGTATCAGCCAGATGGGAGCAGATTGTACGAGGAACACACAAATAATATGATTAATTCACTGGACAGTCCGCTGATTCCGTACAGTCGAACGCCATGCCATCACCTAATGGGCAGCCATTCCCGATACTGTAGTCATGTAGTCCGATGTAATAGGCATCACAAGGTGGGAGCAGATTGTATGAAGAACACACAAATAGTATGACTGATTCACTGGACAGGCCATTGATTCCATACAGTCGAACGCCATGCCATTGCCTAATGGGCAGCCATTTCCGAAACTGTAGTCATGTAATCCGATGTAATAGGCATCACAAGGTAAGATTGTGGTCCTCGCTCCTACCCAGGGGTGTGAGTGACAGATGCAAGCACCAATGTCGGTGCATTTGCAAGTGTGGCACCGAGCAGGTGTAAGCATGTTTGGCTACCAGTATGCAAGTATTGCATTGGTAAAGCAATGTAGAGGCTAACCAAGTGTAAGAAGCTGTAACCCGAGGTCAGCAGTGCTTAAGACCCCACAAACCCACGTACACCCACTCCCAACTGCTTTAATGTGCCTTACTCCCTCTGTATCCAATGGCCTTGTTCTGCCTTGCAACCAAATAAATGTCCTTTGCAAGGGTCAGAACCAGGACCCTGCACACACAGCTAATATGAATTACCAATACACCAAGGCAAATATACAGACAATGGACAGTACCACAAACATATCATACAGCGCAGTCATTCAACAGTAAGGGAATGTATCCCATCATGTAGATGTATATGTGAGTGTTTATGTCTAGCATATAGGTACATACATATATAGAGATATATCAGGAACATACCATGTGGCAACAAAGCATTACAAACAAATGAAATGGGAAACACCAGCGACACCTGTATTATGTAGTGGTGTTGCTCTATGTGATCTCAAGGCTCCCTCAGACAGACATGTGTCAGTCATACACGCAAATAGTTGTACATTGGCCGTATACATCACTCTGTGCATGTAATGTACATTAACACAACAGTACCTGTCCAATCATTATGTGTGAACAGTACTCTTGCAAGGTGCTGTGTGCACCATCATCATCATGTTAAAGGCAAATGGGGTAGCCATAGAGGGACCGGTAGTGTTGTGTATACAATGGGGTCATCCTCATCACGTGTACCTGGACCATGTAGGAGAGATGTGCATACCAGGATCGTGCACCTGAGGGACAGGGGTGAGGATAACAGGAGTATGTTGTGATGCATATTACAAGGGTTTTTATATGTCCAGTGGGCACGTGTGTGTAATGGACAGCTATGTATAGAGCAGATCTTGTCCTAGGAGCTGATTGGCCTTATGTTTCCGTAGGTGAGGGTCGGATGTAGGAGATGGAGTGTAGGTATGGCCGTGGAGGATAGGTAGGATCACAGAAAAGACAGAATATGGTTGGTATATGACACATGTGGGGGATACACCCCGGATGGGAATGGGTGTTCGGCATTCACAAGCTCGTGGGATCAGTGGGATGGAGGTGCCCAGCCATGGGCAACTGCCACTGCACCTAAACAGCTGCAAAGGAGGCAGTGCTGGGGGCTGTGCAGGAGGGGCAGCATCACCCTGTAAATGTGGCACTCTGCCCTTGAGCTGGCATATCTGGTTTGGAACCCCTTAGTGAGCCACCAATGCAACACATGCAGTTTAAACCCACATATGGCTTAGTGATAGACAACAGCATACAGGATTACCTACGACAGTATGCATAGATAACACCATCAACCGAACAAAACAGCATACAGGATTACCTACAACAGTATGCATAGATATCACCATCGACCCAACACAACAAATGGTATACATTTGCAGAGGGGGCACAACACATGCATATATACTGAATGCCATATGTACAATGTGCAGTAGACGTGTGACCGCAGCTATGAACAGTTGCCCATTATTGGCTTGTCACTGGGAACCCCAGACAATGTCTGTCATACCACTGTCTCATGTGACACATGTCCAGTCAGGGATGCGATGGCAGTAACACATCTTTATTATCATGTACTGTCTGCAATCCTCACACCATGCTTCTGCTGTGCACAGATGTGTGTTCAGGAAACAAATGGTTGCACACACTGACCAGTTCACAGATGCTCCTACAGATGGGGGTCGCTCATGAACAGCGTACTGTCATGTCTGTATTATAACATGCAGAATAACCATTCCCGCACACATGTTAAACAGGCAGTAGTCTCAATGCAGCATAGGTACACTTACATATTGTAGTCATGTGTGGCACATCACTCCTGTCTTTAGGATATTTCCCACTGTGGAAAATGACTGAGGTACATCCAGATATTATCTGTGATGCAGTGTCAGAACACCACATCTAGGTACCACTCACAGCGAAAGTCGAGGCCAAATAACAACATGTTTTCCCTAGATAGTGTATGGTGTTTATCATGTGGATGGCTATGGGAACACCATCACAGCTGTACCACATGCAGTCAGCTAGAGGAAGACTGCAATAGGTGCAGAGGCCATCACCTGACCATGTCCGTCACTTACAATACACATGCTGCTGCTGTGCAGGTGTACTCCTTCACATCCACCAGAGAGTGTGTGGGCGGGACAGGCAAAGTACACCAGGGAAGGGCTTGGAGAATTAACCATAAGCATCATCTGCCACACAACAAACAGTACAGGGGTCAAGCCCCTGACTGACTACTCATTACTATTACATGTGCATGATGTTACTACATGTGCCACAAAGGCAACATGTTGCTGTGCTGTAAGAACATATATGTGTGACGGTGAGTGACATATGCAACAGAGATATGGTAGACATACATTAGGTGTGGCACACATGGCTATCCACATGAACGGATGCTATTGTCACCACAACCACACTCTCTAATGGACATGCATTGACACTTTTACCAGGGCCACAGATACACAATGTAACTACTTAGTTTGCCACACTGCAGTAATGCACAGGACTACATGCACCACAAGGGATATCTGGAGGTTCTATGGGCTAGGGCATGTGAAAGTGCTGGACATCTGTTGGTATGCCAATGAGGGTTATACTGGGAGTGACTGTGGTTGTGAGCATCACAACCCACACTCAGACACAGGGTTCCAGTACTGGCATGCAGGTATGCATTGCTTCATGGGTGTGTAGTGGTTGGCTGTGCAAGATGGCTGTACAAGGCTGGGTAAGGGGTAATCTTTGGCATTGCATCACCCGACAATGGTGTGCAGTGCAGGGGTGTAGTGTCTGCAATGTCCCACACAGATGGGTACTGCATTATCTGTCCTGACATCCTGGTTACCAAAGTGTATGGCCATAGCTTTGCAATACATGCCATGTCTGTGTTTGATAGTCCTTCACATGGACATTGCCTGGGATGTGCATGTCCCACAATACTGTGCAGTGACATGTACATGTGTACCTGGTTTGGCAGACACATGTTGTGAATGCAGCCTGTTATCCCCTGATATGTCAATACTGGCCTGGTGTGGCGAAACCTGCTTATAGTGAGCAGGTCGACCCTGCACTTGCATTGATAGTATGATACAGGTATTCCATGGTGTCAGTGACATGGGTCCATACAGGGCACATGTGTACAGCATTGTCTGGCCTCTGTGGATCACATTTGATGGCACAACATATGTTGCAGGCATTCAGTGTGGAACATAGTGAAGGCACAATGTCCGCATATATGTGCCTATTGTACCACTGTACAGGGTGCCATGTCCTCTGCAGGCCACTGCATTCACACCATGCCTACTATCTGTCATCAATGTGCATGGTACTAGAAACATAGCTGGATATCCTAGGCAAGTTTGTTTGTTCATGGCACATGGGTGCGGGACATATACCAGGTACTAGTAGGGCTGCATACTTTGTTTACTAGGCCTTTTGCCAGATGTATGGGTATAGCTTGCCAACACAGTCACATGGCTGACTGACAGCTGTACTCCTCGTGAGGTGGCCAATTGTCATAAGATGGGCACCATATAGAAAAACTACAAAATCCGCTCCCAAACATGTCCAATGGTAAGACAATCAGGCCACCTCTACACAGGCTCTGACAGGCAAACACACACTTGTCATGTCCCTACCATATCACACTGCAGCAATACGCATTTAGGGCATGCGCTATGGCACGCCTACAGGTGTATACCTAGGTAGGTGAAAACAGCAGGAATAACAATTAACTATATTATGGCATTGGAGCAACCGACTACTGGAGTTTATAAAAAGAGCAAAGAATAGGACAGGCACCTGAGGTCCAAAATCGATGATGAGGCTTCCGCTAGACCTGTCGCCAGTTTGCCGGTTCTCAGTGAGGTGCTTTCACATCCCCTGATGCCTGCTACCTCAGAGCCACAGGCCACTTCCGACTCTCAAGTGCAGCCGACTAGGCCACTGGAAACTCAAGGTATTGGACATTCGGAAACTATTCCCTCAGATGGTTCTGGAGCCGCTGAGCAGGCATCGGCTTCTGAGGGTGTTTTCAGGCCTACGCAGTTATATGTAAAACCAACTTCAGCTTCAAAGGCAAAGTCTAAAGCAGCTCTAAAGACAAAGAAACAAGTACAGCATTCTCCTGGACAGGCCTCCATGCCTAAAAAACAGATGCTTAAAATGGCCGATGACCTAATTACTTTGATCAGGAGTTCCCATCCCCCTCCTGATAAGAGGCCTAGGCAAGTGATAGAATATGCATCTTCAGATCAGGTTTCCATTTCCTCTGATTTCTCTTCTGACCAGGAATATTCTCTTCCTCCCTATGAGGATTCTGATGCTGAAGAATCTATTCCTTCAGCATCTCCTCCTGAGGATTATTCTTTTGGGGAAACCCTGCATACTATGAGGGAGCATTTCCACTGGGAGAGCCAAGATTACTCAGAATCTAAGAAAAGGCTCAGAGACTTTCTTTTACTACCTCAGCACAGGCCTCTTGCTATTCCGCCTGTTTTAGACATTGTAGATGATGTATTTTCGGAGTCCGGCCTGTCTCCTGACTCTACCTCCTGCACCTGTTAAACCAGACAGATACTACAGGGTTCCAGATTCACATAAATTTCTTTATAAAAACCCTGCTGCTGACCCAGAAACTATATCTCAGGGTCCCAAAGGGGTCAAGGCTTCCACTGCAAAAAACCCTATCCCCTCTGATAGGGATTCAAGGGCTCTGGACAGATGGGGGGAAAAATGTTTGCACTTCTGCTACCTTGGCTGTAAGGGCTTTAAATAGTCAGTTTCATATGCTTAAATATCAGCAATACTTAATGTCACTGCTAAAACAGAAAATGTTGGCAGATTCTGAATGTGCAGAAAACAAGGAAATGCAGGATTTACTGCATGCAGCTGAACAAGTGGGAAAGCATACTTTGCAATGTGGTTTTGATTCTCTGGAGGCCTCTTGCAGGGCCGCTGTTACGGGTTCTGTCATTAGGAGGCATGCTTGGTTAAAGGAACAGAATCTGCCTGATTATGTTAAAGCAAAATTATTGGATGCTCCATTACAGCATGATACTTTGTTTGGTGTTAAAGCAGAAGAGGTTTTGAAGAAAATGGAGGACAAAGCGAAATCTATGCAGACAATTAAGGATTTCTTACAGGTACAGCCACGCAGATTTAGTAGGAAATGGCCTACAAAGAATTGGTCCTTTCCAGTGTCAGACAGGCCACAAAGAGGCAGATACAGATGCCCCAGAGGCAGATCCCAGACCCAAGGCCCATACAGGCCTAAACAATGGGGTGCTTCTACCTCCAAAAGCAGAGAAATCAAATAACAGCCATACAGGAAGCAGTCCCAATGACGTTCCTCTGCCAGCACCAAGCACTTATCTTTTGGCAGCCCCCTTAGGGGGAAAACTAGCACTTTTTTTTCACAAAATTGGCACATGATCACCCAGGACAAATGGGTCTTGAATATAGTGTCTCAGGGCTACAGGTTCCACTTTCACACCCTGCCAATGGCAAAAGGTATGCCAGACCTGCCACACAATCCATGGGCAGAGGCACAAAAACAAGTTTCATCCCTCATGGATATGAGGGCCATTCAGCGAGTACCACAGCAAGAGTAGGGACAAGGATTTTACTCAAGACTTTTCTTGGTACCCAGAAAGGACAAAGCCTGGAGACCAATACTGGACCTGTCTTTTCTAAACACATTTCTGGATGTTCCAAAGTTCAAAATGTTGACTCTGCAACAGCTTCTGCCCATGCTGGACAAGAAGGCTTTGCTTGTAACTTTGGACCTAAAAGAGACATACCTGCATGTCCCAATCAGACAATCTTGCAGAAGATACCTCAGATTCATAGCTGGCTCAATGCACTACCAATTCTCTGCACTGCCCTTTGGCTTATCTATTGCACGCAGGGTCTTCACAAAATGCCTGGCATCAGTAATTGCTTTTTGCAGACAAAGAGGAATTCAAATATATCCTTACTTGGATGACTGCCTTATTCAAGCAGAGAACCAGGACATTCAACTAAAGCATCTGGCATTTGTAAAAAGATTACTAATTTGCCTAGGGTACACAGTAAACGAAAAGAAATAAAAAACTAGTACCCTATCAAGAGATAATATTTCTGGATGCAAGCTTAAATACAACTGCCCAGATGACTTATCTCATGCCAGGAAAACAAAGGCAACTGACTTCTTACTTCAAAATGTTGGCAGCAAAGACCCAGTTATCTGCAAGAAAAGTTCTGCAGGCTTTGGGCTTCATGGCATCCAGCATTCTGTTAATTTAATATGCAAGACTGCATATGAGGAAACTACAATGATATCTAAAAAGTGTTTGGTCTCAACATTGCCACAGCCTGGAAACATTAATTACCCTCATTCCCTGCCTGCAACAGGAGTTTCAATGGTGGGCACAGGCCTGTCACCACAACAAGGACATCCATTCACTTTACCCACAGCCAGGCAGACACTAACAACAGATGCATCAGATTATGCCTGGGGGGCCCACATGACAGGAAAATGTATTTAGGGCACATGGCCCACAAGCCAAATGCATCTTCATATCAATCAAAAAGAGATGCTAGCTGTTCAGAATGCCCTGACAGCCTTCAAGGATCTACTTCATCCGGGACAACTTCTGATAAAGACGGACAATACTACAATCATGTGGTACATAAACAAGCAGGGAGGCAGACATTCCTACCCCCTCTGCAGACAAGCCATGACTTTGTGGAACACAGCATTGACTTTTCAAGTACACCTGCAAGCACAATTCCTGCCAGGAAAGACAAATACTCTGGCAGACAAACTAAGCAGTAAACTCATAGATCCTCACGAGTGGAAACTGGATCCACAAATCTTCAGCATGATAACAAGGAAATGGGGATGCCTAGACATAGATCTATTTGCCTCCCCTCACAACTGCCAACTACAGAAATTCTGCACAAGGACTTATCACAGGCAAGCATCGAAAGTGGATGCTCTATCACTCAGCTGGAAAACCCTTACAATATATGCCTTTCCTCCACTGCCTCTCCTCCCCAATGTACTCCTAAAGGTCAGACAAGAGAAGCCAAAAATGATACTGATTGCCCCAGACTGGCCCCACCAGCACTGGTACCCAATCCTAAAGAGCTTGTCTCAAGGCCGAGCCTGGGCATTACCTCAAATTCCTCACTTACTGACCCAACAAAACAATCAGATCCTGCACAGCCAGCTCAGAACCCTAAATCTGGCAGCATGGTGAAAAATGTAACCATTCAGAACATACCTCTTTCTAAAGCAGTTATGGATGTTATTTTGGAGGCCAGGAGCCACAGCACTAGAAAATCTTATGCAGAAACATGGAAGAGATTCTGTGCTTGGAACCAGGCACAAGGAATTGACACACTTGTACCAAATATCCCTCAGATTTTACAATACCTAACTGAGATGCTGGACAAAGGTCTATCCTTTTCATCAATTAAGATCCATGCCTCTGCCATTTCTGCTCATTACAATACGGACCCACCTATTTTTTCACATCCACTGCTAAGGCAGTACCTCAGAGGGGCCAAAAACATAAGACCTCCAATGAGAATGCCAATACCTGCATGGGACCTCAATTATGTCTTGGAAAAACTCACACTGCCTCCTTTTGAGCTAGCCAATAGAGCTGAGATAAAATTCTTATCATGGAAAACAGCTCTGCTCCTAGCAGTAACCTCGGCAGGAAGAGTCTCAGAGTTACAGGCACTAATGGCTGTGGAACCTTTCATAAATTTCCATCCAGACAGGGTTTATCTGAGGACAAACCCAACATTTATGCCTAAGGTAGTGTCCAGTGTGGCCCTTAACCAAACCATTCATTTGCCTACCTTTTATCCAAACCCACAGAATAAGGGGGAGAGACTACCGCATTCTTTGGACATACACAGACAGCTACACTTCTACTTGGATAGAACTAAAGCTTTCAGAAAGACTGAGCAACTCTTAGTAGCATATGCTGCAGAATCACAAGGAAAGGCTATCCCAAAGCAGACTATTTCAAAATGGATAGGCCACTGTATTCATTTCTGTTATTCACAACATGGCAAATCAGTGCCTAAGGGCATTAGGCCACATTCAACTAGAGCAGCAGCCACTTCAGCAGCCTTCTTCAGAAGAGTACCAACCAAAGACATTTTAGAGGCTGCAACTTGGACTTCAGTGCACACTTTTACAAAGCACTACCACTTACCTCTTTACTCTAAATTCAGAGCAGGCTTTGCCACTGCAGTTCTGCAGGGCCTCATAGCCACTCCTAATTCTATTTAGATCCAGCCACCCAACCTCAGCTTTGGGATTCAACCCAAGTGTAATGATTTCAACAGTGAAACATGATGAACATAGTACAGTGGTGTACCTACCATAAATGTAGATGTTCGAGTGTATTTACTGTTGCTGTCCAGGTTACCCACCCACCATCCCCCTTTCTTTGCTGGGACTTATCTGTACTTCTCTATTCTATACAACCTATGTGGTGTATTTGTTTGTAGATGGAGGTAATGTGTATTTTAGTGCATGCTTTTTTATTTGCATAATTTTTAGCCTACTCTTTTGGGGGCACCTGACATCTGGGGCAAGAAAAACTGAAGAAAATGGTGTCAGCTGCATCTTTTATACCCCTGGCACACTGACATCAGGGAAGAGGTGACAGCAACCGACGCCAGACCAAGACTTTGGAATTCATGCTGGCTGCGGGTAGCCTGCCAGCAGGATAACCCAAGTGTAATGACTGCAACAGTGAATACACTCGAACATCTACATTTATGGTAGTTACACAACTTTACGAGTCGTACACAGACTACACATTTCAAGGCTGCCATTATGACCTTCTAGGAATGCAGACATCAACAGTGATGCTGGCAGTTAAGATGTACATACCTGTGAACCTGTGTGTTTAAAGTAGGAATCCATTCTGACCTGGAGTATGCCCATCTGTGGAATGGACGTCTACTATCACTATACAGAGTCACAATGGCCATGCCCATAACCGACACAAGGTGTCACTGAGCATGCTCACACAATTAGCAGCACAGGGCTGTTCTGAATGCACTATGTGTCCATCTACACAAGGTTATACTGGGCATGCTCATACACTTAGTAGCACAGGGCTATCTGGGATGCACTCTGATTCTAAACACAGAAGGCCACAGTGGCCATGCTATTACAGGTCGACATAAAGAACACATTGTAATGGGCTCTGGTGTTAGTAGTTGTCATTGTTAGCAGGAACGCTGCTCTACATATATCTGACACCAGTCTTTTACACAATGTCTGCTGCTGTCCATCACCTTAGATGTACCATCCTATACCAAGCACAATATAACCACTCACAGTGATGTCTTGCTAGGAGTGGAAACTGCTTGACCAACACAATGAGCCTTGATAGAGGTGGCAACTGCTTGAACAACACAATGAGCCAATCTCCTGCTGTAAGTACGAGGTTGTCCAGTATTTGTCATTCTGGGATGACATGACTAACAGTAGACAGGCCTTTGACACATATCACATGCTTCCATGATTCAAGGGAGTGGGGATAATACCCAAGTCTCATCCGCCCATACAGTGCCATTCCAAGGCAAATGTCCTAAACACAGGATAACACCCTGACACCTACAGGACAACTGCATTGTATGCTTATGCTAAACAGTGCTAGATGTGTAGCATCCATAATCACAGCTGCTCACTGTAGATCCAACAATGGGGAGTACTGACATCTGTGCAGTGAGGAAAACCTGGCTGATGGCTCTGTAGTGCACAATAGCACTACCACCATATACCTCAGAACCAGACATGTGGTCCATAACACAGGTACGGACTGCTCCAGGTGGTGGTGTCCCCACATACATAGAGGCCACTCACATGTACTGACCGGTACCCAAATGAAAGGCATCAGAGATGAGTCATGTGCAGGACACAGTGTCACATGCTGCATTCTAGGATGTAAAGCTCAGACACCACCATGCCTCCGGGCCACCAACACGCATCCATACATGTTGTAGGACATATAAGAGTACACCACCATGTGACCCTTGACCAGTGGACTGTACCAAGCTCTACATCAACTCTAGAGAGTACCCATGTACTGACACAGTTGCATCATGTGTTATGCAATGCAATGATACCACTGCCTGTAATCAGGTCATCTGTACACATACCAGGGGCCCTCGGTTATTTACAGCATTAGCAGATGACTGTTGCTGTACACTAGTATACACCCTCATGTATGGATATGACATACATGTACCTGCCCTGGGTTTGTACATGCCCCCACACACACACACACACACACACACACACACACACACACACACACACACACACACACACACCATACATGTAAATAGCATAGCTGCTGTTGTCCTTTGTGCAAACAGGTGGCCACAGCCATTACACACATGCACATGGAATGTAGGTTCATGGCTGCTGAATGCTAACAGTACATAAGGTGTGATGTTAATGTTGACATAGGTGACATTCCCTCTGTACCGGTCACCCATTACACCTATCATATCATACAACGGTCCATGTGTCATGTATGTCATTACACATGTCCACCAATTGCAATGCCTACAAACATGCCCAAATGACATGATTGTAGGACCTACACACATGTACATGTAGTGGTGTGCATTCAGATAACATGTGTGTGCAGTTGCTGATGTATGCAGGTGATGTATATCCCAGTACATCATACAGTTGCAATGCAGCCTCAACAGTGCCAACTGTATATGGTGATATGCTGAATGCATGGAAAGATGTACCTCAGGTATGGACAGATGTGTGGAAATAACTAAGTGGTGGGGCATCTTTGCAGATGGATGTTTGCCGAGGACAGCTCACAGGTGTGTCACAAGCAGTCCTACAATAACCTGTGTAACTGGTAAGCAATGGTTTCCTTAAATGAAGGACATAACACACAACTTTGACAGAAGTCAGGGTGACACCAAAGGTAAATCACTAGACACCTGTTAACAGTTAAGACGTCCCATGTGCATATATCAGCAGCGTTGCCAAAGGAAATGTCAGTACACTTTTAACATGTGCAATACTGCTGCAAGTCTGTCATACATATCATGAGCTAGGCTGGTCTTTGATTCACAGTACTGGCATGTGTGGTTGTGTGTGTGTCCATATATGTCACGTATGGTGGGGAATACATCTCAGTTGTTGCTCACTCTCCTGTACACTAGTGTACACATCTGTACAGACTGCAATGTAGAAAGCAGGACATAGGCAGGGGTGTGTATCTCACACATGTGAGGTATCTGTATGTGTGTGACATAGGTGTATTCAAAACTGAATGCCACAGTGTGTGTATGTGTGTGTGTGTGTGTGTGTGTGTGTGTGTGTGGCTGTCTGGTCCCTGAAGTGAGGATGTATGTTACCATACTGAACTGATAAGACCCCTCCCCCCATCCAGGCAATGCAATCTACTATCTGTGTTGATGTCCCCGATCTTAGGCCATACTACCTGTACATGTGTATTCTCTGTGGCGCATCATGTAGGTGCACAGTACTGTAATGATGATTTGCACATAGGCAGGGGTCCTCACCTCAACAGTAGCACCGGTGTGTGAGTGTGTGTTACTGTGTTGGTGAATCTGTGAGTGTGTGGTTGTGTTACTGTGTCACTGAATACATGTGTGTCAATACCTGAGTGTGTGGGTACAGTTGTGTGTTGGCATCCTGTCATGGGAACGTGTATTACTGCTTCCCAATGAGGCATCACACTTCCCACTTGCCTCTACCCTTGTAATCAGCTAGACCGCTCTCTTACCTCACCACTCCATGTAACTGTACCTGTGATGTCACCAGTATGGATGTCACATCTGTAGCCACAGTAGCTTATTACAAAGCTATCATGCTCTTGGATCAGTAGACGTGTTTGGAACGTGGGACATTCTCACTGTTATGTGGCAGCTACATGGTGCATGCTGGTATATTCATACATACCTGTGAGTCACCCATATTGACATATGGGACACTAACTGTAAACACTGACATCCACCGGCACGTGCAATTAGACCTGAAGGAGGACAGCAGAACATCATGACCAACATGCAGTTGCTGTTGTTACACAAGACACATACTGTTAACAGTACGAAATGCATTGTACACCTGTAGTACATGGTATGTCTGCTGCCTGTCAACAGTACTCAACAATTGTAAACTGCACTTATTTTCCTAGTCTGTTCACCCTGTGCATATGAGCATGTCCCTGCACCGATGGTGTGCATGTCAGGGAAGCAGCACAGGCATCATCATATGCACAGGGTGATAATGTTTGCAAGAGTTCTAGGCTGCACCGTTGGATGACATCTTGTGTGTGGGTTAGGGCCTTTGATCTGACTGGGCGTGTTGATGTTATGCATGTGTGTGTTGCGGTGCCCTACATATGTTTCCAGTGTATGTGTGTATGTATGCACACAGTTCTGGCATGTGTCTGGCTTACACAGGGGTATTATTGACAGTTATGGATTGTACAGGCCAGATTTTACAGTTCATGGTGTCCGGCCATGGACATGTGACCTGTGCCTGCCAGGGGTTGCACTGGCACTACCAGGCAGAAGTACAGATTATGTATTGTCTGATGTCACTTGTCCACTGGAACCATGTCCCTGTTGGGACCGTCCCGGGCCATGTTTACGTGGCCTGCTGTGTCGTGGTGTGGAGAGCACAGCATCAGATGCCCTGCTGCTTCTCCTACCACCACTATGGGAGCAGACTTGTGAGGTAGCTCATACACGTAGACCTGAAACAGGTGATGTAGCAGGTCTACGTCCACGTGCCCGATGCCTCACTCCTACCAGATGTTCCAACACAGACAGCTCACGCTCGTGAATTGTCATGCCACAGTCATGGACTCCAACCATGTCACCCAACTGTCTATCCAAAGCTTCAGCAATCTGCTGTTGAGCATTTACCATTGCCTGGATGTTGTTGTTTAAAGAACGGACAGCAGCCCTCTGAAGCCTTTGATTTTTTCTGTTGTGCCATTCAGCACGTCCCTGTGCCTCCATTACAGCCTGAAACATGCATCTGGTGACAACGGCTGCTGCGCTCTGTCTTGCAGGAGCATGTTGGCCAGAGGTCCTCCTATGAGCAACACTGGCCATGTGCCTGTGTGGGGCACCACCAGTCAGTTGGCTGACACCATGGTGTGCAGGCACACCTTCCATAGTCCCCATGCTTTCCTGTTCCAAGCTACCACACACCAACTGTCCTTCCTCTATGGCCACTGGTGATGGGGTATGTGCAGGCATGGGATCTGTGTGCGGGGATGAGGGGGATATAGCTGGAATGGCAACCAATGGCACAGTTTCAGCCCCTGACAACCCTGCCTGTGCCTCAATCATACATTCATCATCACTGCTAGAGTCTGTGTGGACACTAATATCAGATGGTCCGCAGGAGGGCAACACACCTACATCACCTGTGAGGGCAGACAAGAACTGTACATTGCAATCTATACAATAGACACACACACACACACACACACACACACACACACACACACACACACACACACACACACACATACATACACAGACACACACGCATGTGATATGACACAAGGCATGCAACATGCATGTGATATGGCAGACGGCATGCAGCGCAGACAATAATAGCGGTAGTTATCATACATCCCTGGGTTGTACACAACAGCATGCATGTGTCATAGCAGATGGCATGCAAATTACACAATCATAGTAGTAGTTAGCATACATCCCTGTGTTACACCATGTAGACCAGCACAGGTTAACAGTACACCTGCCTGATGTGTGGCATATGACCTTGACAATCACATCTAGTATAACATGTGATCTGCTGATGCGTGCAATAACATGCATACATGTTTAACACAATGTTGTCCTGTTAAATATACAGTGGGGTAATGGTGTCCCAATGCAGTGTTGTGTGTCCACCCTACACATATACTGCACATTTAGCTGATGTGCATGGCCATTGCAGGGAATCATGAGGCATCTCTATTGCTATACAGTGTGAGTTACAGACACAGTTCATAGCCATGACTGTGTTTGGATACAATACATATATACTGTGTAATGTGACCCACATCACTGAGGTGTATACACACTAATCCATGATGTGGAATGTGTGACACAGGTCACTGAAAGATATACAGATGACACCCCTGCACATCTGCAACCATATTGCTGCTGCCTGGCAACTATGTATTCCAGGAGAAGGCGAAGGCCGAGGTACCAGAATTAAAATATTTCAAACGTGCAGCAGTTGGTGTTCTTCATTTGTATATTTTTACATACTTGGATTGTGAAGGAGTGGAGGAATTGTGTTTCTTTTGCCTGGCAACTATGGCCAGACATGGTGAACATGTCGTTACACCATGTCCCACATGACAGCTGTGTACCACACACACACACACACACACACACACACACACACACACGTGAGGACCAAGTATGACATTGATGTCCGACACCAGCAAGGGGAATGTACTGTATCTGTGAGCTGATGTGGATACTGTACAGGTGACTGATGTCATGTTGTGACACCCTCGCGATGTTCAACACATCTTATGTGGTGGATTGATGTCACGCCTACACAAGATGTGCACAGGCCTGTAGGATGTCTAGTGTTCCACATCTACAATATAACCGTTACACAAAGGCCATAGTTGGACCATGTGTAGCCATTGTACAACAGGGTGTACACACAAGCACATCACGTCTACTGTGTGTGTTGCTTCATGTCTCTGGTCATCCTCCATGGCCATGTGCGTACATGTGTTGGCCAAATTATTGTGATGGGCATCTATTTCACATGTCTGTGCTGTCCCATATGACATACACCCATAGATGTCATATGATCCACTGATGACAGGGTTATGCAGACAATGGGTGGTATGTGGGATATGTTTTCAGGTTAGTTAGGCAGTGTTGCAGCCAGGCCACTAAATGTCTTGGACATGTCAAGATAGCACATCACATTGTGTGACATTCCTAGCAGGGCTATGATCCACGCCAGTGAATCCTGTGGGCTGGCCATACTCCAGCCCACTGTGTAGTACTGTTTATATTCCCCACATGTGTAGTTCTGATCTGTAATACATGTCCCTACAGTGAACAGCACCTCCACCATTGTATGCACAGCTGTCCACACATCCGGCAATGACAATTTGTGAGGATTCATGTTGGTGAGGTGATTCACATAGTGTTGCACATGGGTAGGCATTGTGATGCGCTGCAAGTCCAACCTGTATATTGTGACAGGACCATACATTATGTGTACATGTTGTAAATGGCCACATGGCAGATAGATCTGAGCATTACAATGCCTGATAAATAATAACAGTCTCACCTGCAATGTGCTCTTGTCACAGCAGAATGCCAGAGGTAACTAAATAGGAGTAACACAGCAGTATGAGCATTATCCACGCCTGTATGATAGCTACAGGGTACAATGTGCATGTTAGCACATACACCAGTACAGTACACTATACTATGGTGTATGCTCATGTGTACATACACAGAGTAGCATACTATAGTATGCAGCATGTGTGTATACATGCCTTGCATATGATGTTACATTACATATTGTACAGTGACACATGCAACTATATAGAATATAGTTGTTATAGGTGCAGTACCAACTTACCAGGCAACTCCAGGCTCAGTGGTTGAGAGACACCCACCTCCACAATATCGGCTAAGGCTTGTGGATGTGGTTCTGCAGGTGTCCCCAGGTTGGCCAGTAGCTCCTCGATATGTGTGAGTGGGGGCTGGGTTGGTGGTCTACCACCTGTTGCACCTTGTTCCCTGGTGATTGCATTTGAACACTGTTTCGCCCATCTAATGAGGTCTGTACAGTATCTGTGCACCTGCTGGTATGTGCAGTTGTGGCCACTCACATCATTAACCCTCCTGCGAAGTTCCATCCACAGGGCATCCCGCTGCTGTGCATCCTGTGGCATATGGCTGAACAGGATATATTGATTGTCAAGTAGGTATGGGAGGAAGGCCTCATCCTCCAAGCAGGTAAAAGGGGATAGCCTTGCACGTGGCATACCTGGAAGACATAATGATGGAGACAGGTCAGAGTAGCTCACAGAGACATACAGAGCTACAGCTGAACATCCATGTGTATCACATTTATTACAATTAAATAGTTGTATTTATAAATCTCCATGACACTGACATGTTTGTGTCACACACATGTGACACTCAATGGTGAGTGGATATTATCACCATATATGTGTGTGTGTCACCCGATTACATTGTTCATACTCCATGTGGATGCTGTCTTGATGTGGGCATGTCTGTTTGCCTGTACTGGTGTTCCTACCTATCAGCAGATGGCTGGATGTGTCCACATTAATGTAGTCAACCTTGATGCTGTGTATATGCCACATATAAAGACTTACACTGCCTTAACAGACATGACCTGTGACCCTGCAGACTTGCTCATGTAAGGTTTTACATGTATGTGTTCTGCAATATACATCTACATGGCACTGTACAGCAATTCAACATCCTGCCATGTATCACCTGTGTTGCACATGTGATACACATGGGACACTGGCTACCCAGATGGTATTTGCAGGGATGGATATCAACTATAGCATGCACAGTCAAAGTCAACTAGTAGGTTATAGGCCATGGGCCATATATGAATCTAAGATGAAAGGTTACCTGGCTGTAGAGAACAGGCGGATCTCTGGGGCCAGGTGGAGCAGTGCCACATTACTGATCCACAGGGTTAATGATACATTTACCATGTGGTCATCACACCATGTTTGAGAGTGGAGCAATGTGCAGCTTTGATGGACAGGAATGCATAGTATGGCAGGACTATGTAAAATGCATGGGACAAGGATCTATCCGGCATGTGGAAGGTGGATGTCCATGAAGTATGTGTTTGAAATCAGGATGTGTACGTGTAGCATGCTCAAAATCACTGGGTTGGACATGGATTTATTCAGGGTATGCATCATGCTACATAGAGGAGATGGGGAATGGGAAGACTGGTGTAGGCCATCTGCACATGGTCCATACCCCTTAAAGGAAATATGTGATCTGATATGGGTCACTTGAGTGTTGTGTATGGCTGGACAATGATCTCTATATTCATGGATGGCACCCTGTCATTATTAAGGTTGCCACATATGACTACCTGACAAGTGTGGTGACATAGCTATCACAGGAAAGACAACTGCCCAGCTGCATCCCTTACACACAGTGTCCATTATGTTGACCGCTGCTTAGGTGGTAGTTCATGGGTACAGGGTTATTAACATAGGAGTGACAATGCAATATGTAGCTGTCAGATTGTGGCCATATGTCACACAGTCCTCACCCACAAAGCCCCTTCTGTATGTTGTCCACAACACTCTTGAGTTGGCTATTGCTCCTAGTTCATAGTCATTTGCATACTTCAATAGGCAGATGCCTTTTGTTTGTCTGTGTGGTATGGATAACAATGAGGGGGAATAAAATTAATTAACCCTGTCTTACTGTAGCTGGCACTGGTGTGATGAGCATGTATTATTCAGACACCTTCTGTAGTGTTGGTTCTGCCAGCAGTCCCATTGCAAAACACTCCAGTGACATAGGAATGCACATCTAGTATACCGAGTGTAGGTGGAACACAGTATGGGTAATGATGTCCTATGACCTGGCAAGGTTATGATATGCAGTGTGAAATCAACCTTACTGTCATCTACATCTGTACTGCTGGCATCAAATAATTTGATCAAGGTTCATGTCCTTTCAGACCAGACTCAGCAGGGTAGTAGTGCAGTACTTTCCATTATCAGTGGTGTCTCCCCCTTTGTGGGTTGTAATACCTGTTGGTGTGCACAATTCAGTGTGTACACAGCCTGACATGGAACTATGTTTTACATGATGTATACATGGAGAGCAACTTGTTTTGCCATATGTGTATGATACAACCTGTGATGTGGACAGGTCCCATGCAGCCTGAGTGCAGCTTGTACCTGCATAGTTGTGGGTACAGGGGCTCTGTGGTGTACATGGATATATGATTGTGTACTTGTTGGGGGGGACAGTGTGTTTATGTTATTCAAGACCCTATCTTGATTGATTATTCATGCTCAGCACTTGTTCAGAACTTGTAAGCACTACGTCAGCTACTAATTACAATAGCACTCAATCTTCCTCATTACCTAGAGGTAAACAGGTTTTGTACATACTTTTCTCACTTGCTTAGAGTAAAATAGCTCTTGTACTCACTTTCCTCACTTATCTAGGAGAAATTAGTTTTATATTCAGGCATGTCCAAGTGTCAGCTGCCAGTGTTCTCTCCTGTCTATCTGATGAATCTGGACATCTTGAGGCAATGTAGACATTGCCTCATGTACACAGACAACCCTCTCTGCCTACCACCCAACACTACAACCTGTGAGATATGCACTTATCTATCCAAACTGGAGGTAACACTCTCTCCAACCAAGCCTGACCCTGATAGTCATGTGGAGAAAGTAAACATTCACACCACACCACACTCATCACTTAGTCTCACTGAATCTACCCCACCATTAACTGAGGAAACTACTCATGTAGCAACTCATTAGCTCAATGCTTTCTGGAATTCATAAACACCAATGCCCTGGATCAACATATCCACACACCCACCAGGGGCAACATTATCCTAGACCTAGGCATTACCAACATGAGTGACCGGTGTTCCACACCTGAAGTCAACTCCTCATTGGTCCGATCCAACCATGACCTTAACACTGTTGATATCCACATCCCGCCCCCACCCCCCATTAACGGAATCACAGTATAATGCATCTACAAAGCCAACTTCATGCTTCTTAAGACAGATGTGGTGAACGTCATGACACCCATGCAGATGGACAATACTGTTACAACTGCTGAATCCTACACAAATGCACTCTATAAGCACTTACATGAGTGCATGGGTCATGCTATCCCAAACAGAAACAAGATGCTATACTCCTAATTAAGGAAGCCAATCTGGTAGTCCCCTGCCATAAACAAACTGTACAACAGGAGGAAGAAGTTGTTGCAAAAGAGAGTACAATCCCATGCATGGAGGAGCTCCCTGGTCAGCCTCAATAAGAAGGTGATATCCCTTATAAGCTACGAAAACAAAACTGCCACTAATTCCAACAGCAACCACAAAGCATTCTATAGCTATGTCAAATATCTTGATGTCAACACCAGATCTGCTCTGAGTTACAGCACAAAGGCATGCACATTACAGAACCAACTGATATTGCCAACATCTTGGCAGATAGGTCCAGTGCTACCTTTCCCCCCTCTCACCCCCTAAAGGGCCCATATCTATACAGGAAGAGTGCAGAGTCCCTGTACTCACAACTATGCAGGTAAAAGCTGCACACTCTAAAGGCAATATCACAGCATCCATGAGACCAGACAACATCCCAGGCTGTGTTTTACATGAACTTCAGAACATACTGGCTCTCCTCCTACGCACCATGTTCAATAATAGCCTCGCATGGGGCTTTGTGCCCCCTGAATGGCGCACTGCAATAGTTATCCCTCTCCACAAAGGTGGCACCACAACGGGCCATGGGACCTATTGCCCTATAGGACTGATTAGCCTGTTCTGCAAGGCTATGGAGCACATCATCTTGGATCTCAGTCACAGAGACATTGAGTATCTCCAAACCTTTGTCCTGTCCCAGTTTGGCTTTGTTAAGGGCAGACCATGCCTCCTAAACCTGATGGACTTCTTAGAGACAGTTACCAAGGCATTAGATGAGGGTAAGGAGGTCCACACAGCCTACCTAGATCTCTCAAAGGCTTTCAACACCATTCCTCATTCTGGTATTATTGACATACCCATCTGCCTGAACATTAACCCCTACATCATGTGATGGTTTGCAAAGTGGCTCACGGACAGAACCCACATAGTGGGAGTTGCATACCATAGGTCTGACTGTATACCAGTTACAAGTGGCGTCCCCCAGGGCTCAGTCCTGGGACCCTTCATGTTCAGTATATAATTCTCTGATGTACAGGCAAGCACAGGAGGGCTCTGTCTGAAAAGGTTTGCAGATGACTGCAAACTAGGGGACATAATTGTTTCCCCAGATGTTACAGACACCCTCCGGAAAGGTCGCACTGAGACGAATACCTGGTGTCAATATCATGGCCTCAAGCTGAATGCCAAAAAGTGCATAGTCATCCCCTTTGGATATAACTAATTACCCATGGACTACTACATAGGTGCTAGTCCCCTACTTACAGAAAAGGTACTAAGGGATCTGGGAACCCCAGTAGATATCAATCTCTCCTTTGATACCCATAATAACAAGGTGGTTAGAATATCCTCCTACATACCCCCCTAATCTCTAATGGGTTCGCATCCAGAACAAAGGAGGCCATTGTGCCTCTCTACTCATGACTTATTAGACTTATTAGACCCATTAAAGGATACAGCACCCCATTTGGGATATACCTTACAAGACAACTGCAACAGCTTGGAAGACCACAACAGAACCACACCAAGAGGATTACTGACCTCAAACAGATGACCTATGCAGCCCAACCTAAGAAACTCCAGCTATACTCGGTTGCATACAGCATACTCACAGGTGATCTCTGCTTGACATACAAGGCCCATGTCCAACCCAGTATTGTTGGATATGCTCCACTTAAACAGAGGGCCATGAAATCCACATGCTTTAGGGATATACACCTAACCACAATGATGACTAGGACGTGCTGGACAGATAGATTCCTGACCTGGAGACTCCCCATGCTTTGGAACATGATTCCAATGTACATCAGGCAGGGCCCCTCACTAGCACTCTTCAAGGGGAAACCTTGACATGAGGATGGGAGACAGACATGTACCCTGGGGATCACTGCAGTGGCTCTACTGGACAGAGGCACAGGGAACCAATGGCTCTGCCATTCAGAGGCACAGGGAACTAACTTATGGGGGTGGCAAAAGCCAACACACTCTAGCTAGGCTTATAAATACCCTTGGTAAGACAGCCTAGTACCAACCTTTGCACTTATTACATGTCTTATGTGCATGGATAGTTAACTAGCTCTTCCATTTTACTTTGCTATCATGCTGATAAACTGTCGGGTGACTACAAGTCATATGTATCCTGTTATTGTGTATTGTAAATGCCAATAGACATAACTAATGTTTGCGTAACATAACAGTAATGCTATGTAACTTGGAATACATATCTGCCTACAATACTGTGCATTACACAGTTATTGGCACAATATCCCACAATGCAAATCATAAGTGTACAGTGGGCCAACCTTTGACATGTTATTCTCAGTAATACACCCATACATATGGCTATTGTGACAATATATCAACATATACTATCCCCTGTTGTAGCACATATGTTTTGGACCAGCCCTGCCACTGACAGTGGCTGGTGAGGAATATCTGTGTTCAAAGCCCTTATATAGCATCCCTTGTGGTGTATGCAGTGTTTGCCTTGTGACCTACAGCAGTATGCACATAAATACTACAAGCATTACTATGCTCAACAATAGATCACTGCAAGATATGTTTTTCTACTAAAAGGATTGCGTACACTTTAAATATTACAGAACAGGTACTAAATACACAGACATACTGAGTGTTCACATACCTTATTAGTAACCCGAGGTGTCGTTGATTGTTGATTCAGTCCTTTTCAGTTTGTGTTTCAATCTTCTTTGTAATGTTCTGCTGGTATATACGGATGGTTTGAACGTGTGATAAGCCATCCTTTTCTAGTTAAATATTGGTAACATGTGCTATCTTGACCACCAATTGGTGTTCCAAATAAATTAGTTAATTAGATGTACATCAGCTGTGCAGCTACTCCATTAGCCGATACCATGGCAACAGTGGTGTATAACTGAGTATTCCTTTTGGGCATTGTCCGTTTGCCTTACTTTTGAGGAAGACAGCCTGGATGCATTGTTTGTGATGTATTTCAACAGCTATATGGAGACAGACAGAGATATATTAGCTTCATGATTCCCATGGATTGTGTGTAATGGCTAGACGATGTTGTTCTACATGTGAGTACAGCTGTTATATTTCAGAACATTGCTACTTATGCAGGGTTTGTTTGTACCTGATACTTTTGCAGATGTTTCAGTCTGGCAAGGATGTTTGGGCAGCTCAAGGCTGTATGGCTATGCATGAACTGTTATGTGGTTTACAGTGTACTCACCTGACATCCTTGATTTGGTGTACATGTGTATCATACTGTGCTGTTACTCAGTAATTGGTAACACTTCCCGGTGTACACACAACCCTCTGAAATGGGATTAGTGCAAACAAACCCTGTAATATCAGCAGCTGTTGCATTGTATAACAACAACTATTTCACATAGGGCCATGTTAGTGTGTCTCTGACAAGGTATATTAAGGCTTCTCCAGATGTTGTACAGTGAGTAAATGATTGGTGATGTTACTACAGTTTGTATTGTAATTTGTTTGAGTGTGGGGGTGATGGTGGGTGTGCATAGCAGATGCAGGTGTGTAGGAACTGCTTTTATACATAATCAATATGTGCATGAGGGTTCCTTCCTTATTTGAGCACCTATCCTTTAGTGGACTAATACTGTGGTAATTGCAGGCTGATTCATTAAGGCACTGTTAAGTGGTTCCTGTATAGCTTGCAGGTGATGTTAGTCCTTGAGTCCTTTCAGCAATACATTGGAATGTAATAAAGTGTTGCTACATGAAAGCTGTGTATTTCTGTCATAGGTATTTGCAGTCATTGTAGTTGTGTTGGTGAATTATCCTCTTTGGTTAGGGTTGCCACCTTTTCATATGGCCATAGTGGGACATTTTCGGGACACACATCAGATTTTACAGGCCGATACAAACTCACGGTCAGTACAAGGGATAGTACTTTCCTTTCTTACCTAAATATAAGCTTATTCTTGAAGCAGTTTAGTTGCTAATCCTGTTTCTTGTAACATTTAGGTATTTTAGATACAGAAAGAACAATTGTATGCAACTATTACATTACATATGGGACATAATTATGTCCTACAATCTCAGGACATTTGCCACGTTTAATATATTTGGTCAGGACACAACCACCCAAAAAGGGACTGTCCCTCGCAAAGTGGGACAGGTGGTAACCCTATCATTGGCTCATGTCCATAGCACATATTTGTAATAGTGTATAGGCATATACTCTCCATATCCTTCGTTCATAAAGGTTGGTCGTGGTGGAATGTGTGATTGCTATGGTCCATGTTATACTCATATACAAACACTTCAAGCGTTGTATGCGGGATTCCTATGGAATCCCGAAACCACACAGTTCTGACACCCACAGTACTGGGCCCAGACTCCCATACCCCACATTACCGACAGCGACAGTAACTCACAAAAGTAACACGAACATGGAACACACACACACACACACACACACACACACACACACACACACACACACACACACACACACACACACACTGCTACCCACCACATCCAAACAAACCATCCTACGCTATGTATGAGCAGGTGGGCAAGCCTACCTTCACCCCCCCATGTGAATGTTTGTGTCCCTCACACTCCCCAAATTTAATATTCTACCTCCTAGATTGTACAAACAGATGCACAAAGCTAACCCACACCCACACATTATAGTCCCCCAGGAACACACACCACACTCAGAATACACACTTACACACACTACAGCCCTCAGAAACACACTTACACACAGTAACCTACCTGAACCGCAACGCCAGAAACACTGACTAACTGTCCCTTAACATTGTGATTTTAAACCTCGTGCATCTGGTGTTTTGGTACTGTGCTCTTTCAGACTTTAAGCCTCGTGACTACGCACATCAGTATGTCAAGCAGTTGGTATGTGGTAGGTATCCCATTTATATTTACCTCCATGGTTATGTAGATGTTGTTAACCTATCTATATATCTACATATATATGTATATCCCCATATATCGACATCTCTCTCTCTCTCTCTATATATATATATATATATATATATATATATATGTAACATACACCTTTCATTGGGTACATGTCGGTTTGTCCTATTTCCACACATTCCTACCTTTTGTGTTTTATCCTGTCAGTATACACAACTGCCATTGGTATATCTCAGGTAGCTTAGTGGTATGTTATTGTGAAGATTGTGCACATGGTTGCATGTTCTAATCCTGGCAGTGGTACTTTACCTCTCAGAGCAGGCACTCATAGTGCAAGGGTGATTAACTCACATTTCAGCGGTTGTGTGTTCCACATGTTTATTATTCTGTGGAATACTACCTATATATACAAGCTGTGTTTAAGGTATACTATGTAACATGTAAACATCTGAGAAGATTCCTGTCATGGATACTCCCCATTATTTGGAACTACTTCCCTGATTACATTATACAAAACCCCTCACTAACACTCCAGAGAATCCTTGCAGAGTGGGTGGGGAACAGTGGATACACCCCAGGGATCGCATCATTGGCTCTGCTCCACAGAGGGACAGTTAGTTAATAAATGGGGTGGTGACAGCAGACGCATTTTGCCTATGCTTATGAGTGGCCTCAGGCAGTTAGGCATGTACCAACCTATGTATCTATGAACTTATACATACAGAATGGACACATGCTGATAGCTTAATTTACTGTTCAGGTATTGACTTACCTTGTGCCAATGGCAGTTGTGTGTACAATAGTTGAGGGCTACCTATGTAGGATGCACACAGTAGACCACCTATACACGACAATTTACAGGTGATCGTATGCGTGTGCCATCCATGTTTGCTGTGTGTGCAGGTGGAAAAGGGTGTCAGTCCATGAGTGCTTACACTGTCAGTGTGTGTGCTATGCATTCCCTCTTTGCCAAGGCATGGACATACTGGGCACGCCTCTGTCTGCCTACTGGGGCTAGTACAGGGTGTTCATGGTCTGAGTCCCTCTGTGCCTGTGGGTCCCTTGGCAATGGTGGTGGGCTGTGAGGGCCTTCACCATTCTGACCCAGCTGTTTCCACAGGATCATATTGTGTAGCATGGCACATGCTATGAAGATTTGGGCACACGTGCCTGGAGAGTATTGCAAGGATCTACCAGATATGTCGAAGCAATGGAACCATGATTTCAGCATCCCAAACACACACTCTATGATGATTCTGGTTTCTGTGTGTGCCTCATTATGGCATTCTTGCATGGCTGTGTGTGCATTTCTGATGGGAGCCATCATCCACGGTTTCAGTGCATTGCCAGCATCCCCACCAGGTGGCCATATGGGATGTCACCCTGGCAAATACCTGATCCGGCTGTGAGGCATGACAGATGTGGGAGTCGTGATAGCTTCCAGGGCTGCCAGCACACACATCCATGATAATGCCCTGGGCATTGCACATGACCTGGCAGTTGATGGAGGGGTATCCCTTGTGGTTTATGTAGTGCTTACTCTGCTCACCGCGTGGTGACTTGATGTGTATGTGCATGCAGTCTATTGCACCCAGTACCTCTGGGTAATCTGCCACATGGTGGAAGAGATGCATAATTCTGGCCAACTCCTCCTGCGTTCGGAGGAAGTATATGTGCTCATTGGCATATGGTAACATGGCATCCAGGAACTTGTGAGTACCCTAGATGCTCATGCCTGTGAGATCCCCATGATATCCCCAGTTGGCCTTTGAAAGGTACATGTGGCTAGTATTCTCAAGCTTACACATACCTTTGTGTCCACTGGGATGGGCTCCCCTCTGTTACTTCTGGCTCTGAGGCATGGCCAGAACAGCTCAATAAGTTGCTGTATGGTGTCCATGTTCACCCTGTAATGCTCTACTGTCTCCAGATCATGTAGCCCCTGGTAGGTTACCCTGGGTCTGAACACTCTTCTCCTCCTTCAGTGCCTGAGATGGTTGTCAGCATCATCCTCCATACAACCATCAGTCTCCAGCACATGCTGGTGAATCAAAGCTATGGCAGCCCCTAAACATGTACATATTAAAAGTTCCCCGTCTGTATACACCAATGGTGTAGAGTGTCTGGGAATACACAAGTGTGTGTGTGGGGGGCTTTCACACCTTATACTATGTGCAATGGATGATGCTGGTGTAATTGGGTGTGTATGTGCAATTCCAGCTGCGGGGTATCTTAATTATTGGTTTTACAGCAGGTACTGCTATTGTGGGGCCTTTGGTGTTGAGTTACGCTTGGCTTCCATGATTCATCTATTGCCCTTTACTTCACTTTTCAACCCAATTTCCTTCCCATTGGCAAACATACATCCAGCTGCTGGTTTTCTTGTTTAGTACTTTCACAACCCAGGATTGTGTTGGGAAATGTGTTATGTAGCTAATCTACTGCAAGTTTGTTTTGTTCTGCTGTGACACTTCTCTTTTCTTATCTGTATGGCACCTCCCCTTTCCTGTTCTGCAAGTAGCTGCTAGCAGCCTTGTTAGCTGTTGTCAATGGCCCACTGTGAGTTCCTAGGTGTTAATTACTTATTTGTACTCCAATTACCATGCTGCAGCATTTCCTTATTGTCTTCCCATATCCTTCCTGTTTCAGCTGTGGTGTGTGCCGCGTACAGCTGTTTACCGGGTTTCGAGTGCGTTTTCATCCACATTCACATGCACTTTTGGTTACCTTGTGTGCTCTCAGCTAAGTAAAGCTATGGCTACTTCCACACCCCTATCCTGCTGCTTTGCTTAGCAACAGGCAACCCAGATTAGCAATGATCCAATGTGCTTAAAGCTACAGTGGCGCACTCCTCTCTTGATGTCATGTTTACCTCCAGGCCACTCCTCAGTGTTGTACTGCTACACCATGTGGTACATCCTTATGCCGGCGGGGCGTTTGTGATTCAGTATTTTTGACTCATTTGCATGGCATTGACTACTTATTCCTAGTTACCATGCAGAACACTGTCACAGACCCTTAGCAACCTTTGCGCCATGGTTGTGGTGTAGCATGCGTGCCATTGACTTTTATGGGGAATTCATGAATTGTGTTACATTGCAGTTTTATGACATCTAAATATATTTTCTTTGTGATCCCATTTGCGCACTGATGCACTGCAGTTTTACTTTGCATTAGTGTGGCTATGACATTAAATGTTATTTTTATGTGTTGTGCATGTTTGTTTATGCCATTGGCTATATATTTAGCCATTGGCATCTATTAACATTATAATACGTAAGTTTGGTCCGCTTTCATGGCTCCAATTTTGTGTTTGAAAAAATGTAAACCGTTTTTTTTTTTTTTTTTGGTTTACATTTCTTCATGCTTATGCTACGCCTGCACCACTTCATGAATTGATATATACCTTCATTTGCATGCTACACTGCTGTGCATGGGGTAATTAGCATACATGCGCTGGGAGCTGCGCAGCTCTGGTGTACATTGGTAGTGCATGTTGAAACAGCTCGTACCTGAATCGCTCAGCTGCCATATTTGGCACTAGATCGCCAACGCTACTCCGGCGCCTGGCACAAGCTTCATGAATCCCTGGGCATGTGTTTCTAGGTTATAGTCAAACAGTCTACTTATGCTGTGTTGGTGAGGTCAAAAGAAGGCTAAAACATTCATGCCCACAGCTAATGGGGTTTGGCATTCCTCGCCTGAATGGATCCACAAAGACTTAAAAAGAAAAGGTAAAAATTCAAAAGTCATGAATGTTCAGAAGCCATATAGCTGAAACAATGGATGTCCTTAAGGGGTCCTTTGTATATATATTACTTCATGTAGAAATCTGCACAGAGTCAGACCCTTTAGAAGCTAGGACCCTTTCATAGGTTCATATCCAGAGAAAATGGTAGCACATTTAAATCAACTTATGTTGTCGTTATCAAGCGATGTCCATTGACAGGCAAGAGGGAAGCATGACAACGCTCAGTGCCACCATATAGGCATATGTCATCAACAGTGGTGCCAGGGTAAGAAGAAGGCATGCTGAACAAAACATAGTTGCCCTGCACAAACCACACGGGGGTCCATTCCTGTAGCATAGCACCATACCTCTCATCTTTCTGTTATTTTTTCAGAAAATACTGAATCTGAAAGTCAGATAACAGGTTGCCAAGGAATACTGAATGGAACCTTCAAATTATAATTTAATAGCCATTTTTTGGAAGGGTTCAACTGTAGGATTCACTCATTTTTTTTTTTTTTGCTTGAGTGCATCTTTGTGGCAAGCTTCAGCCAATGATCAAACGGAGAGCCTCATGTCCTACGATACTGTGGAGAATACAGAATGAAAGCCAGCACTCAAAGTTTAAATATAACACAGAAGTATAATAATGTCTTTTATTGCCCTTTCTAACATTTTTGTGCTATTCAACTTGTTTTTGAGACTGTTATGTTGGAAAACAGTTATCAATAAAGCAAAGGCATATTATGCAGTGAAATATAAGCTAGTTGCTACGTACAGACCAAGTCTATTTCATCCTAATACACAAGTGCAGTAGGAGGGCATAAGAAACAAAGTTCTCAATTGTCCCAGATTTCTGTCTCATATTTTGTTGAACTTCTAATAATGTTTGTGGTTTTCTGGCAGATCATTTGAGGATTACAGTCACTAAATAATGATAGATATATATTTGCCAGATAAATGGAAGATTTTAATATATTTGCCAGATAAATGGAAGATTTTAATATATTTGCATTCAAAGATTAAATCACACAATAGTAGTAGCACCTTATTCAAATGTTATATTTATACAACAAAACATGACTGAGTTAGATGAAAACAAAAATTTAAAAATGGGGCATAATACTGTTTCTTTCTATGGCATCATCATGTTTTTCAACATGCTGAGTACTGGTATAGTTACAGCCAGGTAAGGTACAGGTGAGCAGTCACCTGAATACCTGTTTGCGTGAAAAAAAAGGTATGAACATTTGCGTGTGTGTGTGTGTGTGTGTGTGTGTGTGTGTGTGTGTGTGTGTGTGTGTGTGTGTGTTCTAGGACTAATAATTTTCCTCACAATAAGCTAGTGATATTAATTGTTTGAATGTGTCTTTTAGATATTTTTTTAGATTAACAATGGTATGCTATGAATGAAATACCTCTTAAAGAATTAACTTAGCCTCCTCAGAAGTATAGTGGTTTACTGCATATTACAGAGTTAAGGCAAGTGTTAAACGAAAAAAAAAAACTTAGGATGGATAGCCCTTCCCCACAATGGATGCCAAGTAGCTGGGAGCACTTATATTCATTTTAACATTCTGGTGCATTTGTGTGTGTGTGTGTGTGTGTGAGTGTGTGTGTGTGTGTGTGTGTGTGTGTGTGTGTGTGTGTGTGTGTGTGTGTGTGTGTGTGTGTGTGTGTGCTGCTGTGTGTGTTGCTGTATCTGCAGGTGTGTTTGTTTGTGTGTCTGTGTTTCTCATTCACTGTCTGTCATTAATGTACTATTACATCAATTGATACACTTTCACTACTTGAATATGTTTTTGTTTGTTTAGAAAGTGCCCCCACTCCCTAAGCCTTGGCCAATGGCTTCATTTGTTTCACCTCATTGACCTGTTAATTCCTGCCTTGGGGCAGGAGCCAGGCAACTTCCAGCATAGGTGAGAGTTTTACAGCCTACATTTCCACCAGCTAGAAGAATTAATCAACTCATTTCTTCTCCTGTGTAGTGAGAGATGGAGGGTATGCAGAGGGTCAGTCTACAAGACAAAGCAGACTCTCCTCCCAGCCCTTGGAGCATTTGACTTCAACTGCAACTCTCTTGATGTGCTGCCCTCAAAGGGAAGCATGCTTGTATCTACACATGCCTTTTCTCACTTGTGTTGAACCCTGCTGATCAGCTTGTGCTCAGCAGGCTCAATCTTCACAGGGGCACTAATTTTCTCTCTAGATATTACATGTGCCACAAGACAGAGCTGCCTTCTTCTGACCAGAACAGGCAAGTTGGCAGCTAATGCTTATACCTATTCTCAACATCCCTACCTGACAATGCCTGTGCCATTAATCAAAAATGTTGAGTCAGCATCAAAAATATTCTAGCAAAATAAATAACTATCTGTGCAACAATATTTGCAAGTTTCCCTTTTGTTGGTATCATAGAGGATATGCACATTTCCCTTAAAATATAAGTGCATAAATACATCAGCTACTGAGTTTGCTAGAGCTGTTTAAAATTTGGCATTCTTATCCAGAAAATTGCATTTAAGAGAATCCAAGGCATCCACTGAAATCAACAAATAAGTAGAAGTTAAGCCTGTTTTTTGCACTTGTGTTCTTTATTTCACTGAACTGTTTCTTCATTTTATACTGCTTCTGCTGCTGTGACTGGTGTTTTCTGCACTTGCATATTTTGCTTCATCTGCCTTAAATAGCACAGGCTAGGTTCGGACTTGCTGAATCTAGACTGCCTGATATCACTTGAACACTAAAACCAGCCATTCTACATTAAGAAGGCCCCCCTGCACCCTTGCAGAAGAAGTGTGCAGCTCAGGACCCATCTCATTTGGAGACTGCTGGAATAAAGGTTCAGTGAATGACTTTTCTATTGGTCGATTGTTTTAGAGCTGTTAAATTCACTTCTATTTAAGTACAGTGTTTGTGCGGTCATGCCGTCAGTTTGGTGGAGCTGCTCAGAGTTTGCCATAGCTGCGCACCACATAATGGGGTTAGAGGTGCCTTATATAGGTGCAAATGCTTAGAATGACATTTTTTCCCATGAACATTACTCAGTGAAACCCTCCCAGGCTTCCCTGTTGCTCTTCAGGTAACATAGTTGTGCACTGCTGCACTAAAGGCAGCTCAGCTAAGCACTATCAAGCATCAGCCCATTTTCTTTGCTAATCCTATATAGTTTTTAGCATCCTTGCTAATCTCAGAGCCATAGATGAAATTTTGTTCTCCCCAAAACCAAGAATTATCTGCTGTTATGGGCAGACAGTTTACAAACATTTGTCCACTTGTCAGCCTGATTGACATGGGCATCCTGAGGCAAAGTAGCAATTGCCTTATGTATACTGACAACCACCTGCTCCTAAGGCAAACAAATTCAGTATGTGAGAAATGTCACTATACCATAAAACTTGAATCAGTCCTCTCACATAACAATAAATAAGACATCAAAAAAAGTTGTCAGCTCACACACCTCTCCTATTGCACAAGATAAAGTCAAGACACATAAACCCACATATACAGCGGTACTCACCAAGAGCTTACCAAAAGAACAGAGACCTTCCACATGCAGACAACCTTCATATACTGGCACATGAATAGAATCCACCAGTACACATAACAACACATATAACAGTGTCTCAATACTCAAGACCCTAAGGCAAAACACTTCTAAACCACCTTTTCCTGTCATAGGCAACTCAATAGTGAGGCACACTGACGTCCCTCTCATTAAGCTGGACAAGAAGAAGGTCACAGTCAGCTGCCTTTTGGGTGCCAAGATCCACCAAGTCATGGACACACTGAAGACACTTTGCAGCAATTAGCGTTGCAACTGTGTCATAGTATATGTTGGAGTAAATGACTTGAGACATACCTCTCTAGACTATATGAAGAGAGACATGACATATTCTCTCAAATTATGTGTGCCAGGCAGGTATGTCTACCCATAAGCAGAATTCTACCTTCATCTAGGATGTACAGACAAAAAAAAAAAAATTTGATATAAACAATTGGCTTAGCTTCTGGTGTCTTTCCAAGGGGATCCATTATCTGTCAGCCTAGGAAGACAGTGTCAGCTCACCTTGAATCTTTGCCAGAAACGGCTTTCAACTTTCTCCTTAAAGCTTTAGGATATTGGCAAAGATGCTTGCCTCCCCCATAGAGCCTTTTGTAGGTTATGTCAAAGCAACAAAACATCAGATGTAGAAAAGTACTCTAGAGACAAACTCAAGGTCATGCTGGTTAATGCTAGGAGCCTAAACAGTAAACTGCCCTCTTTGGAAGCACTCATCACCTTGTAAGATATTGACATCTGTGCAGTCACTAAGACCTGGATCAAGCCCATGGAGAGCACCCCAGCAATGCAGAGCTACAATGGCTTCCACACGTTCAAACCCTAAAATGACCATGAAAGAACCAAAGGTGGAGGTGTAACCATTTTCATTAAATCCAAATACACCTTGCTACTGGTGAAACAGTATGACTCTCTTGAGCTGCTCCAGGTCCAAACAATCATAGGCAAAATACCCTATCACATCATAGCTAGCAACTGGTCTCCCACCTATAACCAAGAGAAACACACCACCTAACTGGACTTGCTTGAATCACTCAATATACAGCCAAACACCTTGGTCATAGGAGACTTCAACTACCCATCCATTGACTGGGCAGTTTACATGAGCATGATCATGACTCCACTGAGGTTCCTGGACTTTGTTAACTGAAATGCACTGGAACAGTTAGTCTGCACACCAAAAAGGGGCTCAAATATCCCAGACCTAGTACTTACAAACATGGAGGGCTACCACACTACCCCCAATGTACTGCCCACCCTAGTTAAGTCAGACCATAAATCTGTCTCATTTGAAGTAAAGATCAGATCTGACACCGCCACAGTAGTGAAATAAAAATTCTCCAAAGCAAACTATCACCTCCTAAGTAATGGTATAAATGGTTTCAAAGCCCCTACTAACACAGGCAACCATGACTCCTATGTGGAGAAGTACACAAATGTCCTATATAGCCACTTAAGCAAAAGTATTGACTTGGCAGTACCTGACAGGAATAAAACCAGGTACTCTCACAAAAACAAGCCACCCTGATGGACTGCAAATATAAATAAGTTATATAATAAAAGAAAGAAACTGATATCTAAGAATAAGAAGGAACATACTCAGGAAGGGAAGACTACCCTACACTGCCTAAACAAGCAAATTAGAAGCCTTCTAAAGTCCACTAGAGCACATTACAAAACTAGATTGGCATCATTAGCTAAATACAATCATAAGGCATTATTTAGCTACGTCCAAAACCTCAAAAGGAATACCCAGCTTTGTGCAAAACTTATAGTGGATGGCACCACTCACACAGAACCTAAAGAAATTGCCAACCTGCTGGCTGACAGATTTGGTGACCATTTTATCCCTGCCAGCCATACCCCATAGCATTTCTGACACCTGTCCTCTACCATTTCTCCAAATATGAAGTTATTCAAGCACTCTCTAAGGCTAAGAAATGCAACGTCTATCAGACCTGATAACATCCCAAGCTACATACTAAATAATCTAAAACAAAACCTAGCAGAACCATTTAGCTGTGTCTTTAACCACAGCCTGAGCACTAGTTTTGTGCTATAGGAGTGGAGAACAGCAAGAGTAATCTCCTTGTACAAACAGGGATTCAGCAACTGACCCTGGGAACTATAGACCCATTAGCCTGACTAGCCTTATCTGGAATGCCATGGAAAGAATCATCATGGATCTTATCAACCGGGACATAGGCAACCTTCAAACTCTTTACCCAACCCCTTTTGGCTTTGTCAAGGGTAGATCTTGGTTATTAAACCTGGTAAACTTCATTGAGAAAGTCAGCAAAGCCCTGGATGAGAGTAATGTAGCACACACCAACTTTCTTGATTTAGACAAGGTGTTTGACACAATCCCCACTCTGGGATCACTGATTAACTTTCCCAACTGGGTATCAACCCATTTGTCATTAGATGGCTAGCAAACTGGCTCACTGATAGAACACACACACTGTTAAAGTTGGGGAATCTACCTCCACAAGTAGACCATTTACCAGTGGTGTACCTCAAGGATCTGTACTGGGCCCTCTACTCTTTGGAATTAATTTTTCTGAAGTCCAGTCAAAAGTTGATGGCCTGTGGCTTACTAAGTTTGCAGATGACTGTAAACTGGGAGTAATCATACAGTCCCCCAATGACATCATGAAATTACAGAAGGGACTGACACAGACAAACAATTGGTGCCAGGGCCACGACTAAAACTAAATGCAAAAAAAAAATGCCTCATTATCCCCTTTGGCAAAGAAGTACCCCCTGCTAGTTACAATATAGACAGAACCCCTCTAAGCTCAAACACAGTGATGTGTGACTTGAGAACGCAGGTTGATAACAATCTAAACTTCGACCACCATGTGTTCACAGTAGTAAGAAAAACCTTCTGCACTGTTCATCTCATAAATAAAGGCATCACATCTAAGTCCAGGGAGATCATTACTCCTCTGTACTTGGCCCTTATCAGACCACTGGTTGAGTACAATGCTCCCTTCTGTATGTACCTCACCAGACACCTGCAGCAGCTGGAGAGATCACAGAGGTATCTAACCAATAGAATTCAGGTCCTCCAAGGCATATCCATCATGTAAAGATCAAAAGCCCTATCACTGTATACTGTATCATGCAGGCTGCTGATAGGTGACCTGTTCCTGGCCTACAGAGCAGTCCGTGACCCTGCCTAATGGAAATGCTGCACATTCGCAAATCAAATGGGACAAGAGTCACTTGAACCAGAGATCTTAATCTGGCCTGCAACATTAATAGAACTTGCACAAGAGACAGATATGCCTCCCAGAGATTGCCACCCCTCTGGAATAAACTCCCACTCCACGTGAAGCAGAACTCCTCAATTTAAGTGCAACCTTGACAACTGGATGAAAAACTGCAATATCTCTCTGCAGGCAATGGCCATCTAACTAAGGTAAACTAGAGTATTCTGGGTTTTTACATGGCTAGGCTTGTAAAGGCCCTGGGGTTATTAGCTTAGTAATCTCCTGTGAACCTATGAACCTATGAATGAACTGTGAAACCCATGTCATTAGCAATTTATATATAGATATTGAGCATAATAGGAAATCTTTTTATAGACACATAAGATGTGGAAGGAGTAAAGACACATAAATTGATAAACTGTGTGCATATTCTAAAATTTATTCTCAGACACAACAGATTATAGATATATTTACAAAATTTTATGCAAAACAGTTTGGCTCCACAAAAGGGGTGTTAAGTTGTCCTAGTGACATCCAAATAAGCCCAGATACTGAAATCAAATTAGATTATATTGAGAAAGGACTGCACCAACTGGATCTAAACAAAGCACAGGGAGGAGATGGAATTAGTAACAATGACCTGAGAACACTTCAGCAAGAGCTTACAGTACCATTATATCTATTATTTACTAGGTCATACAAATATGGGGAGATTCCTCAAGATTGGAGACATATGCTTATTAAACCCATTTTTATGGAAAAGTGAGTAGGAAAAACCCAGAGTCATATAGATCCTTAAGTCTACTTTCATGTTGTAGAAAAATAATGGAGAAGGTAATATTGGATAAATTATTGTCAAAACTGGATAGGTTGGGACTTGAAACCATATATCAGCATGTGTATGTTGAAAACAGATCTATTACCACCTGTAACAAGATGTTCTATAACAATATAATAACAGCTAAAAATGAAAAATTATGCTGTGATGTAATTTATATAGATTTAACTTCAGCATTTGACAGGGTCCTACATATAACACTGATCAATACATATGTACAACTAGGTACTGATGTACTCTTGATAAGATGGATAGCTGTATGACTTACACATAGGACATGGCAAGTATCATACAGCAACTGGACATGCAAAATCATTGGTTACAGTCAGGGTATCTCACAGGTTCTGTCCTAGGCCCTTACTTGTTTAGATTGTATCTTTCAGACCTAACGTTTTCATTTGAGGTTTTCTACAGTCTGTACACAGATGACCTGAAATTGGGTAAACTGATTATAGGTGTTACAGATAAGGCATGTCTGCAAAATAACTCGACTAAATTGACCATTTGGGCACAGGAGAATAATAGGCTGATAAAAACATCAACAACTAAGCATATGAGATTTGGTAGGCATAAATGGAAAGGTGATTATTTAATACAGCACACAGTAATTGAAACTGTAGACTCATTTAAGGACCTGGGTATATGGGTAGATTTAGCTATATGTTTTTCTAATCATATCAATCAATTGGTTAATGATAGTTATAGAACTATAGGTTGTACAAAAAGATTTATAAAGTCTAGGAAATCAAAAATCATGACATCATTGTTTGTTAGTTACATTAGATCCAAACTTGAGTATTGAATAACAGTATGGAAACCCTGTAGGAAACAAGCATGAATAAACTGGAAAGAGTACAGCAGAAATATACCAAAGGCATCCATGGATGTGAAAATATAGGTTATTATGAACGACTACAATATCTGAACTTGTACAGTGTCTCTTACAGATATTTAAGAGGAGATCTTATTCAGGTATATAGGGCATTTAGGGGCAACTACCTCTGGGAATGTTTGGGGTTATCAAAAATTACTAGACAATCATCAGATAACCGATGTAGAACATTCTATAGGAATGAGAAGTGCACTAATTGGTTCTCTGACAGAGTAGCTGATGCTTGCAGCAGACTACCAAATTACATTAAAGTACTAGTTTAGATATTTTTAAGAAAACAGCCTGGACATTTATTATAGGAACAAGTGTTTTGGTATATTGGCAAGCTAGAAAGAAATTAATGCCCGTGCTTGAAATATTTCTATGTGTGTATGTATTCATGCAGGACAGTATCACTGTCTGAAATCATAGCTCTCAACTGTCCAAAATGTTCCAGAATATCCAGATTTTTGATTCATATTTTTGGTCTGTTCGTCATAAAATTTAAAGTTTTCTAGCAAATCATTGAAGATTTAAGTTATTAAATAGTGACAAACATTTGTGTTCCAGGTTTTATATCCTTCAGAAAATACATAGGATCATAGTATCATAGGAAGTTGCTAGGCTAATGGTCTGAGGGCCCTTACAAGCCTAGCCAATTTTTACCCTTGTTACCATGATCAGCAGCTATTGCTAATCATGCTACTAGCACAAAACCTTTTATTCTATCAATGTTATAAGCTTATAATAGCAATATTTTAAAATAGTCCGTATTTCTGGACCTTTGTTTCCCCATTATTTTTGATTTTCTCCAGATTTCTCATGCAAAGACTTTGAGAGGTATGCCTGGAATGACAAATGTCTGTATTACTAAAGCAATTGTTTTACTGGTAAATCTACTGCTGCAAACTAAAGGGGTGACAAATGCAAGCTACCAGAAAAGAAATAAAAAAGGAAATCAACCAAAGCCTTGTGTAAAATATAAAAACAATACATATGTATTAGAAGATGAAGGGCATGTAATATGTGTCAGGTTAATTTGCTGCTTAATTATGTAGCAGAATGTGTTAGGGGTGAAGAAATTGTCTAGTGAGAAGTTGTTAGATAAGGCAATGCTTCATAATGCTAGATGAAGAATGTGATCAAATTGTGAGGGGATTCTTTTATAATAACAACATGACTTGCCCATCTGTGTAGATATCTGCCTCTATCTTTATTTTGATATCTTAATGGATGTAGATACAGAGTGATACTAATGATTAGCATAATAAAGTTCAAATTATGTACTCAATTGAAGGTGAATGCTAAGAAAGAATTGGATTTGTTGTCATTAATCCTAGGAAAAATTGGTCAATGGTATATATAGTAAGAGTGACAAACACCGACAGGGCCCTTAGTTTTATTGCTAGGAATGTGCATGCATCCTTTAATATGGAGCATTAGTAAAGTAGTGCCTTATCTAGAGGATCATGTCTTTTGTTTGGGCTGTAAATAGAGAAAGCAGGAAACCAGTGAAATAGGAGAGAATTGCAGGGATGCTGAAAGGCATGTGTCAGCAATGTGCATTTAGAAAAGCATAGAAATGCTGATAAGAGAAAATGGAGAGAAATGGAGAGCTACAATGTGTTATTTGATGCAAAGAAGTACTGAGTTAACACAGGGACAAAGAGTTGAAGAGAAAAGGGGCAGGAGGGATCATGGGTTGCAGCATGTGTGAAATGGTTAGGAAACACTGAAATGCTTTGTTATTTTGTGGTGGATAACGGAGTCACAGATGAAAAGGCGTAAATGCAAGTGGGATAAAAGGAGAAGAGATAGTTGCACTTTTTTGGAATGGATGTATAGACATTTATTCTTTTTTGTTGTTTTTCCTAACCATCATATGTGTTTTCTGTAAGTTATTCTACTTGTAAATGTTTTATATATTTTAAACATTGAAACTTTGTAGTGAAATTTAACATTGTTGCATTTAAATGTTTAATCATTACCATATCTTGCTGCCTTATTCTGGTTTGTACTGCAAAGGAAAATGAAAGAAAAAAGATGTAAGTGATGTTTTTTTAATAAACTTAAAAATGTGTTGTTTTCTTTTGAAAACAATGCCACTAAACATTCTTATTAGCCCATTTAAACTCCATGATTGCAACATTTTTATGTGATTAGAACGCATAATTCTAGGCTCAGTAGTTGATTTGTGTCTTGTAATTGGCAGAATTGTTTTTATTTTTGTAATGCTATTTTCATGTTTGTAATGTAGCATGTTGAATACTAGATAACATAGCTCTTGTGGCATAGACATTTTAGGAAAACTTGGAAATACAGTTGATAAAGATGTTCAGCACAACTGCCTGTGAGTGAGCTAGCATGTCTTTTTTTTTTTTTTTTTTTAATTTCTTTTTATTGACTTTTAGTTAAATCATAACAAATTATCATACAACTATAATACCATAAAAAAAAAAACATGCAAACACAAATCACTCTACAAAAAACTAACTATATACAGAACCCACCTATGGGAGGCATCTAAATAGAAGGTTTAAATGCAGTGTAATTATGTTAGAATAGACTCATACACCCTTCTCCATGTGTCCCTCTGTGTAGGATTTAGCCTCATGGAATACCACAAATATTTGTGAGCAGAAATATGCTTCCCAGCCATCTGTTTGAGACCCTCCCAAGAAAGAGTAGATCTATCCTTCCAATTTAAGGTGATATAGAATTTTATCAGCATAAAAGACGTTATAAGAAAGTGTATATTCTTAATGTCCTTTCCTTCGGGGGGTATATGTAGGAGGGCGAATTGCCAAGAGAGCGTAGATTTCTCATAGCCCATTTTTTCTAATTTGACTCTGAGGGCACACCAAAGCTTGTATGAGCATTTGCAGCTCCAAAAAATGTGAATGGTATCTGCTACCATCGTTGGGCAAAATTGGCAAAAAGGAGGGACTTCCTTGTACATCTTGTTGAGTAAGGCTGGGGTGTAGTATGCGTTATTTACTATCATAAGTTGGGTATATCTGAATTTTAGCAGGGGAATAGCTTTGGAAAATTTCCGAATGGCTTGGGCAACAGACTCAGAGGAAATCGAGGAGTCTTGCTTTATCCAATAATCAGAGTGAATAGCATCCTTTGAGCATCTGATTGTAGAGATTAGTTTATAAGTGTGAGAGACCATCTTCTTTTTACGAATTAGTAGATTCCATAAAACCTTACATAACTCAATTTGGTATTCCTGAATGTCAATATCTATCCAGAATCTACTACAGATGTCTTTTAATTGTCGAATCATGATGGTGTACTTGGGTGAAAGCTTAAGTTTATTTCTGATGGAAGAAGTATCATCCAACTTGAGTACAAAAAAATCCAGGACGGTTTTACTTTTGATCAGGGGGAATGGATTCAAGTTGATCACCTTCTTGTTTAGTTTAATGTTAGGATTAAGGTGTAAGGGTTGGAGAAGGAGAAAAGGTAAATATAGATTTAGGGATTTAAACAGGTTTTGCGTAGTTTTGATTTGGGACCATAGGTCATTTTGAATTTTATACTTTCTTTTGGCTGAGATGTCTAAAAAAGGGAGTGCCATGGGATTAATGGACAGCGTTTTGATATAATTGTGGTAAAGCTTGACCCAAGAAGGGCCCCAAGTATTTGATTCTTCTCTGAAGGTGGCAATGTTGATTATTCTACTGCATCTATTTATTTCATACATTAGCCTGAAATCTGGAAGTCCTAGACCACCTTTATCCTTAGGGTAAATAAGTTTTTGGTAGCTTATTCTGATGGGTCTAGGGTGCCATATAAATTTCGAGAGAGATGAGTGTAGTGAGCTAGCATGTCTGAAGGTATGATCATAGGAATGGCAGTGGAAAAAAAAGGATCTGAAAGTTAGTCATGCCAATGGATATCAAGATGACTATATCCTCTACCAAACTTTATATTATTTTTTCGTGGGGGAGTATGGGAGAAAATATAGGCTGGAGAATATTTTCAGACTAGGGAGAGCATTATATAGTGAATGCCAATATTTCTAAAATGTTTGCACAACATAATGGTGTTTGGTGATATGGGATCGCCACCTGTTAGTATTGTTACACATGGGTATTCATCTGTCATCTTTCAAAGGTGCTTCCAGTATGGGGTCTTTCACCATGGAACTCAGTACACTTGATGTCAGCACTGCATTGAGTAATGATGGTAATGGATGACTTAAAGTATTGTAGTCTGAGGACACTGAGGACACATGGCTACTACCAATCAATGGTGACATGAATAGCACAATACCATCCAGGCCCAGTGATACAAATCTTTTGTCTGTAGAAGCTGACCCACCTCTGCAGAGCATGATGAATGAGTACCAGTTCCCACAGAACATCATTGATTTCAGCCCATGCCATCTACAGTGGGTAACGGCACTCTCAGGGTCAGAGTTTGGAATAATAGTTAATATCCTTAACTTAAAATTACAAGGTTCAGGCTTTGGCTCTAATGTCTGGTTATTGGTTAAGCTTGTAAATAGTCTGTAGACTGATACCCTAGTGATTTCATATGAACTTTTGAAGTCCAATAGAACATAGGGAACAGGAGTAGGGAGGAATGTGCTGGTGGCTTTCATGGCCATGGCTCCCATTCATTGCCTAAAATTGGTGTTATAATTATCAGTGAATGTGCAGAGCTGTCATTCACTCACAGGCAGATGACACTGCTATCACTATAGCAGAACAGATATGTTTTGCATGGTCTGTGGGATGACCTACATGCATAGCTCTCAGCCTCTTAACACAAAAAAATCTGGTCAGAGCCAAAAATAATGGGGGGGGGGCAATGCCCAAAAAATAGGGACAAATTTTAAATACAGCCCTTATAAACATAGAAAGTTGATAAAGTAAAAGGTCTTGTGTTACCATGCATTTTCTGAAAGATATGAAGTCTGAAACTCAAATAACTGTCATTATTTATTGAATTCAGTACTCAGTGATTTACCACAAAAATTTAGAAAATTACAGATTCTATGAGGAACATTTAAGAAATATGATGCAAAAATCTGAACATTCTGCAAACATCTGTATAATCAAGAGGTATGCAGTGAGGATGTCATCTAAACATACCTCTCAACTGCACAGATTTTTGCAGAATGTCCAGATTTTTGCCTCATATTTTTGGTCTGTTTTTCATATAAATTGTGTTTTTCTGGCAAACTTCTGGCAAATCATTAATGATTAAAGTTAGAAAACAATGACAGACATTTGAGTTTCAGACTTCATACCCTTCAGAAAATTCATGTTAATGCAAAACCTTTTATTCTATCAACTATCTAAGTTTGTAAGAGCTATTTTTAAACATTGTCCTTATTTTGGGGGCTTTGTCCTACTTTTAGTAATGGCTTGGTCCAGATTTAGTGCTCTAAGAGGTTGAGAGGTATGCATCCATATAATGGGTGTGTTTGTCAGACACATCATTCTTATCACTTCTTCCACAGGACAGTCTGCCTATAAAAGTCAGAGTTGATGCTGTTGCCATGTGTGTCACTCAACTGACTTCAGTGTGGGCACGTCCCTTAAGGCAGGTAGATTCATAAGTTCATAGGTTCATAGGTAGGTACTAGGCTATCAGCCCAAGGGCCTATGTAAGCCTAGCCAACAAGGTTCCCTGGCTTACGCCACCCAATAAAGTTATTTTGCTGTGCCACTGTTGAGCAGAGACACAGAAGTGATCCCCAGGGTGTATTTCCTATTTCCCATTGACTCATCAAGATTTTTCTTGAAGAGTGCTAAAGAAGAACTTTGCTTGACATAGATGGGTAGCCTGTTCCAGAGTATAGGAAGTCTCTGGGACAGGAATCTATCTCTCCAGCATGTCCTGTTTATTGAGGTGACAAGGTTTAAGTCCCTAGAGCGTGTAGCTTGGAGGGATTGGGATTTCTTTAGGTGTAGCATGTCCATCAGCTCTGGGTTTGACATAGCTTTATATGTTAGGCAGAGATCACCTCGAAGTAGGCGATATGCTACGGAGTAAAGCAGGAGTTTTTTGAGATGGTCAGTGTAGGGCACCTGTTTGAGGCCAGTAATCCTCTTTGTGAGGTACTTCTGTGGCCTTTTCAGCTGATTCAGATGTCTTTTGAGGTACATTCCAAAAGGGGCATTGTACTCTATAATGGGTCTAATGAGTGTCGAGTACAGGGGAACAATGACCTCTTTTTTCCTGGATGAGAACCCTTTTATGATGAGGTGTGCCACATAGAAGGACTTCCTGACTACTATGGTGATGCAACTATCAAAGGAGAGACTACTGTCCACCTGAGTCCCAAGGTCTCTTATCACACATTCGGTGTTAAGTAGATTGCTGCCTATGTGGTAGTTCATGGGTACAGAGTTTTTACCAAAGGGGATGACACTGCACTTTTTGACATTGAGCTTAAGGCCATGGCACTGACACCAGGCATCTGTCTCAGCAAGGCCCTTCTGTAGGATGTCCACATCATTTGGGACTTGACTATGGCTCCTAGTTTGCCGTCATCTGCGAACTTCATTAGCCAGAGGCCTTCTGTGTTAGCCTGTACTTCAGAGAAGTAGATACCAAACAGGAGCAGTCCCAGGATGGAACCATGTGGTACTCCACTTGTCACTGCTTTGAGGTCAGATTTGGAGTCTGCAACTTTTACAGTGTGGGTTCTGTCAGTGAGCCAGTTGGCAACCCATCTTGTGATGTAGGGATTTATACCTAGTTTAGTGAGTTTAGCTATAATTCCAGAATGGGGGATGGTGTTGAAAGCCTTGGCGAGGACAAGATAGGCTGTGTGAACCACCTTACCCTCATCTACAGCTTTGGTGACTGCCTCAAAGAAGACGATCAGGTTCACGAGGCATGATCTGCCTTTCACAAACCTGAACTGGGTGGGATCCAGAGTCTGGAGGTTACCAATGTCTTTGTTTATGAGTTCCGTGATGATATGTTCCATGGCCTTGCAGATCAGACTTCTCAGGCTAATAGGTTGATAGTTCCCGGGATCTGTGGTGGCTCCCCCTTTGTGGAGTGGGGTAACTGTTGCTGTGTACCATTCAATGGGCAAAAAGCCTGATGTGAGGCTATTATTGAACATGGTGCTTAAGTGGGGAGCCAGTTCATTCTGAAGTTTGTGTAAAACACAGCTTGGGATGTTGTCCGGTCACATGGATGCTGTGTTTTTGGCTTTAGAGAGTGCAACTTTTACCTGTGTAGTTGTGATTACAGGGACTCTACATTCTTCCTGTATAGATATGGGCCCTTTAGGAGGTGAGGGGGGTAGAGTTAGCACTGAACCTATCTGCCAGGATGTTGGCAATATCAGTTGGTTCTGTAATTTTCATGCCTTTGTGCTGTAACTCAGAGCAGATCTGGGTGTTGCCATCGAGATTCTTGACATAGCTATAGAATTCTTTGTGGTTGTCCTTAGAATTAGTGGCGATTTTGTTTTCGTAGTGAGCTTTGGAGGATCTTATAAGGGATCTAAGCTTCTTACTGAGGCTGACCAGGGAGCTCCTCCACTCATGGGATTTTTCTCTATTTTGCAAGAGTTTCTTCCTTCTGTTATATAGTTTGTTTAAGGCAGGGGACCACCAGATTGGCTTCCTTTTCTTGGAGGATAGTGTCTTGGTTCTGTTTGGGATAGCACAATCCATGCACTCATTTAAGTGCTTATAGAGTGCATTTGTGTAGGATTCAGCAGTTGTAACTGTATTGTCCATCTGCATGGGTGTCATGAAGTTCGCCACTTCTGTCTTAAGAAGCATGAAGTTGGCTTTGGAGAAATTTTTTACCATGGTTTCCTTAATGGGGGTGGGGGCGGGATGTGGATATCTAGGGTGATTAGCTTATGGTCGGATCGGACCAACGAGGAGATGACTTCAGGTGTGGAACACTGGTCACTCATGTTGGTAATGACTAGGTCTAGAATATTGTTGCCCCTGGTGGGGGTGTGGATAAGTTGATCCAGGCCATTGGAGTTTATAAATTCCAGAAAGCGTTGAGCTAAGGAGTTGGTACATGAGTAGTTTTCCCAGTTAATGGTGGGGTAGTTGAAGTCGCCCTTTATTAGTTTGTTTGGTTAAACCCTAATATTTTCCAGTACATCAAGAAAAGAGGTGTGGGAATCCTGGGGCATGGTGGGGATCTGTAGCAAGCTACAATTTGGATTGCAGTTTTGACCAGAGTTAATTGCACTTGGATAACCTCAGATGCATTATGCTGAGCAACTAGCCTGGAGATGTGGATATCCTTAATGAATATGGACACATCTCCGCCTTTGGTGTTTCGGTCCAGGTCACATGGTCAAAAAGTGTGGTATGAGTTATAGCCTGGTAGAGCAGGGGTGCACTCTGGATCCTTGAACCAGGTCTCAATCACTGCACAGATATCAATGTTCTCCATTTCAAGGAGTGCCTCGAGTGAGTGCATTTTGATATTTAGACTTCTAGCATTGAGTAGCATTATCCTAAGTGAATTTGTTATTTGAACCTTGCCTAAAAAAGACATTATAGGGGCAGCAAGAGCCTTAGCCAGTATCCGGAATCCCAGGGGCAACAGGTGCAGGCCATCTGTGGCAAAGCATTGTGGTCTGTTGACCATGTCATCCCAAGCAGACAGATATTGGATCCCCTTAGAATGACACCAGAAGCTTAGCCAATTGTTGAAGTCAATCATTTTGTCCTTGTACTGCAGTATTATTTGGGGTGATAGCAGAATGCTACTCAGGGCTGGGGTCATACCTGCCTAGGCTACAAAATCGGAGAGCTCTTCCATGTCTCTTTTCATGTAGTCCAGGGAGGTACGTTTCAGGTCATTCACACCAACATGGACAATGACAGAGGCATATTTGTACTTGCTGTGGAGTGACCTGAGTGTGTGGGTTATGTGGTGGATCCTAGCCCCAACAGGCAGCTGACAGTAACCTTCTCCTTGTTTAGCCTGGTGAGTGGGACATCAGTGTGCCTGACTATAGAGTCACCTATGACTAGTGTGTTGGGTATGTTGTTTTGCCTTATTGACTGTGGTTGAGTGGCACACTGAGTCTGTGGGCTATGTGTCATTTGGGTTGTGATGGGGGATGGAGGTTGCTTGCGTTTCTGCTTTGGAGGTCTCTGTTGCTTAGACAGATTATTATTGAGAGCCTCCATGAATGTTTTTGTGTTACTATGTATGGATTTTGGTGGTATAGATTTAGTGAGACTATGTGATGAGTGTGGTGTGGTGAAAATGTTTACCTTCTCCTCATGACTGTCAAGTTCAGTCTTGGTTGGAGAGAGCTTTACCTCCAGTTTGGCTAGATAAGTGCATCTCTCACAGGTTGTAGTGTTGGGTGGTAGGAGGAGAGGGTTGTCTGTGTACATGAGGCAATTTCTACATTGCCTCAAGATACCTAGATTCATCAGATAGACAGGAGAGAAGACTGGGAGCTGACCCTTGGACTTGCTTGAATAAAAAACTTTTTTCCTCTAGCTAAATGAGGAAAGTGAGTACAAGAGCTGTTTTTCTCTAAGCAAGTGAAAAAAGTAAGTACAAAAACTGTTTTCCTCTAGGTAATTAGAAAGATTAAGTGCTATATTAATTAGTAGCTTATTTAGTGCTTACAAGTTCTGAACAAGTGCTGAGCATGAATAAGCAAATTTAAGTGCTAAAACTAAGAATCTGTATCTGCACTACACGAGTTACAGGACAGAAACAAGTGCAAATGCAGGCTTTCAAATCAGAAAGTTGAGAGAGATGGAAGAGATTGCCCAAACGACCAATAACTACAATTTCTGGGCCAGAACCACTCCTTATGTGCTAGAGAGGTTACCTAGTGCTTACCACTTCACTGATAAGCTAGAAGGCTTCCCCCCAACACAGAAAGGCTTGGGGGGCTCAGAAGCTTACATACAGTCCTGGATACAGCAAATCTGTATCTGGAACACTAGTTACAGGAAAGGTAGGAAACAGGCTTACAGTTTTTTTTTTCATTTTTTTTACAGAAAAGTAGCTAAAACAGTAGTAAAAACAATTCACATGCAATGCAAGCTAGCACACTTGAGTAAGTAGCAATATTAGACCAAACACAGTTTAAAAATGCAATTAAATTAAAAAGGACTAAAAGCAAGTGCAGAAAGAGTTTATTAGGTAGAATGTGGTAAAGAGATAGGAGTGGGGGAGTGTCCCAGATCAAATCTACACTACACAAATCTAGATCACTGTATTGCTACTGCCTTCACACCACCTGCTGGCAGTGCACATGTTGCAGCATGACATCACCTGAGTAAACTTTGAATAGGTAGCAGTATGGCATGTGCCACAGCCAGGTAGTCAGTCTGTCAGTTTTCCTTCATCCTTGTTGATGAGTGTTGGTGCCAGTGCCATTCTTCTGAGGGGATGCACCTGTGGCCAGAAATGTTCATCGTTTGCTTGACTTCCACCTGAGGTCTCACGGCACATGTCACACACACACACACGCACACACACACACACACACACACACACACACACACACACACACACACACACACACACACACACACACACACACACACACGTTGCAACCACATCTGAAGGAGCTGTTTTCCATGGAACTCATCATGATCACTTACTACTGTTGCTGGACAGCTACCCCTTTCAAGATGTACTAAACCCCAACTACACTGAAAACCCAGCTCCCTTCCAAAGTTCCTGTCCGCTTCACACACTCCTTACCAAACCTTCAGTTCCTGCCCCCAGTGTGGCCTTTGTTGATTCTTGTCACTCTGTACCTCCTCAATCGTGCTTGGAATGACAACATTGCCCTGCTCTCTTTGCTGTGTTATATGGGTAGTTGATGTATAATGCATTCCTGTCCCAGTCAATGCACTATACTGTACATCCAGGATGTAGTACTGCATGCATTAGTGCTATTCCTTGTTGTGTCTAACTTGGATCAGACACCACCTCTTTGCCAGTGCCACTGTGCATCATGCCTGTTTCTGTCTTGAATAGCCTTTTTTTTTACAGCCAATTCTTTTAATAGCTTCTCTCATCTGCTAGCTCCTCCACTACTGGCTCCAATCTGTCTGATCCTTGAAAGGCAATCCCATTCTCTAGCCATTTCTATACCTCCACATTATGCAGAATTGCACAGACAGAATCATAATTCTCCAGTCTATACAATCTTTCTGTTATCATTTCTCATTTCCAAAGAACTTTTCTTTTTCCTTCGGTACTTGTCCACAGAACACTTTGGAATCACACATGATTATCAGGAGGAGAACAAATATACAGAGTAGGATGCACGTGGTCTCCATTAGACAAACTGTTTTCTGGCTTTCTGTTTCTATTGCTCCTTACAATCTTGTTGAGAAATGTGTTAGAGTTTGTCAGCTTCCTTTGCAGAAAAAAAGTGAAACAATGTTGCACTTCCAAAAGGAGATCAAAGGCATAAAATTAAAAGTATAAATTTTACGAACGGAGAAAGAAATGGAGAAGCTGTCTATACCGAAATAAGATCCTGGCTAAAATCTAACTTTATAGTCAAGGCTATATGGCTATAGAGGATTTAATAATATTCTGAAGACATCATAAATAACAGAACTTGAGGCAATGAACAGATAAAGTACTGTAGATCTAAATCAGTTTAAGAATCCTGAGGTGACAGATAATGTAGCTATATTAGTGTTAAAAATGGACGCAAAAGTTGTAACTATAAAGCAGGCCAGTAAAATCACAGAAGGAGATAGAGAATTCCATACAGGCAGTTTAAGTAAATTGAAGTAATATATATCAGTATTGTGGAGCTCTGGTGATATAATGTAACCACATAAGAATTCCACTATGCTGTAAAGACACTCACAGCAAAAAAAATTAATATAGTTAAAGATGAATCACAAGAGATATGTCAAAAAGGATAATATATCTATGAACAGTATTTACTATAGTGTGCGAACATAAGGTGTCTGCATATAGTAATATATATTTAAACAACTCATACCATGAAAAACTGTAACCTATCGTATTTTACTGCCAAATAGACCAAGCTAAGTATTTCACAGTCGTAATTCACAATGATAGGACACTTTATAACTAATGTAATACTGCCATGAAATTAATTCTTTATGTCGCAGATGGATGGTATAAAGTATGTCTATTGATTAATGCAAGAGCACAGAGCACCAGTCATTCTGTGTAATATAAATATAAAAAGAGACAGCTACAAAGACTGAGTACATCTGTGGCAAGGCAATAACCAAAATGTCTTTTGTGCTCATAACAAATAGTTCTGTTCACAACAATAAAATATTTTCAGTATGTGGATGACTAGGATAAGGTAAGAGAATATAACAAATGACTGTCAGTGTGCAAGCTGCTCAAAATGTAGTGCACACAGCACAGTAGAAAATTCATGACAGTGCAGGAAAATAACTCAGGTGACTGTGCTAAAGGAATAAAGGCAGACTCACGTTTTCCTAACAAGATGAATAATATCATTGTGAAAGAATTTCATTCTGTTAGAGTTAGGGAAAGTACCAGAAGTTGTATCTCACTAACACACAGCACTACACAGTTAATAAATCCAAATAGGTAGTAGAGTTTGGGGACATTGTCACCAATTTGAAGACACAGACAAATAAGCAACAGTGCACTTTGCAAACTTGACATTTCTGTCATTATAGTCACGATCTTTAATACAAAATCAAATTATGAACAGAATTTATGCCCCAATAACAATGGCAGCATTTATTTCGTTTTTAATTCCATTACTGTCCCTGGAACTGGTATAAGCTGAGAGCTGTTTTAAGTAGGAAGTGGTGAATTGAAGTAACACTGTCTTGATGCACCTGAAATACTGTGAAGATAAGAATGTTAACCAATTATGATTTTTTTCACTCGTTTTCCTTCTCTGTTTCTCTCATATATGTGTGTATCCAGCACACATATATTCCCCACACACACAGGAGTGCGTGCTTGTGCCTACTTACATGTATGTAGCTGCACACACACACACACACACACACACACACACACACACACACACACACACACACACACACACACACACCATAATATCATACTTAAGTAATCACACTAATTTAAATACACAGTCATATACACACATTTGTGTTCTGTCACCAAATAACATATCAGTAAACAAACTGTTTTAAAAAGATGCCTGTGCCATACCAGAAAATCCTCACGTTTCATGTCACCTTTTTTTTTTTTTTTTTTTTTTCATCTGCACTCTTTTGAATTTGTGCCTCAATGTTGAGGCATCATCTCCCCAACCCACTTACTGTTTTCTGAGTCTTTTTTTATTTTATTTTAATCATTTTTACTTCTGCATGTTTAACTATTATTATCTATAGCATTTACTAACATTTATTATATCAAAGCATAAACATGCAGTGGAGGAATGAAAACATTAAAATGAGAAAGCGGAAAAAAGAAAAGAGAATAGTTACAAGGCAAAGATACTATAGAAGTGAAATAGATAATGGTCATAGTCTGTTAAGTGTAGAGCCGTTTCCCTTTCACAGTAACCTGGCATGTTTTAAAATGAGACCTCTTTTCCATGCTGTCTTGCCCCAGAGCACCAACTGTCAATATTTACACCTTCTAGCCTGACAAAGATGGATGGAGCATTGATGGAACAGTTTTTCTTATGGGGTAGTAGGGTCAAAAACTGCGACTAAATATATGATTGATGAAACAAACAAAGCAAATCTTATTGGGGAAAATAACCCTCTGGTTAAATAGGTAATGCAGGAAATTGGTAGATTAGGTGCATCAAGCAGTACATATATGATGTTGTGAAATGGATTCATTTAGTCAAAATCTCAGCAGTTGTCATTCATTCTTGAAGGCCCCTTTGTGACTTTATTTAATTTATTATAGACTCTATTTCTTGTTATTGCATATATAATTTCATGTAAGAGTTGACAGAAAACACACACACACACACACACACACACACACACACACACACACACACACACACACACTTCAAAAAGAATCCTATTGCTAATGTTTTGTATCTGTGCAGTTTCATATTAGTCATCACCCCATTCTGTGGATTGCTTCCATTGGTCCTGTTTATGGTATTATGTCCTAGGATTTACAGCAATCAAAGAAAATAACATCTTATGATTTGCCTACACTAAGCTTCAGTGTCTCTCAATTGTTGAAATGGAAATGCTAGTTCTCATCTATCCAAGTCTGTTGACCAACAGGACTAGCTTGCTTCCTTAAATTATATCCATTATTTTTCCTGGGATTCATATTAGGATTGCAATCAATTACATGAAACTGACTTTGTTCATTTCTCATGCAAAGAAACAATCGTCTGTCAGACCAGTGACAGCTCCCCAGCTTTTAGATGTATACAACGTCCAAGATGAGTTGATGGAATCAGGTTTTCCATACATTAATATTTTTCACTGATGCTAGAAGAAGCAAATACATTAGCTAGCCAGCATGTGTTAGGGTCTGCCTTTGAAGCCAGTGTTTTCTATGCTGCATGGCAGTGCCCTCTGTGGCACAGATATATGCATACGTAGCTAACATACCATCACATCCATAACCATGGCATAGCAAACAACTACCATGTGACCAGTGATATCTTCTGGGAGCTGAGAGAGTGGTGCTGATGCCTGGAGGTATTTGTGGGGATGATAGATATCTTAATGCAATCCATACACAAACTGAGCACCTCTGACATGGTTCAATTAATCCATCAGTGACTGATTACAGTCATGCACAATTACCGCTGATACCTATAGTAACACCAACATCATGTAACAAAAGATCCCTAGAACACAGATGGACACTGATGCCATGTGTGCATATTTCAGAGGTCTTGCATCCCTCAGATGCCGATTGCATTTCTGCCCTCTGTGAACTCTGTGTGGACTCACATGTATCCTTCACTAAATACATACAATGGAGGAGAGCAGTCCTGTGCCTTCACTGTCCCATCAGCTGTGGGGAAAGGGAATGTTCCTTCTACTGATAGCATCATTGACAGTAAAAGTCTGTTCTTACACTGTGCCATATGTGCAGTGCCTTCATCATGTTTTCTATGGAAGTACTGACCTCATGCATGTGCAAACCTGTATTTTCAGATCCTGGTTCCAGTAGAACTTGTGAAAGCCAACAGATAACTTTGTTGTGTGTAAGTCAGTATATGTCAGACTCCACCACCATGAATCAGTGAGACAGCTGCATGACAGGAATATGCATAGCCAGTGAGCAAATACTTACCTATTTGTGTGAGATGTGTACTATTGTAATCCCCATGACACTCAGAAAAAGCAATCTAGTAGGGTATGTTTGAGTACACTATGAAATATGCTCTAGGTAATTTCTACTTGCAATGACATGTCACACAACACACCTTGTACATTCCTCAGAGAAGTATGGCAATTGTAACCCAAGTTGCAGATTTTCACAGTTATAGTCTTGTTATTGCTGGATGACAGTAATGCACATTGTTATGTATGAGTACAGCAGACTGATGGGCTACCACTGTCTGAAATGACTGGCTTTTGCCACTACTCACCCATGCATCAACAACATACATTAGGGCAGCCTGACCAGCCCACCTCACACATCCAATACATCCAATGCACCAATTGAAATTAGTACCCATCCCAGTGGAAACTAAGGTATGTGTAGCCCTTAGGATACTAGCTACATATACCTTCCAATGATCGACTGAGAACATGATAGGGGTGTTGCTGGCAAATGCATTCAGGATACTCCCCCAATTTCTGGATGCTATTCTCCTACATACCAGTGGGCACATATTTTCCCTTAGACCCTGATGTAAGGGCCAGCAATATGCAGCACTTCTACCATGTAGCACACTCTCCTGAAGTATGAGTGCCATAGATTTCACTCATGTACACATCAAGACACCACCGGCTGAGCAGGGTAGAATCTACATTAACCACAAGGAATACCACTACATCAACTGCCAAGTTGTATGCAATGCCCAGGGGATTATCTTGAATGTGTATGCTGGCATCCCTGGCAGTTATCACAACTCCCATATCTGGCATATGTCACAGCTTTACCAGATGTTTGCTAAGGGGCACATCCCATGGGGCCATTTACTGGGGGTTGCTGGCTATGCTGTGGAACCAATGATAATGACAACCATCAGAAATCCACACACACCCATGGAAGAATGCTGTAATGAGGCACATGTACAAACTGGGCACATCATATATTGTTTGTTTGAGCTTCTGAAGTCATGGTTCTGGTGCCTCGATATACCTAGTGGAGCCTTGCAGTATACTCCAGCCACATGTGCATAGATATTCACAGTATGTGCTATGCTACACAATCTGATCCTGCGGAAAAAGCTGCAGCAGAATCAACAAATGGAAGAGATACACAGCCCCCCCAACAGTGCCTAGGTCACCACAGCCACAGTCACAGGAGGACTCAGAGGAGGAGTTTCCTGCTGATGTCCCTACAGACAGACATAGGCATGCCTAGTATGCCCTGGCTTTGGCTAAGAGACAACACATAGCTCATTCACTGCCAACCTAGGGACCTAGGGACTAACACCTTACTCCTTATACAGGTATGAAAATTGATGCCAGCCAAATCACACATCCTCTTCCTATCCATGTATTGGCTCTGTAGTGCTTGCATCAGACAGAGTCAGCTCTGAACTAGAGATGTGTCAACTGCTGCACTGGCAAGGTAAGTCCATAATGTACACAGTAGTATAGAGGATTGTTTTGTTATGTTATTGTCAGAAAAATATGTATTAATGTGTGTATTAGTAATATGCTTAGTGCATTTAGAGCTTGAAAAGGGTTAACACATTTATTCTATTTCATACTGCATAAATCTGTACAAACTGCAGATGCTTTCCGACCTTGTATTGTTAGCTAAAATCTTGCTTGTGCCTTGGAAATTTACTGAAAAGCAGATGATTCCTGCTTATGTTAGGAAAATAATGAATAGAACAATACTACTTGTATGAAGCTTAGACAAGAAGTTCTGTTTGTGCTGTGAGAAAATACACAGCTGTAGAAGCTATAGATAATTAGGACAAAGCCTGTTTGAAAATATGAACTGCAATCAGCATTTGCTTGTATCTAAGTTAGAAGAGTACCTTGAAATGTAAAACTGTACAATAGAAGCCTGTAAATGAATTAGTGCCCACCAAGGCCAGGTTGTTTTTCTCAAAAGTTTCTCACAAATCTAGTCATGTCAGCAGAAAATCTGAGTAACATCTGTTGTAGAACAATGCTAAAAGTTGTGTTTGATTACATCAGCCATAGAAGGCCATGTCTTGTAAAACAGGCGAAAGCCACATCACTATGGCGAAAGCCACATCACTATGGCTAGGCTTACAAATGCTCCAGGGCAGATAGCCTAGTACTAAACTATGAAACTATGAAACTATGAAGAATAAGCATACTTCCTGTTAGTAGTTAGACAAATCCTTGTATTTGCATATTTTTGTCTCCTTGCAGCAAGTAATTTAATATGCCTTAACTGAACCTTACGTGTATTGGTCTTTGAAGTTTTTTCCTTTGACAGATTGGTCCTTTGGACCGGAAACCCTCACTTCGCCTCTGATCAGACAGGCCAGGTGGCTTGAAACCGTACGGGGAAGAAATCACATCGGTTCGTCTTAGTTGAAAAGCCCTCCAACTGAATTGTCGTACAAAAGAGGACAGCCACTTTCTGATCTGTGACTGAAGGATGGGTTTACTCGAACCAGGTGATCAATCACAAAGGCTCAGGTAAGGTGAATCTACCCTTTTTCTGTTTTAGATCAGGGATTAGATTTGTATTTATTTTGTTAAGACTTTGTTTATACAAGTCAGGGACAAAAAGATTGCTGTCTTGTCATAGATCAGGGAAACAGAGCAGGTAGGCAGTCATTCTGAAGACACTATAACAAAATCTGTGGTACCACGTTAAAAATAAAGAGTTACATAATGATTAAAAGGGTAGAACAAAATGGGTAATAATTGTACAAAAAGATCCCAAAGTCCGCCGTTAACCGAAAATGCGAAATACATGCAGTCACAGCATGCTGATAATATTAAATACTACTCAAAATGGGTTAATAAGTATGAATTTGATGGTAAATTAGAAAAATCCTTGCTTGTCAAACTTGTCAAACAGCTTAAAACCGATTCTAAAGGTTGGGTAAAAAAGCAACGTCAATTAGGAATTCCTCAGGCACACAGGTGGATTGAGGAAGTAAACCGAAGGGAGCAAAAGAGTAATAATTCAAAAGCAATGCTTTTAGATAAGGGGGACAATAACTTAGTAATAGCATCAGCCCCTCTCCCTCCCTTACCAGAATATGAGGCAAGTGAACAGGTTAGTCCACCCCCACGATATCCTGCTGTCACCGTAAATAGAGACACTACAAAAGCGAAACCGTTTATTAGAGATCCCGTCGAGACCAGTTCTCGAACATGGGCAGGAAACTCAAAAGGGGACATTGAGTTATATCAGATGGGTAGAAATTCATGATCTATGAGTGAATAAGAAATATGCCCACTTATAGAAGTGCCTAATCTTCAGGCAGGGCAAGAAGGTCAGAACCCGACTATTCTAGTGTATAGACCCTGGAATCCAGAAGACATCCGGAAAGCCACTGAAGGAATTCCCCATCCAAAAGTTAATTTTAGAAAGTTCTTAGAAGATTTGCAAGGAATGAGGGTAAGTTATAATTTAAACAGAGAAGAGGTAGAAAAAGTAGTCAGACAAATTGTGGGACCAGATTGGCATATGATTAGTGGCGACTGGAATCCCTGTGACGCTGTGCTCAGGCCCCTCCCACATAGCAGCGCAGAATTAGACAATAGAGTGAAAGGTCTTACAGACCGCATCTCTGAGAAATGGAAGCCTAGGGCAGACTGGACTCGCTAGGCCAGCTTCCCACCCAGAATAGCCAGCAGTCAACTTGCCCCTATTTTTCCCTTCTTGTTCTCTTTAGCTAACCCTTTATCCAGCCTATTCTCTCTCTCTCTGTGATACTTCCTTACTCACTATCTCCTCAGCCTGTTACCCTGTATGAAAACACTTATCTGTAGCTAAGCGACCATCCTCTAGGTGGCGCTCTATCTTCAGCTTTCTGCATTTCTATCCGTACACCAACTTCATTACCTTACTGCCCCAACCCTGCTTCTAAGTTTTTACTTTCACTGACTTATTCTATCACCTCTCCCATCCAATTCCCAGGGTACCTTTACCACACTCTAACTCTTTACTTCCCTACTTTTCTCTCTCTAGCCTCATTACATACTTCCACATACTTACCCTCTGACATACTTGCTTACATTTCCTGCTCTACACATTGTCTTCCTCGACAGCTCTCTCTCTCTCTTGTCTCTACCCACTCCATTCGCCCTGCGGGCTCACTCTGCTCCCCTCCCCTGCCCCCAATTCCCACCTGCCTCCAGTGGTCCTACCTTTATACCACTAGTAGACACACCATATCCTTTCCATACCAATCAGACACCTAATATCACAAACCAGCCCAAATCTCTTCTTGAATACCACACCCACTAATTATCTAAACATCCTCCCCCTATCTACTCTCTTTTACAACTACCTCTCAACATACCTCAAACTACATCTTAACTCTTTCCTAACCTCTATTCACACAAAAATGGGTATATCAATCACCCCTCCACAGCTTAAACAGATCTTCTGTTTATCACTTATATCTTCTCTTATAATTACTTACATCCTAACCTCTTATGAATACCCATTGAACTCTTCTTACTCATTCTCCTCTAAGTATACCAGTACATATACATCACCTCTCTCCCCTTCCCTCTCCAACCTTAACACACAACCCAAATATCTACATGCCAAATACCATAGACTAGCTCACTTCAAGTTAAGTAAATCTAAACCCAGGAAAATATCTGACATCTTTTGCTTACTCCATCAATCAAAATACCTTAAACTCCTCCACCTTTTGTTAGATGGAGACATTCATCCTAATCCAGGCCCACAACATAATAAAACAAAAACACACAAAGTACTAGATAAAACTACATCTCTCTCACTTTCCATACCCAACAATTATCTCTCTATTGCCCATCTCAATATGCAAAGTATTTGTAACAAAATTAGTCAAATCCATGCCCTCCTTGAAACCCATCAATTTGATATGTTATGCTTAACTGAAACATGGCTAAAGCCATCAATCAAAGATAATGAAATCACCCCACCTGGTTATAATATCATTAGACATGATTGCACTACCAAAAAAGGGGGAGGAGTAGCAATTCTCTATAAAGCACAACTCCAAATTAGTACTTTAAATCTGACTTTTAACCTTGACAATAATGCTGAAATAATTAGCTCCAAACTCCAAGTCAATACTACTAAAGCCATAAATATCATATGTGCATATGTCCCTCCTGGAAACAATATCAACACTCTCGAACATATCCTCAATTTTCTCTCTACCAACCTCCCTCAAGAAACATAAGTCTTAGGTGATTTTAACATCAATTGGTACTCCTGTAACAGTACTAACCCCATCTCCCATATAAACCTATATGGCTTTAAACAACTCATTAGTAGTCCCACAAGAACTAATAAAACCAACGATAAGGAAACCATCTTAGACTGGATTCTTACTAATACTCCCCAACAAACCTATCAATTAGGCACCCTTCCAGATGATCTAAGTGACCACTCACTAACTTATATCATTAGACACAAATCAAACCTAGCCTTACCTACCACCTACAAAACACTACGATCAAAAAAACAATTCAACTCTGATCAGTTTCTTGCTGAACTAAGACAATGTAATTGGTCCCAACTAAAATACCTTCCACTTAATGATGCTGTTGAATACTTTAATTCTACATTCCTATCCATACTAGATCACCATGCCCCAAGTCGCACTATTAGAACCAAAGATAAAACAGAACCCTGGCTAACCAACAATACTAAGCAAAAAATCATTCTCAGAAATAAATCTTGGGATAAATGGCGTTCCACTAAGAACCTAACTGACCACCATAACTTCAGAGAGCTTAGAAATAGTACAAAAAAAGCCATCCTGGCAGATAAAAAGAACTATTACTTTCAACTACAACAAACCACCAAAAAAGAACCCAAAAAATTTGGGGCTAGTATTAATAATCTTCTATCCCCAGGCCAGTCATTCACACCAAACCCCCAGGACTCTAATCCAAACAATCCTACACAAATAGCTAATGACTTCAACTCTTTCTTCACCAATACTATCCAAACTCTAGCAAATCACCTACCTCCCGACACCCCTAAATTACCCACACCTACTTTACATACTTCTCTTCCCCTTTACCTTCAACCTGTATCTACCTCATTTATCTCATCCCTACTCCATAAACTTAAACCCACCACCCCCTCTGCAGACAAACTTCCTGCAGAATTTCTACAGATAGGAGCTAAAGCCATTGCCTATCCCATCTCAATTCTGATAAATAGATCTATAAAGGAAGGAATTTTCCCTTCCATTTGGAAGATAGCTCACATCATCCCACTACACAAAGGGGGCAATTCTAATGACTTCTCTAATTTTCGTCCCATAGCATTGCTATCACCTATAGCCAAAATCATGGAAAAATGTATCCATAAACAACTCCTTAACCGTCTTCTCCATAACAACCTACTTGCTAACAGTCAACATGGATTTAGACCTTCTCACAGTACCACTACTGCATTACTCTCCTTTGCTAACGCTATCAACCATAACCATAACAACACTAATCTATCATCTTCTATCTTCATAGATCTTTCAAAAGCTTTCAACATGGTTAATCATAAACTTCTTCTGCACATACTAAAATCTCTTTCAATTCATCCTTCTTCCTTATCCTGGTTTACATCTTACCTAGAAAACCATCGGCAGGCAGTACTTTGGAAAAGCTCATTATCTAATCTCCTTCCTATATCTTTAGGTGTACCTCAAGGGTCTATCCTTGGCCCACTCCTATTTTCTATCTTTATTAACGACCTCCATTAAGCTATTCCAAACACTATTTGCATACAATATGCAGACGATTCCACTATAATCTGCACTGCTTCCTCTCAGACTGAACTCCTGTCACTTACACAAGAAGCTTTTTCCACTGTTGAACACTGGTTCTCTGACCGTTGCCTACTCCTCAACCCCAAGAAAACAAAGTTGCTATTGTTCTCACCTACCCACAAATCAACCTTTCTTAACTTCTCTATTACTTCCTCTGATAACACTCTGATTTCTCCTGATTCTACTACAAAACTACTAGGAATAACTATTGACAACAATCTCAATTTTGATTCTCATATAAACAACACAATAAGAGTAATAAACAAAAAGATTGGTTCCCTTTATAGAATCAAACCATTCCTTACACCTGAAGCTCGGACCACCTTAGCTAGTTCTCACCTTATCTCTACCCTTCTATATGCTTCCCCTATTTATACCAATCTCTCTAAAAATAACCTCAAGACACTTGCTACATCTTACCATAATATTGCTAGATTTGCCACAGGATCCCTCTTCAGAACTCATCACTGTCTTAACCTAAAACAACTAGTCTGGCTTGAACTTCCTAACAGGCTCATTTATCAACAGCTCTTAACTGCTCACAAAATTCTATATCAGCCTTCTAAAACAGCAATTCTCTCTAACCTCATTACGCCTTATAATAACTTGAAACACCTACGCTCTTCAAACAAACTACTGGTTAATATTACCAAACCCAATAACTCTGCAGGTGACAGCCGTTTTTCTAACTCTCTTGAAAAAATGTGGAACAAACTGCCATCTGATATCTCATCTTTGTCTAGTCTTCCACTCTTTAAAAGACAGCTGAAAACACATCTCAATAAACACTGGCTTTGTTCCTGTAACAACCCAGATTAACCTTCCTTTTTCCTTTCCTCCTTAATTCCTCCTCACACAACATCCTATAGACATATGTAAAAAAAAAAAAATAAATATTTTTAAAATATTTTTATTATTTTCTTTTTCACCTTTCTCCATATTATATACTTATATTTTTAGAATTTGTATAGCAAATATCTACTAAACTTTGTTTATGTAATTTCCTGCTATGACTGTGCCTGTCTGCATGTGTATCTCATGTTCTGACTCAATGTGTTTATAATTTTTACCTTGTATTCCCTGTTTCTGTGAATTACTTGTAATACCATTGGAGCTTTTCTCCCCGGGCCTCCACTGAAAATGGACATATATCCAGCTGGACTAGCCCGGTCAACAAATGTAAAATAAAATAAATAAAATGAATAAATCCAACAGGAAGGTGAAACTATTGACAGATGTTATGCCAGACTATTAGAATGTTTTAATAACCATTGTACAATGCAGGTTCCTGAAGATCAGACACACGATTCCCCATATGAGCAGCAGTTAAAGAATGCATTTTTGAAAGGCAGTATTGCACCCATAAGCAGCTTTGTTACAAAGCACATGGTAGATCATCGTACAAGCAGGTTACAGTCATTACTTGAATATGCTAGGCATGCCGAAAGGCATTTTAATAGCAAAAAGAAAAAGAAAGCCCAAGTATGTTCTGTAGAAGATGGAGCAGAAGTTTATGTAGTACAGTCCAGGAAAAAGGGCAAGAGAAATGCCTAGGGAAAAAAAACAATCTGATCAGCGATCAGAGGACTTTGAAGGGCGAAAGAAAAGGGGTGAATGTTTTAAATGCGGTAAAAAGGGACACTTGGCAAGGGATTGCAAGAAAAACAAGAAAGCAACCACGGAAGATAAGGAGGGTGAGGACTAACTATATGATAGTCAGGAATCACTAGAAGAGAATAGCAGAGAAAGGACAAGTGAGAATGTGATAGAGGGAGTAGAGAATGTGACAGAAGAAATAGAGGAAGTGCAGGAAGTCATGGATAGTGAAGAAAATGAAATATTAGATTTGGCTTTATTGAGCTTAGAGCTCTATTTAGCAGACACGAAACCAGAAGTTACACTCCTGGTAGAAGGGAGGGAAGTCAGATTCTTGTGTGACTCAGGGGCATCACAGACGCTGATGCATCCCTCCAAACTGCCAGAGAATTCAGTCACCTGATTACATATTAGTGAAAGCAGCTAATGGACAGCTGTATCGGGAGCCCCTCTTCCATAATATTGTGATAACTGATCCTGTTTCAGGATTGACCCAGAAAAGCAAAATTGTTGTTTCTGCAAAATGCCCAGTAAACCTCTTGGGCAGAGACCTTATGCAGCTATTTGGTATAGCAGTAGTTCCGACTATGCAGGGTATGGAAGCACTGCGACAAATTGATACCTTTGCAGTGCAAACAGAGGGTAAAATGTTTTATTGGTACAGCCAGGACTTTGTTACGACCGGTCCAGGGGCAGTGACCGAAGAGTTGATGAATGTAGCCATCAGCAATTTCCCCTCCCTTGACATTGATAAACAGCATTTGTTGCACTGTACTCTGTATTATTGTAACACACCAGAACCTGATAAGGAATATGAGCAAGAATTGTTTAGAAATTGAGCAAACAGACTGATATTATGTAATCTGTACTGGGACATGGAAGGGAAAAGTGTAGCCAGCTGTTCATTGCCCCAGGAGTTCTTTGCACTCTATAAATCTAATCGATTACCACACGTTAGCTTAACTAAGGACAAGAATGTAAAATGGGTAGACTTAGGAGAAAAAGTCACGAAATGGGAAAAGCAGACAGAGTTAGAACTGTCAGAGCAGGGAATACAAATGCAGAAGATGAATTGGATAACTCAGATCCACCCAGCTGTACACTTGCAGTCTAGCAAGGACAGCTGATTAGCACTCCTATTGAAGGAGGAAGAGAATGCCTTACAGAATATACCAGAAACTCTCTGATCAACAGGAAAATCAGATGTAGGACTTATTCGTACAGCGGGACCAGTTACTATAACACCAAAAAAGTCAGCATTTAGACTACAAAAAAGACAGTATCCCTTAAGAAAAGATGCAGAGGTAGGAATCAAACCTATTATAGCAGCCTTACTTAAGTAAGGGGTACTGGTGGAATCTCCTGATTCACCATGTAACACACCCTTATTTCCTGTTAAGAAAGTGAATGGAGAGTGGAGTATGGTCCAAGATTTACAAGCTGTAAATGACACAGTAATACCAAGGGCACCTATGGTGCCAGACCCACACACCCTGTTGAATGATTTAAAACCTCAACAGAAATATTTTTCTGTGGTAGATATCAGGAATGCATTCTTCTCGATACTGATACACCCTGACAGCCAGTATTGGTTTGCATTCACATTTCAGGGGAAAAGGTATACATATAAGCGACTACCACAGGGGTATTGTGAAAGTCCAACAATATTCTCATAAGAAATGGCAAGCAACTTGGCGGGATTTACCCCACCAAGAGGTAGTCAGATTTTGCTTTATGTTGATGATATCCTGGTGGTGGCCCCCACCCAGCAAGATTGTAAAGAAGATACCATAGCGCTATTACAATTTTTAGCCACTGAAGGACATAAAGTAAACAAAAATAAACTGCAGCTTTGGAAAAAACAAGTTAAATACCTAGGATATGTAATATCTAAGGAGGGTCGGACATTAGATGAGGACAGAAAAGTAACAATTTTGCAAACACCAAAACCCACTACCAAGAAGGAAATGATGTCCTTCCTGGGTACGACTAATTTTTGTCAGAGTTGGATTCCAAACTATGCCTTGGAATCTGCACCGTTGACTAACATGATTTATAAAAAGCCTATGGCAGCACAGGATTTGTTACAATGGACACCAGAAGCAGAATCTGCTTTCTGCAAACTGAAACATTTAATAGCGTCCTCATTAGTTTTGGGATTACCAAACTTTCATAAATGTTTTTTTGCAAACTGTAGATTGTAAGCAAGGTTATATGACATCAGTGTTAACACAGCAGCATGGGGACAAGCAACGCCCTATTGCTTATTATTCATCACAACTGGACCCAGTGGCACGGTCTTTACCCCACTGTGTAAAAGCAGTAGTTGCAGCTGCAATGGCAGTACAGGCTTCGGCCTCAGTAGTTTTGTTCCACCCTCTCACATTGAGAGTGCCTCATGCAGTCATAATTATTTTACTGCAAGAGAAGGTAGCATATCTTTCCCCTGCTAGGCATCTTTCCTGTATGACTATATTGTTGAGCCAACCTCATATGACAATTGAACGATGTACGACTTTGAACCCTTCTACCTTGCTCCCAACCCCTGCAGATGGTACACCACACAGCTGCCTGCAGGTGATTGAGCAAAAGACACTGCCTAGAAAAGACCTTATGGATGTTCCCTTGGATGATGCCGAGGTGACATACTACGTGGATGGCTCAAGCAAAAGGGGTCCTGCAGGACAGAACCTAGTAGGATATGCAGTAGTTTCTGATATTGAGATTATAGAAACAAAATCTTTACCACACAATTTATCTGCACATGCAGCAGAATTGATTGCCTTGACATGGGCATGTACCTTAGCAAAGGGTAAATGTGTGAATATTTTTACTGACAGCCAGTATGCTTTATCTACTGTACATGTTTTTGCGCAACAGTGGAAAAATCAAGGAATGATAACATCTACTGGCAAACCAATTAATCATGCACAGTTTATTTTGGATCTTTTAGAATCTATTCAGTTCCCTCAGAAAGTAGCTATTTGTAAATGCACAGCTCATACCAAGCAACAGGACAGTATTTCAAAAGGTAATGCGAAAGCTGATACAGCTGCAAAGCAGGCAGCTTCAGAAGTACTTCTTTTAAATGAGGAATTACAACCCTCTGAGATTTTAGACTTAGAAATGTTAAAGACAATGCAGGCACTTACTACGCAAGTTGAAAAACAAAGATGGGTAAAACGAGGAGCAATTCTCGAAAAGGAGCTGTACATCTCTAAAGAAGGGAAACTGATATTGCCGTCTAATTTGTTTAGATATGCAGCTTTGTTGAGCCATGGGCAGTGCAATGTCTCAACAGGAGGGATGTTACAGCTGGTGAACCAAGTGCTCACGACATATGGATTCTTAAATTACTCTAAAAAATTCTGTTCGATGTGCCATGTCTGTAATAAACATCATGCACAAGGGGCGTTAAAGCCCAAACAAGGGAGTTTCCCTACACCACCATATCCATTTCATACTATCTGTATGTATTTCATAGAGTTGAATAAATGTGAAAATAAGAAGTATTGTCTTGTCATTGTAGATATGTTTTCCATATGGGTGGAAGCCTTTCCGACTAAAAATCCAGACGCAGCAACTGTGGCCAAAGTTCTCATTAAAGACATCATCCCTAGATTCGGCATTCCGGAAAGGATTTACAGTGACAACGGCACACACTTCGTAAACCAGACCATACAACAGTTAAGTAGACATTTTGGTATGTCTTTAAAAAATAATTGTGCGTATCATCCACAATCTGCAGGGCTAGTAGAGAGGCATAATGGGATTTTAAAGAATAAGCTAAGGAAGTTAATAGTAGAAACACAGAGAAATTGGGTGTACTGTCTGCCCCTGGCACTGTTTAGCATGAGAACTGTTCTGAATGCAAAAGGATTGACTCCTTTTGAAAAATTATTTGGAAGGGTTTATTATATCTCAGTGGAAATCTCTCATGCCCGCAGACCAGGAAGCTGACAGCACACTAGCTGAGTATATGCGAAACATGTTAAATTCTAAACATTTGTTGCAGTTAAATTCTGTTTCAGATAAAGAATGAACCAGATCGTCAGAAGTTTTAGTGTCCCCTGGAACCTGGATTTGGGTGAAGACAGTAAAGAAAAAAAATTGGGCATCACCAAAGTGGGAAGGTCCATATCAAGTGCTTCTGTCGACACCCACTGCAGTCAAGATAGAGGACTGCGCCTCCTGGATCCATCTGACACACTGTAAATTAGTCAAAAACTTTGAACTGGACAAAAATCTTGTCACATGCCAAGAGTAAAAATGATAGAGTCCAGAAGAAACAGGAATGCAGAACAACCCTTTCCTCAGAAGTATTGCATAATCATCCTGTTAACTGTACTACTTACAATAATCTTTTGTTATGGCCTTTCCTTTTCCCTGCCACACAGACTGAACTGAATAAACGTGAAGCATTACTCCTTGACTGGCATCCCAACTTTAACACTTACCAGGCAATTAAATATGTGTATGCTGAGACTTTCAATGTTTCGAATTGCTGGATTTGCACAGCTTTGCAGACAGCATACGGGGGGTTATTAATGACTACAGTCCCCCTAGGGGTCAATGAGACCTGGGAGAACTTGATTTATGATACCTCAACCATTATATCACAAGATAAACTAGCATTGCACTTGTCTGTTCCACAAAAGGGAACTGTGTGTTTTTATAAAAATGATACTGTTCAGGTGGGTTGGAGCAATTGCAGTGTGACTGTTCCTTATAAATGTTACACTAAAGGTAACAATGTAGATCTTTATTGTAATACAAACTATGATTCATGTCTTGGATTGATGCACAAAACACTTGATGAAGTAAAACATAATTCTGTTCTTTATAAACAACTGTCTATAATTGATAGAAACATGTTTCATGCAGGATGAGTGTATATTCATAGCAAGGTTACTACTAAAGTAGAGGACTGTTATTTTGTGTGTGGCAGAAAGGCATACAAATGATTACCTGAGAATTGGTCCAGCAGTTGTTTTTTGGGTTACCTGTTTCTGGCCATTTGACACACTGCAGTTTTGCCTCGAGGAAAAATTCTAAATATCCGAGAGGTCATCAAGAAACCAGTAAATCCAGTGGGACAAATCGATGCACGTTGGAAAGACCATCATTCCATAGGCAAAGGACTGACACATATGGACTTGAGTGATAGCGTTATATCATGGGCAGGCATATTACCAGCATATGGAGCAGTGAAATCGATCTGGGAGCTGAGAAAACTGTCAAAACTTCTCGAAGTAATGAGTAATGCAACTTTTTCCACTCTCGAATTGGTGCCTGATGAACTGAATGCTATGAGAACTGTAGTGCTTCAAAACCGCATGGATCTCGACTTCACCCTAGTGATGAGAGGTGGTACTTGCGCTTTAATCCAAGAAGGATGCTGTTCGTATATTCCTGACCATAAACACGAGATAGACAATCATCTTGAGGTAATTCAGCAAGTGTCAGCCATGACCAAACCAGGCCCAAACCTACTGACGGACTTTTTCCAGAAATGGTTTGGGGGGTGGGGTACCATCCTAATGAACATCCTGATTGCTATTTATGTAGGAATGCTCCTACTGGGAGCATGTGTTTGTTGTGGCATCCCCTGCATGAAAAGACTGATAAAAGACTTTATAGACATGTCAGTTTCTGAAACCTTATATCAAAGTACTGAGTTTGAAGAATTGTTAAAAAATTGAAAATGCTTTCATGAGTTTAAACTGAATGACTCTCTTAACTGCAAATCATAAGTGGAAGAGGTTAGGAGAAGAAACAAATTGTTTATGCTTATTTTGAAAGTAAAACAAAAGTATTAAAAGGGGGGAAATGTCTGAAAAATATGTATTAATGTGTGTATTAGTAATATGCTTAGTGCATTTAGAGCTTGAAAAGGGTTAACACATTTATTCTATTTCATACTGCATAAATCTGTACAAACTGCAGATGCTTTCTGACCTTGTATTGTTAGCTAAAATCTTGCTTGTGCCTTGGAAATTTACTGAGAAACAGATGATTCCTGCTTATGTTAGGAAAATAATGACTAGAACAATACTACTTGTATGAAGCTTAGACAAGAAGTTAAGTTTGTGCTGTGAGAAAATACACAGCTGTAGAAGCTATAGATAATTAGGACAAAGCCTGTTTGAAAATATGAACTGCAATCAGCATTTGCTTGTATCTGAGTTAGAAGAGTACCTTGAAATGTAACACTGTACAATAGAAGCCTGTAAATGAATTAGTGCCCACCAAGGCTAGGTTGTTTTTCTCAAAAGCTTCTCACAAATCTAGTCAAGTCAGCAGAAAATGTGAGTAACATCTGCTGTAGAACAATGCTAAAAGTTGTGTTTGATTACGTCAGCCATAGAAGTCCATGTCTTGTAAAACAGTATAAGAATAAGCATACTTCCTGTTAGTAGTTAGACAAATCCTTGTATTTGCATGTTTTTGTCTCCTTGCAGCAAGTAATTAAATATGCCTTAACTGAACCTTAAGTGTATTGGTCTTTAAAGTTTTTTCCTTTGACAGTTATGTTATATTATGTTATGTTATGTTATTGTAGCTATGGACTGAGCACATTAAGCAGGAAGTTATACTGGGCTATTTGGACAGAAATTACATCCACATGGAACTACAGACACCCATTCTACTGAAATGTTACCATTTGTAGTTGGTAGGCCTCATACATGGGATATTCATGAGTCCTACTGCAACTGATTACTGGTACTTCATTCAAGGGACATGTCAGAAAGTGAGGTTAAATGATAGCCAGACTAGTGTGTGTCCTTACAGAACATGGGATTTTGTTCCCTTGGCCCTCAAAACAGCATTGTCCCCTTGCAGCTGCCATAACAATAAATCACACATGCTATATGAGCATTTTACACAGCTAGTATGGCACATAGCATCACAACAGTAATGTACAATTTGAACTTACATATTATGTGTTAGTTAACTGAGAATAGCAAAGCACATATTTATGCAGGTGATGGTGTGATGAATGATCTCTTGGTTATCAAGCAGCTTCTGTGGTTCAAATGACTAAGGTAGATAGCTTGTGTTATAGTGTTCAGGGCTCTAATCCTGAGATATCCAAATATTTGGCATATTAAGGAGTAATACATGTCATTTTGCAGAGTGTGACTGTGTGTGTGTGTGTGTGTGTGTGTGTGTGTGTGTGTGTGTGTGTGTGTGTGTGTGTGTGTGTGTGTATGTGTAGTTTTAACCTTTTGCACATATCAATTACACATTTGCGTCTGCACCACATATCCAAGACCTATTTAAAAAGTGATAGGTAATAATGGATTAGTCAGTATCAGAATTGTAAAGGTTGGGACTTGAAACCATGTATATGTTGAAGATAGATCTAAGTTCCACCTGCAACATGATCACTATGACTATATAATAACAGCTATGAATGAAAAATTATGTTGTGATGTAATTTATAGAGATTTGACAGGGCCATACAAAAAACAGTGATCAATAAACTAGAACAACTAGGTATTGATACACTCCTGATAAGATGGATAGTTGCAGGGCATAAATATAGAAAGTATCATACAGCAACTGGACAAGTGGAATAATTGGTTATAGCCAGGGTGTACCACAGGGCTCTGTCCTAAGCCCAAACTTGTTCAGATATCTCTTTAGACCTAATCAATTCATTTGAGGTGTTCTACAGTCTGTCTTCAGATGACTTGAAATTGGGTACACTGATTACATATGTTACAGATGGGGCATGTCTGCTAAATAACTTGACAGGATAATTTGATCACAGGAGTATAACACACTGATAAATATATCACAAATTAAGCGTATGAGATTTTGAAGACATAAACAGAAAGGCGAATATTACATATAGCACACCGTGATTGAAACTGTGCATTCATTTATAGACCTGAGTATATAGGTAGATCTAGCCTTGACTGTTTCTAATCATAACATAATCCTGACCCAGAATACAGCTAGCTGTGGACTGGAATCAGTTTATGGAACAGTAAATCTAGTGTAAGCAATGTGCTGCCTATTTGCACGCTGCTTAGCAACATGCAAACAGGCCAAAAATGCCACTGTGCATGCCCGTACACTTAGTTAAGCAGAGCACAAATCCATTGCTTCTCTTGCAATTTTGTTTAAATGTATATATATATATATATATATATATATATATATATATATATATATATATATATATATATATATATACACACACACACACACACACACACACACACACACACATATATTATTATATGTATATACATGTATATGTATATATGTGTGTGTGTATGTCTACTACAACACTTACAATGTTGGATGAAGGACCAAAAGGAAGGGCTCAACATTAGATAATGCACTTAAAAATATGTGGAAGTGTGTTGAATAACATGTGCTGCACTTGGTGGACTATTGAGATATCTGAAGTTCACAGAACTGGCAGTCTTCACTCACTTCATGTGTAAATGATACAACATTTCATGGCAAACCAAAGTTTTGTATGAAACACGCATAAGTATGATTCAAACCTGTGCACTTGCTTCAAGGGATTCTAATTTCAGGGCAGCCAACTTTGCATGTGTGTGTTGTGCAGTGTCCTGCAGAAATAAATAGGTAGTGGTACTATTCTCAATGCAGTCAAGTGTGTGCGGATGTTAGACTATTTTACATCTGCCTATGGGATCATAAGTTTATTGGAAATTGCTTGGCTAATGGTCTTAGTGACCTTAGAATCATAGCCAAGTTGCTACCCTTATGTACACAATCAACAACTATTGCACCTGTCCAAGAGGGATACAGTTGGAACTGCCATGGTGAAATTACGGTCACCTATCCAGTCATACTGATTGCATCTAATGAGGGCCAAGGAAGTGCTCTGTTTGACAGGATGTGGGAGTCTGTTCCAAAGGTGTTTTAAACTGTGGTAGACAATTCTCTCCCACCAGCAGGTTGTATTAATGTCACATGGCAGGTTAAGGTCTATACAGCAAGTAACCCATGTACCATTTCACTTATGGGTATGAAGCATTTCCAATACAGCAGGTTCAGGGATTGCCTCATATGCAAGCCAGGGATCACCTCTGAGTAGTCTGTATGGTGCACACTAACTTGACAGTAATATCAGATGATCAACATAGACAGAATCTGAAGACCTGAATTCCCCTTGTGAGGTAACTATGTGGTCTCTTCAATTGCCGCAGGTGCTTGGAAAGCTACATATCAAAAGGGCCATTGCACCCAAATATTGGTTTGCAGAGGGAAGTGGACATGGAGGTTATGATGTCTACTTTTTCTGGAGACAATGCCCTCACTTATTACATGAGCATGATAGAATGCCCTCCTTACCACACCGGAGACATGGTGACCTAAGGTAAGTTAGCTGCTAGCCTGTGTGCCTAGGTCTCCCACCAGTGAGTATGTATGTCAGGCGTTGCTATTGATGTAGTACTTACCAGGAACATCACTGTTACTGAAAGCAATGATAACACATATATTTGCATTGCTGTTAAGGCCATGACTTTGGCAATAATCATTTGCTCATGTAAGACCCTCATGTCAGATGTTAGCATACTTTGGAGACTCTATGACTGCTCCTAGTTTGCAGGGATCAGCAAACCTTGTCAGCCACAGACAAGTACTTTGTGCCTGTACTTTGGAGAAATGGATTTCCAGCAGTACAGGACCCTTGACTAAACCCTGTGGAACACTACTGGTTAGATCTCAACTATTGGAGTTGGATTCCTGTATTTTGACTATATGACTTCTATCACTGAGGCAGTGAATGACCCCTCTAATGATATAAGGGCAATGCCTAGTTGTGTGCATTTCTCAATGTTGGCTGAGTGGGGGATTGTGTCAAATACTTTGGCTATGTCCAGGTAGTCTGTATGCACAGATTTCCCCTTATCCTGGTTCTAACTGACTGTCTCAAAGACATCCACCAGGTTTAATAGGTTCATAGGTTCATAGGTAGGTACTAGGCTATTGGCCCAAGGGCCTACATAAACCTAGCCAACAAGGTTCCCTGGCTTACACCACCCAAGAAAGCTATTTTACTGTGCCACTGTCAAGCAGAGACACAGAAGTGTTCCCTGGGGTATATTTCCTATTTCCCATCCACTCATCAAGATTTTTCTTGAAGAGTGCTAATGAAGAACTTTGCTTGACATAGATGGGTAGCCTGTTCCAGAGTATGGGAAGTCTCTGGGACAGGAATCTATCCCTCCAGCATGTCCTGTGTAGAATATGAACAGCCAAAGCGTGTGTTTGAGGAACTTGAGTATGTGACAGTCTGTATTAAAATGTACTGTGTACTGTGAACTTTGAATGAACTCTGAGCAACGAGAAAATACTGAAAAACAAGAGTCTGCCTGAATGCAGGAAATGTGCCTTTTATGGAAGTGCATCTGATTTTCTTTCTCTGCCCAGAGATATGATGATGTGAATTGTCTTATGTTTACGGGTAAACCTTTGATTGGTTAATTGCCCTGTATAATGATCTAATTGGTTCATTTTTATATTTTTGTACTGTCAGCAATATCACCAGTATATAAGCTTGTTTATTCCTTTGTTCTGGGAGTCTCCCTGGTGCTTTGCATGAGGCTCCCGCACGTGTGTACTGTAGATAATAAAAACCACTGAAAGAGAGAAAGAACTGTATTTGTCTTCATTTTCAAAGTATTATGTAACATAACAATTGGTGCCGTTTACTCGGATCTGAATTGAGAACAAGCTGCAGCAGTCAGGAAGTGGACAAAATACTGCTAATGAAAGGGCCCATAACAGACTTTTCTGTTTTTGCAGTGTTTCTTTCATCTCTCTGTATCTGCCTGCCTTAAAGATTTGAAATTTTTTATTTATTTTATGCAGAAAATGATATGATTTCTCTCATTCAGTTGTTTTGAGGTAAGTGGCATGCATTTCTCTTCTGCTATTGAATGTGCAGTATGAGAGTGGGTTAATACGGAAATACTGGTGACATACATATGAAAGGAGGAATGATAGTGAGGTAACAAGATGTTTATATAACGCCTTAGCTAAACCTGTGTTAAACAAGTATAGCTTATCGAGTGAAAATGGGAGCGAGTGCGGGAAAAATAAATGAGCCAGAAAGAGGTACACCAGCTGGTTATATGTTTTATCGTGTGTCCTGGGACAGTTGTATGTTTTTAAATCAGTGGATCGCCCTTACTAAAAATGAGGGTGACAATGCTTTTCCCGAAAATGGTAGTTTAAATAAAGATATATTGACTAATTTGCAAAAGAAATTAAAAAAGAAAGGAAGAATACCAGGGTTGTGCTGGGCAGCTTTTAATGATTGGATGTGTGAAGCTAAAGAAAGGGAAAAGGACTCGGTCGTCAGTATTCTTAAGGACAATCAAAAGAAACTAAAAGAGCAGATAAAGGAACTGTGGCATACTGTGAGTAATCTAAATGTAGCAAATGGTAAACACTTAAAGGAACCACCCTTTAAGGGATTATATCCTGTACAAGAATTAAGTAAATTACAAATAACTGAATCATATGAGGATGATAACCCCTGGTTCCCCCCACCCCTACTGCTCCTCCACCGCAATATCAGCCTTCACAGGTTCAAGATGGAGCAGTGAGCTCCACAACAGAGGGCGAAGGCCTGCGGGGAAAAGAGCAGACTGTACCCGACTCTGGAAGTGGAGATCGGGCAATGGGAGGTCAGCCTACCAAACTGCTTATAGAACAACCTGACCAAACAGATACAAGTAAACCATCACCTAGACTAACCTGGTCGAAGATAAAAAAACAGCAGAAAAGAAAAGAAAAGCACAAATGCTTTTTGACCCTAGGTCTAGCCAGCCGAGAATATATCACAATAAAAAAGCTGTATATTTACTTAAGGGTAAATATTACAAACAATGCCCCAATTGTGATTGAAGACTATGACGGCTACATTGGTCCGGACAAATATAATCCAGATTATGATTATGAATCGGGCTCTAGCCCATCAGATGAAGAAGGAGTATTCCCATTGAGAGAAGTCCCAAACCAAGCACATGCTATGGATGCGGGATAACCGGCTATTGTAGTGGTACCTAGGGTGTGGTCAGCAGTTGATTTTCAAGTGATCACGAAATTATTTCTGCCTAGTCATAATAACCCAGTGAAGTTTCAATGCGTATTGGCAGGACATATCTGTTTGCAAAATCCTACCATAGAAGAGGTTAGAGCTGTACTCCAATATGCTGTCCCAGCTGATCTGATGAAACGTATCTGGGATAATGCTAATGTTCCTACCCCAATACCGGAGCACAACACACAAGGGGAGAATTGATTTGAAGTGGGTAGCAATGTATAGTTGATACTATCACTGTAATAGTGCCACCTACCCACAATTGGCTGAAAATTAAATCAGTCATACAGAAAGAGGATGAGCCTATAGACAAATACTTAAATCAACTCACTGAAGCCTTTGAGGCATATTCCGGGTACCCAGAGCCCACCGAAGGACCAGCACAAAGAGGGCTGTCAGCTGCCTTTGTAGATGGGTTATGCCCTCAGGTGAGGGCAAGTTAAAGAAAGTATGCTTAAACTGGCCTAGTTTGGGCTTACATGAGTTAGTCCAGAAGGTGGAACCTGCTACCTATCTGACCATTTAGCTAAAGAAAAGAAGGATTTAGAGGAGAAATTAGTAAAAGCACAAATCCAAATATGTAGTATTTTGGTTAGTGGGGTAGAGGACGGGGGCGTGGGAGAGGGAGGGGTGGATGCCAAGGAACAGGAAATCAGAATAGACAAAACTGGCAGGGAACACAGTCGGCTCCACCCCAGAATTCTAATAATCAGACAGAGTGTTTCAACTGTGGCCAACCAGGCCATTGGAAAAATGAGTGTCCATATTTGGCTGAGCAACCTGCACCATACACTGATACATCGCAACAGTGGAATTCTAGCTGGACGTCGTCCAATCGACAGCAACCACAATGAAGGTTTCCTGAACATAAACAGCAGCAATTGTGTCCTTTTATTCCTGTGGGTCAGGATGGACCACATGTTATGTTACTGGTTAAAAATAAACCCTATCCATTTTTAATTGATACCAGAGTGACTAAATCCATGCTAGCTGGCAAAGCAGCCATGAATGTTCCCCTCTCCGACAAAATAACTAGAGGGGTGGGTGTCTCTGGTATACCTATTGAGTACTCCGAAACTATTCCAGTCCAAGTAACTTTAGGACCTCTGCAGGATAACAATGCATTTTTAGTAGGACCCTCAGCACCTTTAAATCTATTAGGAAGAGACTTGCTTTGCAAAATGGGGGCCACCATTTTTTGCATAGCTGATGGAGTTTATCTCCAAGTACCTTCACACCAACAGTATAGTACCCTGACAGCTTTAGATGATTTTACAGTCAATGTGTATTCAACCGAATTCTGACAGAAATGAGTATTTACATTCCCTACCCTCTCACCTGTGGACTACTCATGACAATGATGTAGGGATTTTGACCTCAGCTACTCCTGTAAAAATAACCCTAAAACCAGGAGCAAAGTTGCTGTGAGTACCACAGTACTCTTTGACAGCTGAGGCTATATCTGGTATTGCCCCTGTTATTTCTGCATTAGAACAGCAAGGGATCATAGTACCCACCACAAGCCCATGTAACACCCCAATATTACCAGTGAAAAAACCTGGCAAAAAAGCTTACAGATTTGTGCAAGACTTGCAGGAAGTTAACAAAGCTGTTTTGCCTGTTTTCCCAATTGTACCAAACCCAGCTACTATTTTGAGCTGTATCCCACCTACTGCAAAATGTTTTACGGTAATAGATATTTCATCAGCCTTTTTCCTCTATTCCAGTACATCCCGACAGTCAATATTTGTTTGCATTTACCTACAAAGGACAGCAGTATACTTGGACTCGATTCCCCAGGGATATGTAGAATTTCCAACCTTATTTTCTAGAGAGATGCATAGACAGTTACAGGATCTACAACTACCATCACGTTCAGTTCTAGTCCAATATGTGGACGATATTCTTATAGCTTCGCCAGACAGTAACTCATGTAGGGAAGATTCCCTTCTAGTGTTAAACTTTTTAGCTGCATGAGGGTTTAAAGTAAATAGATCAAAATTACAATTCTGTCAGGAAAAGGTGCAGTATTTGGGACATATTATTACAATGGGTTCTCGTCAAATACTCCCAAATCGTATAACTTCTATTCAAAATGCCCCACGCCCTGTAACTCAAAGGCAGCTTCGAGGATTCCTTGGCCTAGCAGGATACTGTAGACAGTGGGTGCCTAATTTTTCGGAAATTTTGGCCCCCCTGTTACAACTCCTAAAAAAGGATATTACGGAACCTTTACCCTGGGCATCACAACACGATGAGGCTTTTCAGGCTATCAAAACAGCCTTGGTAAATCCTCCTGCCTTAGGGTTGCCAGATTATTCCAAACCTTTTGTTTTCTTTTGCTGTGAGCGAAACAAGACTGCCTTGGGTCTCCTAGCCCAGCAAAGCACTGGAGGCTACCGGCCTATTGCTTACTACAGCACTCAGCTAGAACTGGTTGCCTTTGGTTACCCAGCTTGCTTACGGGCTGTGGCAGCCGCTGCTGTCTTGGTTGACATGGCAGCCCCACTAACCCTGGGACATGATACTATACTAGCAGTCCCACATGCAGTTCAAGTGTTACTTTTGAAAACAAAAACACAGTATCTTTCAAATGCACGTCTTACTAAGTATGAATTAAGTCTAATAAATAACCCCGCCCTGCAAGTCATACGCTGCCCACCACTGAACCCTGCATCTTTAATACCAATATCGGATGAGGGCAAACCACATGATTGTGTGCTTGTAGTTAACTCTGTTCTTTCTCCTATGTTACACTTGTATGACACTCCTTTGCAAAATCTTGATTTGGTTCTTTTTGTTGATGGATCCTGTTTACGAACAAACTCTGGAGAATTCCAAGCAGCTTGGTCAGTCTGTACTCCAACTGAAGTTTTAAGGTCAGCATGATTATCCCAGGCACTTCCATGCAGCCTGTGGAACTAGTGGCATTATCGAATGCATGAAAAATAGCTAAAGACAAGTCTGTTACTATATATACTGACTCCCGTTATGCCCATGGTGTTGCTCATGATTTTGGTATACTGTGGAAGGAACAAGGGTTTTTAACTTCTTCCAGGGCACCTGTTAAAAAACATTTTTATATCAATACCTTGCTACAAGACTTATTATTGCCATCTGAACTTGCTGTTGTTAAATGTGCAGCCCATCAATCTAATGACTCTTTTGAAACTAAGGGCAATAATTTAGCTGACTGGGCTGCTAAACAGGCTGCTCTCTCACAAACTGTTCAGGGACATTTTTTGCAGCCTCTGCAGCCAATGGTTACTTTTGATACCACAGTGTTAAAAGCTTTAAAGGATGAAGCTCCAGAATCAGAAAGGAAAACATGGCTGGCTCAAAGTTGTTTTAAATGCTCTGATCTCATTTGGGAACATCCAGATGGTAGACTGGTCTGCCCAATGTCCATGTTAAATTCTCTTATTAAAGCGTATCACTTGCCAGCTCATGTAGGGGTACAAGCATTAATAAAACAAATCCAAAACGATTGGTTTGCCCCAGGACTTTCTGCTTCTGTACAGCATTTTTTGAGCACGTGCTCCATTTGATTTCAGTATAACATTTCAAAAGGCACTATGGCTCCAACACAACCACTGCCAAAACCATTGGGACCATTTTGCGCTTTGCAATGGGATTTTATTGAACTTCCACCTTGTGCTCATTTCAAATATGTTTTAACTGTTGTTGATGTTTTTTTCTGAGTGGTTAGAAGCCTACCCATGTATCAAAAATGATACTATTTCAGTTGCTAGGAAACTATGTTATGAATTGATACCTCATTTTGGTATTCCCTGTCAAATATATTCAGACCATGGAACACATTTTACTGCTCAGTTAATTGATTCACTGTGTAAAATATTAGGCATCACTCTAAAATGTCATTGTCCATATAGACCACAGGCATCAGGTATTATTGAATCCATGAATCAGACTCTGAAAACCAAACTGGCTAAAATTACTACTGAAACAGGCCTCACTTGGGTACTGGCCCTACCTCTAGCCCTACTCTCTATGAGAGCGCAAGTACATCCTACTAAAGGTCTTTCTCCTCATGAAATCCTCATGGGCCGCCCTATGTATATGGCCATGACTCCACCACCACCCTTTTCTGAGTATGATGCATTTGATCATGATATTCTTGTGTATTGCACTTCTCTTGTTTCTTTTTTACAGTTTCATCATTGCCAGGTAGCAGCGGCTCAACATAGTCCTGATCCTTTCCTGTCCTCGGCACTACAACCAGGAGATTGGGTATACGTCAAGTCATTCTCTCAAAAAACAGCACTTCAACCATGCTGGAAGGGGCCCTTCCTGGTTCTACTGATGACATCATCAGCAGTTCGACTACAAGGCTCACCCACCTGGATTCACATCTCGCACATCAAAAAGGTCATCCCATCTGAAGATCAACAGCCTCTACCTTTTGCTACTCCTGATTCTCCACCTATTGCTACTCATACTCAAAGCCATACTGTACCAGCACCTGACAATGCCTGACGTTTATCCATTTGGACAACCTCACCCTCCCGACACAATACAAGTGCAACCACCATTTCCACAAAAGCACTGTACAACTATTTTGGTGGTTATTCTTGTCATTTTGTTATTTTTACTGTGGCCATTTTTATTTCCTGCTCCAACTACACCTCATGCCAAATGAGCTGCATGACATCCACCTTTCAACACCTACCAAGCCATTAAATACGCTTATGCGTCATCCGTCAATGTCTCGGACTGCTGGTTTGCATTGCTATTCCTACTGTTCATGGGGGATTGATGCTAAATATAGTCCCTTTAGGGGTTAATGATACCTGGATGAATCTGATCTATGATACATCAAATGTTATTTCAAAGGACAAGATAGCATTACAGTTGTCCCTCCGCCAAAACGGAACTGTGGGTTTTCAAAATCTTGGAAAACTAGAGTCAGGTGTAGCCATTGTAACAAAACAGTGGTACATAACTGCACTGCAGACAATTCGGGTTGTGTAACAGATTTCTCACCCACTTCCTGGGCTACCTAGTTCCAGTTATTCGACATGTATCTGCATTACCTAAATGGAAAATTCAGAATGTTTGAGAGGTCAAGAAGACTGCCAATCCTGTAGGTCAAGTTGATGCTTCATGGAGCTATCATCATGACTTAGCTCATGCTAGCTCCAAAGAACTGTCCCATATGGACTTGGGTGATGATGTCATATCATGGGCTGGTATAATTCCATCATATGGAGCAGTGAAATCAATTTGGAAACTGAGAAAGCTATCTAAATTGCTTGAAATATTAAACAATGCTACATGTTCTGCCTTAGAACTAGTGACTGATGAATTGACTGCTATGAGAGCTGTAGTACTCCAAAACTGTATGGCTCTCAATTTCATGCTAGTGGCAAAAGGAGGAACTTGCGCTTTAATCCAGGAGGAGTGCTGTACATTTATTCCTGATAATCAGCATGAAATTGAAAGCCATCTTGAACTGATTCAAAGAATTTCTGAACTCTCGAAAGCCAAAGAGGCCGATAGTTCAACATGGGCATGGTTAAACAACCTGTTCTCAGGCAGGGGAGGTGGACTGTTGAAGTTGATTTTATTAATTGCAGTATTAGCAATTGTTGCTTTTATTGTCTTATTCCTAACCAAAGCACTGATCTTGAAATTAATATCTTCAAAAACTGTAAAGAAAGTGCCTAAGTTTTATATGCCTACAGCTATGAATGTAGACGATGAGATGACAATGTTTTCCAATGATGAAAAGACCAGTAACATGGTTATGTTACATTTGGGACAAATGTATGATAGGTAAAATGATGATGCTTACACAGCATCAAATAGGGGATTGTAGAATATAAACAGCCAAAGCATGTGTTTGAGGAAATTGAGTATGCGACAGTATGTATGTATTAAAATGTACTGTGTACTGTGAACTTTGAATGAACTCTGAGCAACGAGAAAATACTGAAAAATAAGAGTCTGCCTGAAAGCGGGAAATGTGCCTTTTATGGAAGTGCATCTGATTTTCTTTCTTTGCCCAGAGATATGATGATGTGAATTGTCTTATGTTTACAGGTAAACCTTTGATTGGTTAATTGCCCTGTATAATGATCTAATTGGTTCATTTTTATATTTTTGTACTGTCAGCAATATCACCAGTATATAAGCTTGTTTATTCCTTTGTTCTGGGAGTCCCCATGGTGCTTTCCTTGAGGCTCCCGCACATGTGTACTGTCGATAATAAAAACCACTGAAAGAGAGAAAGAACTGTATTTGTCTTCATTTTCAAAGTATTATGTAACGTAACACCTGTTTATTGTGGTGACAAGATTTAGGTCCCTAGAGCATGTAGCTCGGAGGGATTGGGATTTCTTTAGGTGTAGCATGTCCAACAGCTCTGGGTTTGACATAGCTTTATATTTTAGGCAGAGATCACCTCAGAGTAGGTGATATGCTATGGAGTAAAGCTGGAGTTTTATGAGGTGGTTAGTGTACGGCATTTGTTTGAGGCCAGTAATCCTCTTTGTAAGGTACTTCTGTGGCCTTTCTAGCTGCTGCAGATGTCTTATGAGGTACATTCCAAAAGGAGCAGTGTACTCTATAATGGGTCTAATGAGTGTTGAGTAGAGGGGAACACTGACCTCTTTTTTTCCTGGATGAGAACCCTTTTATGATGAGGTGTGCCATGTAGAAGGACTTCTGACTACAGTGGCAATGTGATTATCAAAGGAGAGACTACTTTCCACCTGGGTCCCAAGGTCTCTTATCACACATTTGGTGTTAAGTAGATTCCTGCCTTTGTGGTAGTTCATGGCTATAGAGTTTTTACCAAAGGGGATGACACTGCACTTTTTGGCATTGAGCTTGAGGCCATGGCTCTGACAACAGGCATCTGTCTCAGCGTGGCCCTTCTGTAGGATGTCCACATAATTTGGGGACTTGACTATGGTTCCTAGTTTGAAGTCAGCTGCAGACTTCATTATCCAGAGGTCTTCTGTGTTAGCCTGTACTTCAGAGAAGTAGATACCAAACAGGAGAGGTCCCAGGATGGAACCATGTGGTACTCAGCTTGTCACTGCTTTAAGGTCAGATTTAGAGTCTGCAACTTTCACAGTGTGGGTTCTGTCAGTGAGCCAGTTGGCAACCCATCTTGTGACATAGGGATTTATACCTAGTTTAGTGAGTTTAGCTATAATTCCAGAATGGGGGATGGTGTTGAAAGCCTTGACGAGGTCAAGATAGGCTATGTGAACCACCTTACTCTCATCTATGGCTTTGGTCACTGCTTCAAAGAAGTTGATCAGGCTCAGGAGACATGATCTGCCTTTTACAAACCCGAACTGGGTGGGATCCAGAGTTTGGCGATTACCAATGTCTTTGTCTAGGAGTTCCATGATGATACATTCCATGGCCTTGCAGACCAGGCTCGTCAAGCTGATAGGGCAATAGTTCCTGGGATCAGTGGTTGCTCCCCCTTTGTGGAGTGGGATAACTGTTGCTCTACGCCATTCAGTGGGCACAAAGCCTGATGTGAGGCTACGACTGAAAATCGTGCTTAGGTGGGGAGCAGGTTCATTCTGAAGTTCATGTAAAATGCAACCTGAGAGCTTGTCCGGTCCCATGGATGCTGTGTTTTTGGCTTTAGAGAGTATAGCTTTTACCTGCGTAGATGTGATTACAGGGAATCTACATTCTTCCTGTATAGATATGGGCCCTTTAGGGAGTGTTGGGGTTAAAGTTAGCACTGAACCTATCTGCCAGGATGCTGGCAATATCAGTTGGTTCTATAATTTTGTGCCATTGTGCTGTAACTCAGAGCAGATCTGGGTGTTACCATTGAGATTCCTGACATAGCTATACAATGCTTTGTGGTTGTCCTTAGAATCAGTAGCGATTTTGTTTTTGTAACTAGCTTTGGAGGATCTTATAAGGAATCTCATCTTCTTACTGAGGCTGACCAGGGAGCTCCTCCACTCATGGGATTTTACTCGCTTTTGCAACAGTTTCTTCCTTCTGTTGTATAGTTTGTTTATGGCAGGGGACCACCAGATTGGCTTCCTTTTTTTGGAGGATAGCGTCTTGGTTCTGATTGGGATAGCAAGATGCATGCACTCATCTAAGTGCTTATAGAGTGCTTTTGTGTAGGATTCAGCAGTTGTAACTGTATTGTCCATCTGCATGGGTGTCATGAAGTTCACCACTTCTATCTTAAGAAGCATGAAGGTGGCTTTGGAGACATTTTTTACCATGGTTTCCTTAATGGGGGATGGGGGCAGGATGTGGATATCAAGGTTGATTAGCTTATGGTCGGATCGGATCAACTAGGAGCTGACTTCAGGTGTGGAACAACGGTCACTCATGTTGGTAATGACTAGGTCTAGGATATTGTTGCCCCCTGGGTGGGCGTGTGGATAAGTTGATCCAGGGCATTGGAGTTTATGAATTCCAGAAAACATTGTGCTAAGGAGTTGGTACAAGAGTAGTTTTCCCAGTTAATGGTGGGGTAGTTGAAGTCACCCATTATTAGGATGTTTGGTTGAACCATAATATTTTCCAGTACATCAAGATAAGAGGAGTGGGGATCCTGGGGCATGGTGGGGGATCTGTAGCAAGCTACATTTTGGATTGCAGTTTTGCCCAAAGTTAGTTGCAGTTGGATAACCTCAGATGCATTATGCTGAGCAACTAGCCTGGAGGTGTGAATATCCTTAATGAATATGAACACGCCTCCACCTTTGGTGTTTCGGTCCAGGTTACATGGCCGAAAAGTGTAGTATGAGTTATAGCCTGGTAGTGCAGGGGTACTCTCTGGAGCCTTGAACCATGTCTCAGTCACTGCACAGATATCAATGTTCTCCATTTTAAGGAGTGCCTCAAGTGAGTGCATTTTGAGATTTAGACTTCTAGCATTTAGTAGCATTACCCTCAGTTTTTGCTTGCCTGTTCCTGTTACAGTGGTGAATTTGTTATTTCAACCTCACCTAAGAAAGGCACTATAGGGGCAGCAAGGGCCTAAGCCAGTATCCAGAATCCCAGGGGTGACAGGTGCAGGCCATCTGTGGCAAAGCATTGTGATCTGTCGACCATGCCATCCCAAGCAGACAGATATTGGCTCCCCTTAGAATGACACCAGAAGCTTAGCCAATTGTTGAAGTCAGTCATTTTGTCCTTGTACTGCAGTATCATTCTGGGCAATGGCAGAATGCTACTCAGGGCTAGGGTCATACCAGCCTGGGCTACAATATCGGAGAGCTCTTCCATGTCTCTTTTCATGTAGTCCAGGGAGGTACATCTCAGTTCATTCACACCAACATGGACAATGACAGAGTCATATTTGTACTTGTGGAGTGACCTGAGTGTGTGGGTTATGTGGCAGATTCTGGCACCTGACAGGCAGCTGACAGTAACCTTCTCCTTGTTTAGCCTGGTGAGTGGGACATCAGTGTGCCTGACTATAGACTCACCTATGACTAGTGTGTTGGGTACATTGTTTTGCCTTATTGGCTGTGGTTGAGTGGCACACTGAGTCTGTGGGCTATGTGTCATTTGGGTTGGTTTGGGGGATGGAGGGTGCTTGCATTTCTGCTTTTGGAGGTCTTTGTTGCTTAGACAGATTATTATTGAGAGCCTCTGCAAATGTTTTTGTGTTACTATGTGTAGAGTTTGGTGGTGCAGATTTAGTGAGACTATATGATGAGTGCGGTGTGGTTCAAATGTTTACCTTCTCCTCATGACTGTCAAGTTCAGTCTTGGTTGGAGAGAGCTTTACCTCAAGTTTGTCTAGATAAGTGCATCTCGCACAGGTTGTAGTGTTGGGTGGTAGGAGGAGAGGGTTGTCTGTGTACATGAGGCAATTTCTACATTGCCTCAAGATGCCCAGATTCATCAGATAGACAGGAGAGAACACTGGGAGCTGACCTTTGGACATGCCTGAATATAAACGCTATTTTCCGCTAGAGAAGTGAGGAAAGTGAGTACAAGAGCTTTTTTTCTCTAAGCAAGTAAGAAAAGTAAGTGCAAAAACTGTTTTCCTCTAGGCGATGAGGAAGGTTGAGTGCTACAGTAATTAGTAGCTTATTTAGTGCTTACAAGTTCTGAACAAGTGCTGAGCATGAATAAGCAAATTTAAGTGCTAAAACTAAGAATCTGCATCTGTACTAGATGAGTTACAGGACAGAAACAAGTGCAAATACAGGCTTTCAAATCAGAAAGTTGAGAGAGATGGAAGAGATTGCCCAAACGGTTAATAACTACAACTTATGGGCCAGAACCTCTTCTTATGTGTTAGACAGGTTTCCGAATGCTTACCACTCCCACTGATAAGCTAGAAGGCTTCCCTCCAACACAGAAAGGCTTGGGGGGGGGGGCTCAGAAGCATACATACAGTCCTGGATACAGCAAATCTGTATCTGGAACACTAGTTACAGGAAAGGTAGGAAACAGGCTTACAATTTTTTTTTTTTTTTACAGAAAAATAGCTAAAACAGTATTAAGAACAATTCACATGCAGTGCAAGGTAGCGCACTTGAGTACGTATCAACATTAGAACAAACACAGTTTAAAAATGCAATTAAATTAAAAAGGACTAAAAGCAAGCGCAGAAAGATTTTATTAGGCAGAATGTGGTAAAGAGATTGGACTGGGGGAGTGTCCCAGATCAAATCTACAGTGGGGCAGGCAACTGCCAAAGCCACCAAATTTAAACTAGAAGCCAGAAATAGTGAGGGTGGGTGGGACAAAACAGTTTCAACAGAGATCTAAGCAACAATTAATAGTACAAACTCTAAAACCAAAAAAATATTCTCAGCTCTGTATATTTGCAGATAGATTGCAATAGCAGTCTCTCAGAACAGGGAGACAACAGTTTCAACAGAGATCTAAGCAACAATTAACAGTCAAACTCTAAAATCAAAAAAAATATACTCAGCTCTGTATATTTGCAGATAGATTGGAAGGCAGTCTCTCAGAACACAGGTTCCAGCAATTAAAATAGGCATGATCTCCTTTTGACAAATCCAAACTGTGTAGGGTCACCTGTGGAAATTTCCTATATCTTTGTTGATAACTATGTGATCATTTGCCCCATGACCTAGCAGATATGGCTAGTCAGGATAATAGGTATATAGTTTCCATGGTCAGTGGATGCACCACCTCTGTGCAAATGGATAATGGTTGCTGGAACAAAGCCTGTGGTTACACTATGATTGCACAGAGTTCCCAATGGTGCTAGTACTCCATGTTGGAGCCTATGTAGGACTCAGCCTGTGATGTTATCATGTCCCATGCATGCTGTGTTTTTGTCCACAGAGAGGCCATTTGCCACCTGCTCTTTACAGATACAAGGTAGGGGACAGATTTTAGGGATGCCATGGGGTACATGTGGTGGAGACAGGGGAGTGATGGTTTCACAGAATCTGTCAGTCAACAACTTAGCTATGTTGACAGGCTCTGTATATGAGGTATCATTAATCATGAGTTCGGCACACATGTGGGCCTTTCCTTTTGGGCTACAGATGTAACTATAGAATGTCTTGTGGTTGTCCTTTGTGGAGGAGGATAATTTGGGCCCATACTTTGTTTTGGAGGACTGCACAGCAACACTTATTTGCTAGTTTAAGCTGAGCAGGGAATGTTTCCATTTTAGGGGGGGCTCTTCCCTCCTACCCATACAAAGAAATGTCTTCCTGTTATTGTAAACCTGTTACTGGCAGTTGTCTTCCAGGCAGCTTTGCTTCACCATGAGGAGATTGTTGTGCTCATGTCAGGTACAGCTGAGTCAATGCAGTCATACAAGTGTTTGTATGATGCATTGGTGTAGAGCTTGGCATATTTACCAGTTACTTCTGAGGGAGGAGATTTAGTGAAGCTATTAATACCAACCCATGGGGGTTATAATCTGGATTGGTGAATGTCTTTAGTGTATTTGCTGCAAGGGGGGGGGTATCAGGTGTGATACCAACTTTTACTAAGACAGATTCGAGGTCAGATATCACCAAGGAGGACCTCACAGAGGAGGTGATGCAGTGGTCAACCATATTGGTAAGCAGCCAATCAAGTATGTCAGCTCCCTTGTGGGGGTGTCAACTAGCTGGTCCAGGGCACTAGAGATAATGAAGTTGAGTAACCTTTGGGCAAGTGAGTTTGAGCATGACTAATCTAACCAGTCAGTGAGTAGTAAAAGTCATCCAAAACCATGGTGTTCAGATGTATCTTGATAGACTCATGTAGATCCAAATAAGCAGAGTGGGCATGCTGATTCATGAAGGGGCTCCTGTAGCTGGCAATGACTTGAATAGGTGACCCACAAACAGTCAATAGCACCTGAAGTGTATCCATGGAGTCATACTGTATAACCAATGTGGGTGTGTATGTATCCTTAATGAATATTTATACACCACCAACATTAGCTTGCATGCCATTAGTTTGTGGTCTGCACATGTGGAAGGAGGTGTAGCCTGGTATGGCTGTGGTGCTCTCCACAGTCTTGAACCAGGTGCCTGTGACTGCACTAAGGTTTGTGTGTTCCAAGATGAGGACAACTTCCAGTAAATGCAGTTTCCTGTTGACACTTCTAGCATTTAGCAGTATAACCTTGAGGTTGTTTGTACACACGGTGTTTACATTGGAAAATGTATCTTTGATACACCATCTAGAAAGGGCACTATGAGTTTGGCAATAGCCTTGGCCACTATCTGAAATTTTAGGGGTGATAGATGAAGACCATCTGTGGCAAAGCATCGAGGTCTGTTGAGCATGTCATCCCAGGCTGACAGATATTGGATCCCATTAGACTGACACTAGATGCTAAGCCTATTATTGAAGTCAATCATGTTCTGTTTGTATTGAGGCATCATCCTAGGTGAAGGTAAAATGCAGCTGATGGCAAAAGTTTGGGTCATGCTTCTACACGCTTAGGGTCCACAGCCTCAAACACACTCCCTGCAGGCACTCATTGCAGTGAAGATGTGCATGTCCATGCATGCACAGAAAACTTCTCCAACTTTGCTGTCATTACTTTAGCCTTGCAAGTCTATAATGTCTGTGAAACAACCGGACAGCAAATGTGTGTTGTGGCAAATGATGTGGGAACACAGTTTAGTGTTCCAGGAACATAAATGTACAGTATGACAAACATAGGACATATGGCAGGGACAGAGACATTGCCCAAAGGTGGCCACCCATCTGCAGTAGACCTCACATCCATGTCATGCACTTCATCACCATTACACTGTTGAAGGCCAGGCTGCATGAATTGCTGTAAAACTGTCACCCAACATGGATCACTGCTGCTGTGGAGCTTGATGGAGCATCCTTGAATATCTATGTCATCTGAGACTTAAACTCATACTGTGATGCAGCAGCTATGCTCCTAATCACCATCAGGTCATTACCATGGTCAAATGCAACTAGCCTTGGAACCCAAGGCATAATACATGCACATGGCAAATTATTGGTCTGGTTGCTAACTAAGGCATCTACTTGGAAGAGGTTCAACAAGCCTATAGAGCCGTGCATCTTGTGTGACAAGTGTGAGGATCAACAAACAGGCTGTGACCCGCTTCATATATTGAGCTTAGTACTGTTTGCTTCTAGTGAGAGACAAAGAATAGGAGTTTGTATCATACTACAATGTATTGAGACCAGCAGTACTAGTAGCCAGGCAGCAACAATTCAGGTGACTCCCCTTTTTTAGCATTCATCATAAGGTAAATGTTCTTTCACAGTATGCACTGCTTGATTAGTGTGTAACTTCAGAATGATTGCTAAATACGCCATCCTTAACTTTACAGGGTGTACCTATTACTTTCCCCTCCAGTGTTTGGCAGTGTTCTGTGCAGGAGCAGACACCTTGAGTGACATTTGTTTTGGAAACCATGATGGCATTGACTCCAATACCAACTTGCACACAGAACAACCAGCTTGCACTGTCAAGCATTGTCCCCATAGTTGTGGAACATATACTTGTGACATTGAGTGATATATTCAATAAACTGTGTAATCAATAATAAAGGATCTGTTGCCATGGATGTGGGAATTCCCACTGTGACCTTTACCACCCTGTTGGATATGAGCATCTTGAGGCACTGTAGAAATCGCAACATGTTTACTGACAACCACTTCATTATCAAACAAAATGATACGGTATGTCAGAAATGTATGTATACAATGTCACTGGAGGCAAAGCTCTCACATAAAAGTACTCGTAATTTCAATAAGGTAGTCAGTGGTACTCACACTGCAGCCATCACACAAAATCCAAAGCACACATGAGATGAGGCACTGGCATTTAACCTACATAAATCATAAAAACCTCATAGAGAAAGTCCAGATAACAAATATCCTCAGCAGCCCCATATGCACTGTGTGAAAACAACATACATATCAACACATACAGCAACATGTCATGCAGGAACAACCTATAAGCCCATAAGTCAAGTCAGCACACAATCCAACATTCTAACCATTTCTGACTTCATGCAAATATTGAGCTGACATTGAATCCCACAGTGACACAAATGTTCACCAGGAGGGGGTGACATAGATATACAGTTGTTATCAAAGCCATGAGCTAACACTAAATGCAAAGAAATGCACAGGACTACCCTTTGGGAAGTCATCCACCCCTGGTAACTATCATATTGCCAGAAAACAGTTGACCAAGTAGTCAATGACTTTTGGTCACAGAGAGCGCTCTACCCATTGCTTGTCATGTGTCTGTAATATTGTGGATATCATTCTGCGTTGCCCAACCTATAAACAAAGGTATGACGTAAATCCAAAGAAGTCATTGTTCCACTGTAATCGGCATTCAACAGACCTATCATTGGTGCAACGCTACCTTTGGTATGTAACTAGCCAGGCATATTCAACAACTGTAACATCCACAGAGGTTCCACAGTAAATAACTATGAGTGAAGTTTCTTTTGAAACATTGGACATGGACATTGTTTATTTGAATGCTGCCTATAACTTTAAAGGGGATTCTTACATACCAGTAACTCATGAAGAGGGGATGGTACTTGAGAAACTTACAATAAGTGAAGCCTCATTCGAAGCATGCATTACAGAAATTTTCTACCTAAATGTTGTGTACAAATGACCAACGAAGATGAACAGGAGATAATGACTGTGAGTGAAGCGCCTTTTGAGGCTTACAACACGGACATTGCTTATCATAATTTTGTGTATAACTTCAAAGGTGATTTTTGTCTATATAATTTTTCATCCCTTATGGTCAACATGAATGTAGCCGAACTGTTCAGTAAAGGGTTTAATTTTGTACCCAACAGCCATTATAAGGTTACTGAGTTGGTTATTTATTTAAAATTATTTATTAGAAATCTTAATTTTAAATTGTTTTTTGATGACAGGGTACAGAATAGGCAGGTTAACTTACTTAGGAAAAAACGTTTATTTAACCTTCCAGTGCCTAGTTGCTTAACACTGTTTTATAAAATGTGTGAATTTGACTTTGGAAACCTGTGTAGTGCCACTTAGACAGATATTATTGATAACCTTACTACAGAAGAAAGGGAGTTACTACTTGAATTCTGTAGAGATAAAACTATAAGAATTATGAAACCTGATAAGGGTGGGGGTAGTGTTAATGCCTAAGCAGGACTACATCAGCCGTATGAATGTGTTTTTACTTGATGGGGAAATGTATGAGGAAATGAGTCTTAACTTGGTCAACATTGCATACCACAACATTGATTTATTGATTAAAAGATATGGTTAACCAAGGACAGCTTGAACCTGAAGATGCTGAATTTCTAAGTACTAGGTACTCTTGTGTCCCTAGTATTTTTGGCATCCCTAAAGTTCATAAAAACATATCAGACCATCCTATGAGTCCTATAGTTAGTGCAAGTGGGTCAAAGGTACATTCTTTATGTAAATACTTGGATCAACATTTAAAATCAGTTTTGAAAGAAGAAACTCATATTTGTATTGATTCTTGGCATTTTCTTAAGAAACTAAACAATTTAGTTTTCAAGGATAGCGTTTTCATTTTGACGGTTGATGTGGTAAATTTATTTAATGTTATACCCCACACCCTAGGCTTAGAGTGTTTTGAAGAAATTTATTTGACACTAAGCTGTTTTCTAATGATCAAGTATATATTATGGTGAACTTTATGGATACAATTCTCCATAACAATTTTGTATACTTTGAAGGACAATATTTCTTGCAAAAAAATGGGGTGGCTATGGGAGCAGTTTGTGCCCCCATATTTGCTAACATCATTATGTTGATGTAGGAAAGGAAGTTTTTATTATCATCCAGTTTTAAGGACAACTGGGGTTAATATTTACAATATTTGGGTGATTTGTTTTTTGTGTGGAAGGGAAATAAAACTAACCTCCATGAGTTTATCACCTACATCAACAACACAACCCGTTTTTTTTTAAATATACATACACCTATGATTTCTTGAAGATTAATTATTTGGATGTGGAGATCCATAAAGACTTGGAGCATCAACAGTATATAAGTGATGACAATAGGAAACCCACATACAGTAATAGTTTGCTTCACTACAACAGTTGACACCCTGATCATGTTACAGTTTGTGAGGATTGCACACATGGCTACCAGTGAAAATGATTTTGTTAAGCAGTGCAATATTTTCAGTAAAATGTTCTGCTCTAGAGCATACCCAAGGATGTTTATTGGGGTCTATATTAAATAAATGAACACTTAAAATGTCGAGTATAACAAGATCGACACAATTTAAGTGAACGCTTATTTAATCGACTGCTCAAATAATCTAAATTAAGAGTTTCGAAAGATTATGTTTGGCCAACATGAAGCATGGTACATCTGACGTAAGTCCGTAACACAATCAAAATAAATGTTAGAACTATACGCGTGCAGATGTGTAAGTTTAAGGTAAAGTTACAGGTTGTGCTCACAACTGAAAGTACATATTACGCTACATTTTGCAATTCAAACATATTTGATAGTAATTTATAATGCACTAATTGCAAAGATAGTATAAAAGAAGCACACCACATTAGTTAACATGGTGGTTTAGATTAGCGTAACATTCCTTCTAACAGAAACTGTTTTTCACCAGGTGTCGTAGGAGAGTACTACGAGTGTGTTAAGTCTCAGAAAGGCAGAGATATGCTTAATATAGATGGGTATTTGTGCACCTTAGAAAAGGTAATGAAAGATCGCAAGTACTGGTGTTGTAAGGATAAATTAAAAGAGAGTTGTAAGGGGCGTGCAGTGACTAAAAGAGAAATGCATGGTGAAGTACTATTAAAATGTACTGGGCATCATCATGCCTCTGATGCTTGTGACGTTGAAAGATATATTGCCTGTGATAAATTAAAAGCAACAGCACGTACATGTCGGGATACCCCTGCTTTAGTTGTAGATGATATTTGTGCATCTACATCTACAGAGTATACAGCCTCACTTCCAACAAGGCGATCAATGTTACAGCAAGTAAACAGGGTCCGCCGTTCTGCAGTGCGAAGTTATGTCACTGCTAGTAGTACTTTAGATACTGTAAACCCAAGTGAATGCACCCTAAAAGGAGGTAAATTTCTACAGAAAAGAAAGACTGACCTTGCAAACAAGATACACGTTTTTGTATTTTCCACTGTTGAAAATCTCAGGGATTTAAGTAAATCCCCTATGTGGTTGATGGATGGTGTGTTTTTAACAAGAGGTAGATTGTGTAGACAACTATATAGCATTCATGCACTTATTACAGTTGGAGAAAATACAAAGTGTGTACCATTAGTTTTCTGCTTGATGTCAAAGAAATCCTTCAAATGCTACAATTTTATGTGGGACTGTCTCAATGAGTTGTTAAGAGAGGCTAATGTGAATGTTTCAGTTAGATTTATTTTAACTGATTTTGAGATGGCAGCAATTCGTAGTATAAAACAAAACTTTCCTGTTGTACATTCAAAGGGTTGCCTGTTCCATTTTGCTCAGGCTATCTGGAGAAAGTTACAAAGTTTAGGACTAGCAACATTGTATGGAATGTCTGTGATGTTTCAAATAAACGTAAAAAAGCTGATCGCTTTGTCATTTTTAGCAGTAGATGATGTAGTAACAGCGTTTTTACAGCTGAGTGAATCATTCCCTAATGAGGGTAAATAGTTACTTTCCTATTTCTCAGATACATATGTCCTGGGTCGGCCTAGAAAGCAAAATACTAGGCTATCTGCTATTTCCAGATTCCCTCCTATGTTCAGTATTGAGTTCTGGAATGTATCTGAATTGAATGCACTTTGTCTACCTCGAACACAAAATCAGGTTGAGGAATGGCATAGACGCATTTGATGTTTACTTGGACGGCGGATTGCTGATATCTTGTCTGTGTTATCTCTACTTGTTAGAGAGCAGAACAGGATAAATGAGACTAGACGCCATTTACATTCTGCTTCTCCTCCGTCTCCTAAAAAAAGGAAAACAGTTTTGAAATGTGAAAGACTGCAGCAGGTACTACAGCATAAAGATAAGTACACTACACAGGAGTTTCTTCGGGCTGTTGCAATTCTTCTGAAAGCGTAACGCTAAATCTAATGTTCACCATCGAGCACACTTTGGGATAATTTCATGGTTTATTACTACATAATTTATGTTTAATGTTTTGCACAGTGGATATTTCATGTTTAGGGTGTGTATACTGGTAGGATAGCTTCTTAGGTAGTAGATAGATTTATAATGTAGGTAGTCACTTTACACGTTTATTTTTGTTTAATGCGTTGTAGTCTGTTACGTCACTAGGGTGAAGGTGTTGGCCAAACAAAATCATTCGATATTTTGATTTTCTGTAAGTTTGTGTTTCAGTTAAATAAGCATTCGCTTAAATTGTGTTGATCTTGTCATACTCAACATTTTAAGCATTTGTTTATTTAATATAGACCCGTTTACTGAAGGAGTTAAAAATGAATTGATACATAAAAGAAACAATGGGGTGTTTTTACCCTCGTTAAAACCTAGAGACAACACTGTAGCCAAAAGTATTGGTTTCCATCAGAATAAACCTAAGAAAGAATATGTATGCCCCTTTGTGACTAGATACAGAGTTGACCATGACAGTGTTTTTTTACATTCTTACTAGGAATTGGCAATTAGCACTAGGACATGAGGGGTTGTTAGAAACAATTGGTGTAAAACCCTCAATTGTCTGCAGGAGAGGTTTTACTATTAAAAAATTGTTAGAATGAAAGGAAGAGGTTCAGCTGGTAAAAGGGAGGGTAGGCACTAAAAATGCAATTTTTGCACACAATGTACACATATAATAGAGTCTGATAGGGTGAGGATTAATTATTTGACCATCAAAACTAATGGTTTATTCAATTGTAACTCTTTTGGGATTGTTTGTGTGGCAACCTTTTCCCAATGCAGAAGTTTATATGTTGGGAAAACTGTCTGCAAGTTAAGAGAAAGAATTTACAAACATGTTAGGGACATACATAACATGAACATAAACAATGCCTTATATAGACATACTGAGCGTTACCCCAGTCATCAGTTTCATTTTTTTGCTATTGAAGAGGTTAGGAAAGATCCCAGGGGAGGGCCTTGGGCTGACATGGTTGAATTTCAAGTGCTTCTTTGTCAAATTAGGTTAAATGTACAGGTCTATATTAAATCATCAATGCTTAGAAAAGTGATATCGACCCCATGTAAGTGAAAGCTTACAAACTCGAATGCTTAAAACAGTGATTTTTTTCAAAGGGAAAAAAATCACTGTTCCAAAAAAAAAAAAAATACACTTAAAACATAACATAAAGTGGGGGGCTTCGCCCCCACACCCCTGACTTGGAAGTCTGTGCCCCCCACAGTCCCCTACTTAAATATACCAGCTCCGCGATCACACTACAGTGACAAAAATGGCAAAGTAACAGATGCAGCCAAGCAATTTCTTTCCCAGGGAAAAAATTAGCTTATATGCTGCTTCGTCATTTTGCCTTTTCATCTTTTCAAGTTCGCCAAGACGCATTCAAAAGAATGCGTCTTCAGTCATCTAATAGGATCCCAAATGCACATGTATTTCCTGGATTAAATGACATGTTTAGTATAAGTAGCCTTCTTAGGCTATGTTCTTATTGCATTTAGTACGCCACAGCTTAAATGAAGTACCTATTTAAAGTTGATGCTTGCATTTGATTAATTGTTTAATTAATTTTATAGTATTATTGGTGCATTTACACCATGTGATTACTTTTGGTGTTTTATATTGTGTGATTTTAACATTTTATTTTATTCTGATGAAGTCATTTGATACAAGAGAGATGAAAGTGCTAAATAAAATATCCTTTTGGGAACCGCTGTGTTTGGTGATATCCTTTGGTTTACAAGTCACTTTTTCATCTTTGCTTGCTGATTTCTGTGGTTCTCGGGTTATATCCTAGAAAACATACTTAGTAGCCTATCCACCCACCTTCCTCAAGAAACAATAGTACTAGGAGATTTTAATATAGACTGGACCTTATGCAATTCTTCCAACCCTAAGACCCATATAAATCTATTTGGTTTCACTCAAACAATAAATACCCCCACTAGAATCCATAAGCGTAGTACTAAAGAAACTACTCTTGACTGGATACTAATTAATAGTCACCCTGAAACTTACTTGACAGGATCCCTCCCAGATGACATTAGTGACCATATTCTAACCTACATAGTTAAGCAAAAGAAATCTAGCCCCAAAGACAACAATTTTATCACGTATCGATCTAAAAAACACTTCCAATCTGAGAACTTTATCAATGAACTAAAAGCCTGCAATTGGTCATTACTAAAACTACTCAATCTGGATGAAGCTATCTCCTTCTTTAATTCTACATTCCTTCAAGTTCTAAATAGCCATGCTCCCATTCACTCCTCCAGAGTCAGGACCAAAATAGCCCCTTGGCTTACAAAACAAACCAAAGAAAAAATGTTCCTACGGAACAAAATTTGGGCAAAATGGAGAACCTCCAAATGCCCAGCAGATCACCTCTACTTTAAACAGTTAAGAAATGCCATCAAAAAAGATATAATCTTAGATAAAAAGAACTATTATTCCCATCTTCAACATTCAAACTCTAAAAATCCTCAAAAGTTTTGGTCTGGCATTAATAAATTTCTCAAACCAGGCCAGGCTAGAACTCCTTCTCCCAGCTCTATCCTCCATAGCAACCCTCTGCAAATAGCAAATGCTTTTAACAACTACTTCATTGAAGCCATTCAAACCCTTACTAAAACACTATCACCCCCTACCCCTACTCCTACACAACATACCAACAATTCTCTGCCCCCCCTTTCATTTACAACCAGTACCAACTACCTTTATCTGCAAACTCCTTCAAAAACTTAAACCCTGCACCCCTTCTGCTGACTGTCTCCCAGCAGAATACCTTCAAATTGCTGCTAAAGCCATCGCATACCCTGTTTCTATCCTTATAAGCAGAACTATCTCAGAAGGTTACATCCCTTCCTTATGGAAAATTTCCCATATAATCCCCTTACACAAAGGAGGTAAATCCACTGATATCTCCAACTACCGTCCAATTGCTTTTCTCTCCCCTTTAGCTAAAATCATGGAAAAATGTATCCACCATCAACTACTTCAACACCTTCTCCACAGTAACTTGCTTGCTAATTGCCAACACGGTTTTAGGCCCTTTCATAGCACTACATCTGCCCTGCTAACTTTTACTGACTGTATTAACAAGAATCGAAACAGCAACTCTCTCTCATCTGCTCTATTTATCGATCTATCAAAAGCCTTCGACATGGTTAATCATAACCTACTTATCAATGCACTAAAAGCCCAATATCTTGACCAACAAGCAATCCTTTGGTTTAAATCCTATCTTGAAAACAGAAAACAGGCAGTACTCTGGGACAATAAACTATCCCCACCCTTCCCAGTGGACACTGGAGTACCCCAAGGCTCTATCCTAGGACCTCTTCTTTTTTCCATTTTCATTAATGATCTCCACACTGCTTTTCCTCAAACCTCCTGTATACAATATGCTGATGACTCTACGCTTATCTGTACTGCCAAGTCTTCCTCCTTCCTCCAGACCCTTACCCAAACTGTATTTAACAAAGTACAAAAATGGTTTACCCAATGCTGCCTCCTCCTTAACCCCAAAAAAACAAAATGTTTACTTTTTACTCCCACCCAAAAATCCCCACATATCCACTTTACCATTACCTCTGACAATGGTACTTGCATTTCCCCTGACTCTACTGCTCGTCTCCTCGGCATAACTATTGACCATAACCTCAGCTTCAATGTCCATGTTAACAATACTATAAAAAACATCAATAAAAAACTAGGCTCCCTGTATAGAATAAAACCCTTCCTTACCCCACTAGCTAGGAAATCTATTGCCCAGACTCAGCTTACTTCTACCCTGTTCTATGCATCTGCCATTTATACCAATCTATCTAAGCTTAACCTTTCCAAACTGGAAACTAGCTACAATAATATTACTAGATTTGCCACTGGCTCCCCTTATAGAACCCACCACTGTCTCAACCTTCAACAACTCAGTTGGTTAGAACTACAAAACCAACTACAATACAATCAACTGCTGATTGCACAAAAAATTCTGCACCACCCCACCAACACCCCTATCCTATCTAATCTGATCTCCCCATACAAAAATCTTACAACACTACGCTCAGCTAATAAGTTACAGATTGCCAACAATATATCTAATAACAATGCAGGAGATTCACTCTTTTCCAATGTTGTTGGTAGAATCTGGAATAAGCTTCCAAATACACTCACTTCTCTCTCATCTACACAACTCTTTAAGAAACACCTCAAACATTACCTAAAAAGACAACGGATTTGTCCCTGCTCAAAGCCTGATTGAAAAATACTCTTCACTTCCCCCCTCCCCTCATCTCATGCTTTATAACAAATACCCCACCTTGAAAGTCATTGACTATCAACTACTAACCCCTTCTTACCTGCATTTGGTCCTTCCTAGTCTCTATTTTTCTTTTTCTTACTTATTGGTTTTTATTTTTTCTCTCAAATGAATGTTGATGCTTAATTACTATGTTTAACTGTTGCCTGATTGTATTTGTAACCCCTCTATTGAATTAAGACATGTTTATCTCCAAAATCTACTCTAATGTCTCTGTACAGTATTCACAAAATTTACTTTCTTTACATATTATGCTGTATAATTTAAGATAGTCATTTTTTCTAAGTTTTTAATGCCTTAATGTATTTGTGCATGGAGCTTTTCTCCCCGGGCCACTGCTGAAAATGGATAGGTATCCAGCTAGACTAGCCCGGTCAACAAATATAAAATAAATAAATAAAATAAAATAAGTTGCACCAAAATTACCTGGTCTACAGACTACACCTTGACAGTGGTATATGTAGGACATGCTGGAGAGACAGGTATGTAACCCAGAGACTACATCCTATATGGAACAGGTTTCACATCCATGTGAAGCACATTTCTGCCCTAACACAAATCAAGTACAAGTTACACAACTGGATGGGGAACAGGACAATCATACTTGCTTGTAGACCAATGTCTACAATGTACGCAAAGAAACCGTGGATGGTTCACCCCCACATCCCAGCTTGTAGATGTTTCGGCTCCCAAACCCCTGCTTACACTTATCAGTGGTATCATACCTTGACAGTGTTTAGGTATGCATGGCTAAGCTTAAAGGAGCATTTGTGTTCATTAGCATATTAAACACATATGAACCTATGATCCTCAAAACATATAAGAACATATACTGTGTTGCCTTTCTGATGACATTTATCTTGTGTGCTGACATTCACTTCTGTGCTCTGACATTGATGGGTTGATTGTAGATGTGCCCCATAGGTGTATCCTACACAATCCTGAAAGTGAGACATAAACATTTCCATGTGACACTTGTCTTTGTGTGAAAATACAGCCATTACAACAGCATCCATCATAATGTACACACACTGTTATGGTATAGTCATTATAAATGGCAACATACAAATTCTGAAAATGAGCAGTACAAGTCGCATGTGAAAATCAACATTGGATGAAACAAATTCATATTAATGTAGATAGTTACACTCTGCATCTGACATATAGCTTTATGTCTCTCGATCCATGAGAGAGATGAGAGGGATGTGGCACAGGTATCATTACTTGCACATGGTGTTGTGTGGGGTGCAGGAGGCCTAGGATGACCCAGCAGGTTGGCAAGTTTGTGTGTGAGTCAGGAAGGGATGCAAGCAGAATGGATCATGGAAATGTGGCATGTGTTTCTATAGGTGACCTGAATGTGACACTGGTGTGTGAGTGTCTGAGTACACAGCCAAGCTCAGTGCTATCCCTATGTGTCTATATGTTGGACAGCTATAAGCCATGCATGGTAGAGCTGACAGTTCATTGCCTCTGCCCCCAAAACATGTGAACTGGCTCTGCCAGGAGTTGCACTGGCAACTCTATGCCCAAGGTCAGAAGCTGTGCTACTACTTGAGGGTGACTGCTGTCTGCTGGGAATGTGCCTTCATAGGTTTTCCCAAGATCACTAGCCCATGGCCTGTCATGTCTTAGTGTGAACAGCACACACCCCCATGGAGCTCTGGATGTACTGCCTCTATGGGAGTGTGATTTATGCATGGTCACGTTGACTCTCAGCATTGTAGTTGCTGACCTATGTCCATGAGGCCAATGCTCAACTCCAACCAGACATCCCATCACAGGACACACATGTTCCAAGACAGATAGTGTGCGATTTCTATCAGACCTATGTCTTCCCCTACATCAGTGAACCAATCCAGAGTATCAGCAATACAGTGGAGACAGTCATATATGTCAGACTGGGCTGCATCAATAACCCTGAGCATTCATCTGGAGTTCCTTTCTGAGCATGCGTGTGCCTCCATGATGGCCCCAAACATACACCAAATGACACAAGATGAGACACCTGCAACAGGTGATGGAGGGACAGTAGGCCTCCTACAAGCACCCCTATCAATCTGCCTGTGTGGAACCTTGCCAACTGTTTGGCTATGGCCATTGCTGACAGTCACTGAAGCCACAGTAGCCACAGTTCCCTGTTCAATGTCCCCACCCTTCGACTGTCCAATAACTGTGGCCACAGAAGACTGGGTAGGCGTAGGCATACTGACTGTGTATGGTGATAATAAAGGCAGAAGAGGGATGTCAACATCTATGACAGATTCAGCCCCTCCAACCCCCACCTGTGTCTCACTTTGGCTACCATCATCCTCAGAGTCTGAAGAGACACTGACATCAGGTTGTGATGGTGACAGAGACCAGCCTCCCTGGTCACCTGTGATAAAAATGGAAAAGCATTAGATTAATACCTACACTACTATGCTCTGCAGTACTATGCTGCAATATTTGTTAAGCTCTATAATACTGCTGTCACTATTACAAACTTGTATAACCCACAACCTCATATAGCAGACATGAGAACATTATTTTCTAACTCACATCTGTAATCATTTGGAAATAATGTCCTTTAAACAGGAAGCTCATGAGCAAAACAGCAATGATGCACACTGTTGACATTTTGCAAAACACTGCACAGTTGACAGTTATGGTAATCTGTAAAGTCCTGACATTACTGTCAAATCAAGCACTGTGGTGACACCTACAAGGCATATGTTTTTGAGTGTAGACTGTGTACAGTCAGAAAATATCTGTACAGTCGGCAGTATAATTGCTGGGACCTTATAATTGCTGGATCCTGTGTCTAACGGAGCTCTTTTCAAACTGTCTGGAAATATACAGAGCTAAGTATATATATTTTTTGGTTCTTCAGAATTGTGTACTGTAAATTGTTGCTGGACTAATTTTGTTCAGAGTTGTCAACTGTTATTTTTGATTCACTGTATAGTTTTTCAGATCTCTGCTGAAAGTTTTTTGTCCCACCTCCCCCTATTTTCTGCTGTGTCTTAAGTTGGTATAACTGTTTTTTACAGCTTATGTCATCTGACTATCTGAAGGATTACTTGCATAATAATAGACCCTGGGCCGGATTTACGAAAGCTTGCATGGAGTGCAAGATGAGTGTAGGAGCTCACGGAGGCAATATGTCTGCCATGAGATCCAGGTACAGCCAGCAGGGGCGTGCACAAGAGCTGCTAAAGCTACTCTTGCACGGGCAGTGTCATGGTATGCAAATGATCTTATTTGCTGCTGAAAGCTATGCAAATGAGGTACATTTGCAATCCAGGAAACACTAACCTGTCTGTGGAAGATTAGTGTTATCTGCAGAAATGTACTCCATTGGTAACGGAGTACCGTTCTGCAAATAGCTAAACGGAGCTATGACAGCTCCAAATAAAGGATGCATACAGTTGAGGAAGCATGCCAATGGCCAAATATAAGGCCATTGGCATTTATAAATGTTTAAAATGATTAAAATCGAACTTTTTCCCCCCGATCTCCGAAATTTAAGCGTAGCGCAGTACCGCGCAAACGTGCAGTGCTTTAAAAAACAATAAAATAATTTATAAATAGCCAAAAATATCCATTTTCACTAAAAAGCTTATCCTGCCATGCAGGTGAATGGCAGGCTAAAGACAACATGGCCGCTGAGTAGTGGTTGCTAAGGGGGGGAGCTCAGTGTGGGAGATGTAACCATGCATTAGTAGTCAGTCCTATGCAAATGAGGATAAGGATAGTGAATCCCAATTTTCCTCAGCATGTGAGCCATGTCCCAAGAGTGTAAGTTTAGGAGTAGGTGAGTAGTAGAGTAGAATATAGGTAACATCATGAGAGGATGTGTCAGAGAGGCTGTAAGCTTATTGGAGCACAGTGGCTTGTGTTTGAACTTGAGTTGCTCAGGATTGCAAGAGGCATGTCTACAGCTGTCCTTTTTGAAAAACAGAAACCAAAGGTGTACGCCGTGAATATATCTGAAATTTCTTGCAAACGTGCACACAGCGTGTATACGCATGTGCGCTCGTTTGTGTGGCGCTGCCCTAGGCGGAAATAGAAAGGGAAAAGGAAGGAAAAGAAGTAGTAGGAAGTTAACCAAGGAGAACTAGCAGAGCTGCCAGGTGAAATATATCAGAATCAGCCAATTACACAGACACCCAGCACTTTAAACTCTGCAAACAGCATTATTCCCTGTTTTTTTCCAAAGAACTCTGCAACACTGCAGTATACAAAGATGGAATGCTTAAAAACGTTAAAGTCAGACAAAATGTTAGTGGCTGCTCTTGCTATCATAAACCAACATGTGCAAGGTGCTGAGGGTGGTAATGTTGTGAATGCTGCTGAGCAACCCACAGTGAGGAGACGGAGAAGAGTGTACAGACCCAGGGTAACCTACCAGGGGCTACATGAGCTGGAGATAGTGGAGCGCTATAGGGTGGACAGAGACCTCCTGCAGCAAACTGTTGAGCTGTGCCGGCCACGCCTCACACACGGAACCAACAATGGGGGAACCCATCCCAGTGGATACCAAGATATGTGTTGGCCTAAGAATACTAGCTACAGGTACCTTCCATAGACCAACTGGTGATATGATGGGGATTTCACAGGCATCAGCATCCAGGGTACTGCACCAGTTCCTGGATGCCATGTCAGCACATGTCGGTGAGCACGTATATTTCCCCAATTCCCATGAGGCATTGGCCAGCAATATGCGTCTTTTCCACCAAATAGCAGAATACCTTGTGATAGTGGGTGCAATAGACTGCACGCACATACACATCAAAGCACCACCTGGGGAGGGGGTAGGGTCTTCATCAACCACAAGGGCTTCCACTCCATCAACTGCCAGGTCATGTGCGATGCCCATGGCATAATAATGAATGTGTGTGCTGGCTGCCCTGGAAGTTATCATGATTCCCACATCTGGCATCTGACGCAGTTGTACCAGAAATTTGCCAATGGGGACATCCCTGATGGTCACCTAGTGGGGGATGCTGGATATGCACTGGAGCCGTGGCTGATGACACCCATCAGAAATGCACACACACCCGAACAAGAACTCCATAATGAGGCACACGCACAAACAAGAAACATAATTGAGCAAGTGTTTGGGATGCTCAAGTCATGGTTCCAGTGCCTGAACACATCTGGTGGAGCCTTGCAGTACTCACCAACTACATGTACCCAAATTGTCATGGTATGTGCCATGCTACACAATATGATCCTGCGGAAACAGCTGCAGCAGGAACAACATGGGGCAGGGCCAAACAGTCCCCCACCATTGCCAAGGCCTGCACAGGCACAGCGTGACACAGAAGAGGAACAACCTAAGCCTTCCCCAGTAGGCAGAAGGAGGCATGCCCAGTATGCCCTGGCATTGGCAAAGAGGCAATGCATAGCACATACACTGACTCAGTAGCAACCCTTGAAATGACACCTCTCTCTGACTCACACATACAGTAAAAGGGATGCTTAACTTGACGCTACCTGTTTTCAAACATGTATAGGGAGTGTAATATGTGCATCCAACATAGGCAGCCCTGCAGCACCACCTGAGGCATGAGTCCCAATTTTAAGCAATATAAAGCACTGCTAAGCAAATTTTACCAGTATTGAGCATATTTAAATACAATTGCGTGTAGCTACGCACCATGCTAACCAGTGCGATGTCGGGCAATGTCGGGCAATGTTGGGCAATGTTAGGCAATGTTTTGCAAAGTCGGGCAAAGTCGACCAAAGTTGGGTAAAAATGCTCACACCTGCTTTACTGTTCCTTAACTAGTCAGGTCTGCTCAGCAGGAAAATAAAAAGAAGTGACAGGGCTCGAATTCTGGATACTGTGCACTATAGTCAAAGTACTGAATCACTAAGCCATGACAGCATTTCACTGGCACAGACACAACTTAAGTCACTCACACATACCAGCTGGGGGGGGACACATACCTAACAGTCACAGCCAGCAGGACAATTGTAGACAAACACAAACAAATGCTGTATCCTGCCCTCTGAAGAGGCATATGAGTAACCTCCCCCCAGGCCTATGCAGACAGATAACAGCAGGCCAGGCAGTGTGATGTGGGTTGGGTAGGCTATGAAGTCACAATCTAATATGCATGTAATTGGAAGCTAAGGACTGTAGTACAGTGGTATGCATCAAGCCAGTATGATAGGCAACAGTGCAGACTGAAATGGAATACCTGACATAGCAGTGCAGGCCTAGCAAATGTGTATAAGTGTCAGGTGTACCTCTCATCCTATGTACACCCACAGTAACAATCAGGTGCCCCCCCCGGGTAGAAACGTACAAATAATAGCTGTCCCCCCTGTATGTAGAAATGTTGATAAGTCTATGCAAATTGACTCATGGAAGCCTTGCAGGCACAGCATGCGTCCTGTCGATGTACAACACAAAGGTGAGCCCTGAAGTAAAAACCAACTTGATTTTTCACACACATATAGTATATATGCCCATAGTGGGCATGCTCACACACAAACAAATTTAGCAAATTTCAGTCAGCAACATACTGAAAGGTCATACTGGGCATGCTCACACACTTAAACAAACAAAGCAAATGTCAGTCAACAACATACTGAAAGGTCATACTGGGCATGCTCACACACGTAAACAAACGAAGCAAATGTCAGTCAACAACATACTGAAAGGTCATACTGGGCATGCTCACACACTTAAATGAAGCAAATGTCAGTCAACAACATACTGAAAGGTCATACTGGGCATGCTCACACACTTAGGCCATGTCTGAGTACAGCAGTGGGCCACACATATCTGGCAGTTGCAGTTCTTACTCCAGACACTTGTCACTATTCACCAATCCTGCCTTGCGCACACAGTGATAGGAAAACCAATCCATATAATATATTGGACCCCTGTCATAATCAAACTATGTACTACAAGTACTGAAGTTGTTCAATGAAAGTGAAAATGCAAAGAAGATTAATAAATCTTCGATCAGTATCATCAAGAAACAATGAGCACTCCTAACATTATCCAAGCCATGTTCTGGCAAAAATATTGCCAGAGTCCATAGAGAACCATGAAGCTTTCTTTCGCTATGTCATAAATATCAATGTAAACTCATATATGTTCTGAGTCAATGCAAAGTGTAAATGAATACATATACATGACTTTCATTGCCAACATCTTGTCAGACAGGTTCATACATATTTACCCCCCTCTCACTGACAAAAGTGCCCATTACCATACCTGGAGATTGTGAAAACCCAGGTTAAACAGCTCTATCCAAACCTAAAAACATGGCGTCAATGGGATGACATGGTTTCCCTGGCTGTGTCATATGTGAACTCCAAAACAAACAGACCCTGCACTTGAACAGTCTGTTGAGACTCACCATCTGTACAGGATATGAAACTGTTGAATGGGTTACAGCAACGTTTGGCACACTCTACAAGTGTTGGTGCACAACAGACCATGGGAACTATAGTCTTATAAGCCTAATAAGTCTGATCTGCAAGACCACGGAGCCCATCATTATGGAACTCATAAACAGAGCTATTGGGAGCCTACAAACACCCAACCCTACCCATTGTGGTTTGGTCAGGGGCAGATCATGGTTCCTAAACCTGCTAGACAGTGTTCAAGGCAGTCACCCAGGATGTAAATCAATTAAATGAGCTCCACACGGCCTACATAGACCTTGAAAATCCCTTTTCCAACATCCCACACACATGTCGTATCCACAAAACCAACAACCTGTACATAAACACATATGTCATCTGATGGATTGCCAACTGGGACATAGATAGATCCACAAGGTAAGAATTTTGGTCTCCTGTTTAAGCTGGTAACAACTGCTGTCCCCCATGGCTCAGTACTGGGACCCCTCCTGTCTGGTGTATACTTTTCAGAAATACAAACACACGTGGGCTATGTTTAGCAAAGTTTGTGGATGACTGCAAAAAGGTTGTAATAATCGATGTTTGGGACAACAGAGACATCCTTAAAAAGGGTCTCAGTCAGACAGATGTGATGTCAAAATTATGGCCTCGAGCTACAGTCATACAAATACCACATAGGTGCCAACACCCTAAATATGAAGATAATAATAAGGGATCTATGGACACATGTGGATAGCCATATCTACTTCCAGAAACACATTGACAAAGTGGTTAGAAAATTATGCTTTGTGTTCCCACAAATTGCCAAGGTCTTTGCATGAAGGTCAAAGGAGGTTCCCTCTACTCATCAATCAATAGACCCATCAGAGAGTATCACGGCACACTTGCAATGAATCTCACTAGGCACCTTCAGCAGCTAGGAAGACCACTGAAGTACTTCAACAAGAGGATTACTGGCCTCAAACAGTTGCCCCATGCAACAAGACTGAATTTAACTCAATCTGTACTCTGTTGCATACTGTCTACTCAGGCGATCTCTGCCCAACAGACAGGTCCATGTCCAATGCAGAACTGATGTACATGCGCTATCTGAAGTAAACCCAAGCTCACTGTGCCACATACTCAAGGGATATCATCATCACAACATTAAATAGAACACGGTGGAAAGATATATTATTAACTCACAGACTTCCCTTGCTTTGGAACAGGCTCCCAACCTACATTAAGCTGAGTCCCTAACTGACACTCTTCCAGAGGAACCTTGATGAGTGTATGTGAAACTGAACTGTCACACCATGGATCACTTCATCAGCTCTACTACACAGAGGCCTAGGGAACTAATCCCATGTGTGGTGACAGCTGCACATTCTGGCCATACTAATATATGATATATATATATATATATATGTATATATATATATATATATATATATGTAGGGGGAACATAGTATAATAAGACAAAGATGGATTGGCAGAGATGTGTGTAAGAGGGTGACCATGACAGGGAGCCATCCAGGACTGTCCCACCCAGCACACATCCCAATGGCACAAAAGACATGAGGTGCACATCTCATCCACTGTACTTTACATAACAGCCACCAGTATCTGAAAGCATTACAGTGTATGTGGTCCATGTGCCTGCTGTACAACATGACTGTACAATGAAGTACACATCTACTATCTGCAGACATGTACCTGTCACGTAGGTTCATAGGTATGTAGTAGACTATCTTCACAAAGGCATATATTAGCCTAGGCAAGTTGTGCAGCTTTCACAACCCCATTGGGTAATCTCCCAAGCCCTAGTTCCAATAGTTAGTAACCTAAGCCCATTTCTAGTGGGGCTGCTGATGTGATGCCTGGCATTAATTGTCTGTTTCCTATCCAGTCATCAAGGTTCCTATTGAAGAATGTCAGCGAGGGGCTCTGTCTGATGTACATTGGGACTCTGTTCCACAGTAAGGCAAGTGTCTGGGATGGTACTCTATCCCACCAGCATGTTGTATTCATTGTTGTGATGAGGTTCATATCCCTGGAGTGTGTAGTGTGACTCAATTTTGTTATCCGTAGATGGAGCATGTTCAACAGTTATGTGTTGGACATGGCTCTGTATGTTAGGCAGAGTGTGCCTCTGAGTAGGTAGTACGCAATGGAGAACAGATTTAGTTTTACCGGTTGTGCTGCATAACACAACTGTTTGAGGCCAGTAATCCTCTTGGTGAGGTACCTCTGAGGTCTCTACAACTGGATATGCTTAGTTGAGTACATCTAAAATGGTGCATTGTATTCAATGATGGGTCTGATGACTTAAGAGTAGAGGGCCACCACTAACTCTTTTGATCCTGATGCAAACCCTTTGTTGATTAGGTGGGCTACATAGGATTTTCCAATCACTTTGGCAACATGGTTGTCAAAGGAAAGATGATTATCTACTTGTGTCCCCAGATCCCTTATTACCTTGTCAGTTTTAAGGGGGTAACACCTATGTGGTAGTTCTTAGGTACTTTGTTTTCACCAAAGGGGATTACTATGCATTCTTCCACATTGAGCTTGAGGACATGATTCTGACACCACACATCTGTCTCATAGAGTCCCTTCTGGAAAATATTTGTGCCATCCGGGTAATCTATTATGGCAAACACTTTACAGTTCCCAGCAAACTTAGTCAACCACAACCCTCCTGTGTTGGCATGTACTTTTGAGAAGTCTATAACAAACAGGAGAGACCCCAGAACTGGACCCTGGAGGACACCAGTTGTTACTGGTGTAGAGTCTGACATGTAGCCAGCAACTCTTAATTTCTGGGATCTATCTGTGAGCCAGTTTGCAATCCATCTGGTGATGTATGGATTCATGCCTAGGTTGGTGAGTTCATCTATGATACCTGACTGGGGAATGGTGTCAAAGGCCTTAGCAAGGTATAGGTAGGCTGTGTGTATCTCATTTCAATCATCTGTAGCATGGGTAACTGTCTCAAAGAAATCCACCCAGTTCAGGGGGCATGATCTGCATTTGACAAAGCCAAACTGGGTGTGTTCAAATATGTGAAGATTCCCAATGTCTTTATTGTTGACTTCCATTGTTATTGGCTCCATCGCCTTGCAGATCAGACTGGTTAGGTTCATAGACCGTGAATGCCAAGGGTCTTTTGTGGCCCAACCCCTGTGGAGTGGGAAGAATGTTGCTGTGCAACATTCTATGGGTACATATCCTGTAGAGACCATGTAGAGAGAGGTAGGTATCCTTGATGAATATGGATACATCTCCACCGTATGTGCTATGATCCTGGTTCTGATGCTGGAAGGTATGAAATGAGTAGTATCCTGGTAGTGCTGGTGTGCTCTTTGGAGCCTTGAACTAGGTTTCTGTTACTGCACAGATATCAATATTCTCCATACAGAGAAGTGCCTCAAGTGTGTGCATCTGGAGGCTGAGACTTCTGGCAATGAGTAGCATTTAGCTCACTTTGTGGTTATTTGTGTTGGTTACAGGGTTTGGTTTGCCCTGAGTGACCAGTGTTCCACACCTGAAGTCAACACCTCATTGGTCCGATCTGACCATAAGCTAATTACCCTACATATTCACATTCTGTCCCCATCCCCATTAAGGAAACCATGTTAAAAAATATCTCCAAAGACAACTTCATGATTCTTAAGACAGAAGTGGTGAACTTCAGGACACCCATGCAGATGGACAATATAGTTATGACTACTGAATCCTACACAATTGCACTTTATAAGTACTTACATGAGTGCATGGATCGTGCTATCCCAAACAGAACCAAGACGCTATCCTTCAAGAAAAGGAAGCCAATCTGGTGGTCCCCTGCCATAAAAAAACTGCACAACAGAAAGAAGAAACTGTTGCAAAAGAGGGAAAAACTCATGAGTGGAGGAGCTACCTTGTTAGCCTCAGTAAGAAGCTGCAATCCCTGATAAAATCCTCCAAAGCTAGTTACGAAAACAAAATCACCACTGATTCTAAAGACAGCCACAAAGCATTCTATAGCTATGTCAAGAATCACAATGGCAACACTCAGATCTGCTCTGAGTTACAGCACAATGGCACTAAATATACAGACCCAACTGATATTGCCAACATCCTGGAAGATAGGATCAGTGCTAACTTTACCCCCCTCTCACCCATGTAAGAGCCCATCTCTCATCATCATCTTTTGGCTTTTCCCATTAGGGGTCGCCACAGTGGATCATCTCTTTCCATTTCTTCCTATCCTCTGCATCTTGCTCTGTTACACCAACCTCCTGCATGTCCTCTCTCACCATGCCCATAAATCTTATCTTAGGCCTTCCTCTTTTCCTCTTACCTGGCAGCTCCATCCTTAGTATCTTTTTCCCAATATACCCATCATCCCTCCTCAGCACGTCCAAACCAACGCAATCTAGTTTCTCTTGCTTTGTCTCCAAACTGTCCAACATGAGCTGACCCTCTAATATACTGATTCCAAATCCTATCAATCCTAGTCACACCGAGTGCAAATCTTAACATCTTTAACTCTGCCACATCCATCTCTGACTCCTGCCTTTTTGTCAATGCCACTGTCTCCAACCCATATAACATAGCTGGTCTCACTACCCTCTTGTAGACCTTCCCTTTCATTCTTATTGGTACCCATCTGAAACAAATCACTCCTGGCACTCTTCTCCACCCATTCCACCCTGCCTGTACTCTCTTCTTCACCTCTCTTCCACATTCACCATTACTCTGAACTGTTGATCCCAAGTACTTAAACATGTCCACCTTTACCAACTCTACTCACTGCATCCTCACCATTCCTCTAACCTCCCTCTCATTTACACACACATGCACACATATTCTGTCTTAGCCCTGCTGACCTTCATTCCTCTGCTCTCTAGAGCATATCTCCACCTCTCCAGAGTCTCCTCAACCTGATTCCTACTCTCACTACAGATCACAATGTCATCTGCAAACATCATAGTCCACGGGCCTCCTGTCTGATCTCATCTGTCAACCTGTCCATCACCACTGCAAATAAGAAAGGACTCAGAGCTGATCCTTGATGTATTCTCACCTCCACCTTAAATGGATCTGTCACTCCCACTCCAGTCCTCACCACTGTCACACTACCCTCATACATATCCTGTACCACTCTTACATACTTCTCTGCCACTTTTGACTTCCTCATACAATACCACAACTCTTCTCTAGGCACCCTGTCATATGCTTTCTCCAAGTCTACAAAGACACAATGCAACTCCTTCTGACCCTCGCTGTATTTTTCCAATAACACTCTCAGAGCAAACATTGCATCTGTAGTACTCTTTCCTGGCATGAAGCCATACTGCTGATCACTAATCATCACCTCACTTCTTAACCTAGCTTCTACTACTCTTTCCCATAACTTCAAGCTGTGACTGATCAATTTTATCCCTCTGTAGTTACTGCAGCTCTGCACATCACCCTTATTCTTAAAGATAGGTACCAAAACACTTTTTCTCCACTCCTCAGGCATCCTCTGACTTTCCAAAATTTCATTAAACAATCTAGTTAAAAATTCCACTGCCATTTCTCCTAAGCACCTCCATGCTTCCATCGGGATGTCATCTGGGCCAACAGCCTTTCCATTCTTCATCCTCTTCATAGCTGTCCTTACTTCCTCCTTGCTAATTTGTTTCACTTCCTGATTCATTATCCCCACATCATCCAACATTCTCTCTCTCTCATTCTCTTAATTCATCAGCCTCTCAAAATACTCTTTCCATCTACTCAACACACACTCCTCTCTTGTGAGTACCTTTTCCTCACTATCCTTTATCACCCTTACTTGCTGCACATCTTTCCCAGCTCTGTCCCTCTGTCTAGACAACTGGTACAGGTCCTTTTCTCCCTCTTTAGTGTCTCATACAACTCTCCATACACCTTATCCTTAGCTTTCGCCACCTCTCTCTTTGCCATGCGCCTCATCTCCTTATACTCATGTCTACTTTCTTCATCTTTTTGACAATCCCACTTCTTCTTCACCAGCCTCTTCCTCTGTATACTCTCCTGTACTTCCTCATTCCACCACCAGGTCTCCTTGTCCAGAATGCAAAGTTGCTGTCATCACGGCTGCACATGTAAAAACCACTCTCCAAAGCCAAGAACACAGCATCCATGGGACCAGGTAACATCCCAGGCTGCATTCTACATGAACTATAGAACAAACTGGCACTACACCTAAGAACCATGTTCAATCATAGCCTCACCTCAGGCTTTGCGCCTGCTGAATGGCGCACAGTGACAGTTATCCCACTACACAAGGGGGAGCCACCACAGACCGTGGGAACTAGCGCCCCATTAGCCTGATGAGCCTGGTCTGCAAGGCCATGGAATGTATCATCAAGGAACTTATAAACAAAGACATTGGCAATCTCCAAACTCTAGACCACAACTATTTTGGATTTGTAAAAGGCAGATCATGTCTCCTAAACCTGACAGACTTCTTCGAAGCAGTCACCAAAGCCGTAAACAAGGGTAAGGTGGTTCAGACAGCCTATCTAGATCTTGCCAATGCTTTCAACACCACCCCCCACTCTGGAAGTATAGATAAACTCACTAAACTAGGTATAAATCCCTATGTCACAAGACAGGTTGCCAACTGGCTCACTGACAGAACCCACACTCTGAAAGTAGCAGACTCCAAGTCCGACTTCAGACCAGTGACAAGTGGAGTACCACAGGGTTCAGTCCTGTGTCCTGTCCTGTTTGGTATCTACTTCCCTGAAGCACAGGCTAACACAGAAGGTCTTTGGCTAATGAAGTTCCCAGATGACTGCAAACTAGGAGCCATAATTGAAACTACTAACAATGTGGACATCCTGCAAAAGGGCCTCACTGAGACAGATGCCTGGTGTCAAAGCCATGGGCTCAAGCTCAATGCCAAAAAGTGCATTGTCATCCCCTTTGGTAAAAACTCTGTACCCATGAGCTATAACATAGGCGGTAGTATACTTAACACTGAAAGTGTGATAAGAGACCTTGGGACACAGGTGGTCAGTAGACTCTCCTTTGATAATCACATTGCCACAGTAGTCAGGAAATCCTTCTATGTGGCACACCTCATCACAAAAGGTTTCTCATGCAGTAAAAAAGAGGTCATTGTTCCCCTCTACTCATCACTCATTAGATCCATTATAGAGTACAATGCCCCTTTTGGTATGTACCTCACAAGACATCTACAACAACTGGAAAGCCCACAGATATACCTCACAAAGAGGATTAGCAGCCTCAAATACATGCCCTACACAGACCGTCTCAAAACACTCCAGCTTTACTCTGTCGCATATCTGATCTCTGCCTAACATACAAAGCTATGTCAAACACAGAGCTGTTGGGCATGCTCCACTTAAAGAAATCCCAATCTCTCCTAGCTTCAGCCCCAAAACCCAGACTGAAATACAAAAGGAGGAAGTGTATCCATTTTCATAAAGGATACCCACACCTCCAGGTTAGTGGCACAGAACAAGGCCTCGGAAACCATCCAAGTGCAACTAACAGTGAGCAAAGCTGCTTATCAGATTGTAACCTGCTACAGATCACCTACCTTGTCTCAGGACCCTCACTCAGCATTTCTGAGAACACTGGAAAATATAAAGGTCCTACCAAACACCATGATATTAGGAGATTTCAACTACCCAAACATTGACTGGGAGAAATACTCAAGTACAAACTCCTTTGTCCAATGCGTCCTAGATTTTATAAACTCAAACGCCCTGTGACAGCTGGTCACCATGCCCACTAGAGGTGACAACATACTGGAACTGATCATCACCAACATGTGGGATCAGTGTTCCACACCAGAGGTAAACCCCTCGCTGGTAAGATCAGATCATAAAGTAATCACAATGGACATCCACATCCCGACCCCACCCCCAGTCAAGGAAACCACTGTGAAAAATGTTTCAAAAGCAAACTTCACACTTCTCAAGGCTGAAGTGGAAAGTTTCAAAGCCCCCTTGCTACAAAATAATGCTATCCAATCCACAGAATCTTTTACAAGTGCATTATATGAGCATCTACAGGGATGCATGGATCAAGCCATCCCGGGTAAAACCAAGACTCACTCCGCCAAAAAGAGGAAACCAGTCTGGTGGTCCTTGGCCATAAATAAGCTATACAACAGAAAGAGGAAACTACTACATGATAGAGTAAAATTCCAAAAAGGAAAGGCATCACTGATCATTATTAGCCAGAAACTACGATCGTTCATAAAATCATCCAAGGCCAGTTTCTAAAGAAAAATTGCCAAGGAATCCAAAGATAACCATGAAGCCTTCTTTAGCTATATCAAATATTTAGGTGGCAACTCTCAGATATGCTTTCTGCTATTGCAAAATGGCAAAAAATACACTGAACCAACTGACATTGCCAACATCCTGGCGGACAGGTTTAGTGCAAACTTCACCCCCCCTCACCCCCAAAAGGGTCTGTGTCCATCCCAGAAGAATGCAGAGCCCAGACATCACCGACATGCAGGTAAAAACAGCCCTCTCCAAAGCTAAGAACGCAGCATCAATGGGACTGGATGGTGTCCCAGGCTGTGTCTTACACGAGCTCCAAAAGGATCTAAACCCTCACCTAAATTCACTGTTCAGACTCAGCCTTACCACAGGCTATATACCCAAAGAATGGCATACAGCAACAGTCATCCCACTCCACAAAGGTGGTGCCACAACAGAATCTGGGAACTATTGTCCTATAAGACTGACCAGTCTGGTCTGCAAAGCTATGGAGCGAATTATCATGGAACTCATAAACAGAGATATTGGGAACCTCCAGACACTGAGCCCTACCCAAATCGGCTTTGTTAAAGGCAGATCCTGCCTCCTAAACCTAGTTGACTTCTTTGAAACAGTTACCAAGGCCATAGATGAAGGGAAGGTAGTCCAAACAGCCTACCTGGACCTCACTAAGGCCTTCGACACTATTCCCCACTCTGGCATCATAGACAAGCTTACTAACTTGAACATTACCTCCTATGTCACGAGATAGGTGGCCAACTGACTCACGGATAGAGCACACATGGTCAGAGTTGCGGGTGCCATGTCCGACTCTAAACCAGTCACAAGTGGCATCACACAGGTCTCAGTCCTGGGACCCCCCCCCCTTCAGTATATACTTCTCTGAGGTACAGGCAAGCACGGGAGGACTATGGCTGACCAAGTTCGCAGATGACTGCAAACTGGGGGCCATAATCGGCTCTCTGGCTGACACAGACATCCTCCAGAAGGGTTTTACAGAGATAGATACCTGGTGTCAAAACCATGGCCTCAAGCTGAATGCCAAAAAATGCGTAGTCATCCCCTTTGGAAAAAACAAAGTGCACACGAATTACCACATAGGTGGTAATCCACTAGGTACAGATAATGTAATTAGGGACCTGGGGACCCAGGTAGATAGTAACCTCTCCTTTGATAACTACATTGCCAAAGTGGTTAGATATTCCTTCTATGTAGCCCACCTAATCACGAAAGGGTTCACCTCTAGATCAAGAGAGTTCATTGTGCCCCTCTACTCATCAATCATTAGGCCCATAATAGAGTACAATGCCTCATTTTGTATGTACCTTAATTGGCACATGCAACAGCTGGTAAGACCACAGAAGTACCTCACCAAGAGGATCATGGGCCTCAAAGAGATGCCCTATACAGCTCGACTAAAGAAACTCTAGCTCTACTTGGTTGCTTACTGCCTGCTCAGAGGTGACCTATGCCTGATGTATAAGGCCATGTCCAACCTGGAATTAATAGACATACTCCACTTCAAGAAAAACAAATCTCTTAGCACCACACACTCCAGTGAATTAAACCTCAGCAAAGCAATAAACAGGACATGTTGGAGGGATAGATTCCTGTCACAGAGACTTACTTCAATCTGGAATGGAATCCCAGCTGATGTTAGGCAGAGCCCCTCACAGATTCTCTTCAAGAGGAATCTTGATGAGTGGATGGGAAATTGTAAATTTACTCCTGGGATCACTTCAGTGGTCCTGCTAGACAGAGGCCCAGGAAACTAATTTAAAAGGGAGGTGAAAGCCAACACATTCTGGCTAGGCTTATAAATGCCCTTGGGCAGATAGCCTAGTACCTACCTATGAACCTATGAACCTACACACTCTAGAGACCTAAACCTTGTCACCACAATAAACAGAACATGCCGGAGGGATAGATTCTGGTCCCAGAGACTTCACATACTCCAGAATAAACTACCTATCTATATCAAACAAAGCTCATCATTAGCACTCTTCAAGAAAAATCTTGATGATTGGATGGGAAATAGGAAATTCACCCTGGGGATCACTTCTGTGTCTCTGCTCGACAGTGGCACAGGAAAATAAATTTCTTGGGTGGCAAAAGCCAGGGTATCTTTTTGGCTGGGCATGTATATTCCCCAGGGCTGGTAGCCTAGTACCTACCTATGAACCTATGAACCTTTGAGCCTTGCCTAAAAAAGGTAATATGGGGACAGCAAGAGTCTTGGCCAGTATTCAGAAGCATAGGGGTGACAGGTGCAAACCATCTGTAGCAAAACAACAAGGCTTGTCTATCATGTCATCACAGGCAGACAGAGACTAGATTCCCTTTGAATAACACCAGAAGCTCAGCCAATTGTTTAAGTTTATCATCTTTCTGTTATATTGCAGTATCATGTAGGTGAAGGTAAGATGCTACTCAAGGTTTGACCCTGTGTGTGCCAGCATGTGGTGCATCAACGCATATATGATATGGTCATAGCCTATGCATACAATACACTCACAATACACCTAGTATGGTAAGCCTGCTGAGGTTAGCAAATGTGAAAAGAACCTTTGTGCAGACTGTCAGCAAGTAATGTCTATATTGCAGCCTGTAACTCCATATTGCTTGCTGAAGTGTAAAGATGTACTTAGTTTGGATTAAGAACACCGCACTTGCCAACTGTGTGTGTGTGCGTGTGTGTGTGTGTGTGTGTGTGTGTGTGTGTGTGTGTGTGTGTGTGTGTGTGTGTGTGTGTGTGTGTGTGTCTGTCTGTCCCTTGGGAGAGAGCAACCATTTTGGAGACTACTCACACCCCTTAAAATTGGTATACCCATCTTTGTCAAGTCTCATGATGTCACCATCCAGCAAATATACCTGTGGAAAGGTGAGATCCCAGTAATGTGTATAGTATGTCATGTAAAAGCATACTGCTGTAGTATCATAATGTAATTAGGTAGGGATTTGAATCCTGCACTTGCCAACTGTGTGACAGTGTGTGTGTGTCTCCCTGGGGAGAAGCAACCTTTTTGGAGACTACTCACACTTCTTAAAAGTGGTATACTCATCTTTGTCAAGTCTGATGATGTCACCATCCTACAAATAAACCTGTGGAAAGGTGAAATCTCAGTAATGTGTATAGTGTGTTGTGTAAATGCATACTGTTGCATTATCATAATGTAGTTAGGAAAGAGTTTGATTCTTGCACTTGCTGACTGTGTGTATCTGCCCTCCAGGTGTGTGACACCATTGACCAATGTGGAGTGGGTTTTGATTTTTCTAGTGTATGACATATCCCAATGACAACTGTATGTGCATTACACATGTAAGGTAGCTGTGGGGCAAATCCATATGCATACATGTGACCTCAAGTATTTCATAGGTGGGTACTCTGCTTTCTCCATGAACACATGTGTTATCTTTGCCAGAGCGTGCTGGCACTTTCCAGACCTTAGGTCACTTCTGTATGCTTGTGACAAGCTTAGCGACTGCAGTGATCCCTGGGCTACTTCTTCTGTTTCACATCCACTCATCATGGTTTCTATTGAATAGTATGAGTGAGGGTTTATGCTTGAGGTATATTTGAAACCTGTTCCAAAGCAAGCAAAGTCTGGCAAAGATGACTAATCATTATAAGTGTGCAACAACCTCAGTGGATCTGCATGCAAACCCTTTATTGCTTATGTGCTCCACAGAGGGATTTCCAAAACCCTTTGGTAATGTGATTATCAAAGGAGAGATGACTTAACACATGGCTCTATGTATACATTAGTACCTGTTCCCCATTTGGTGGGCTAATACCTATGTGGTACTCTGGGGATACTTTGTTTTCTAAAAGTAGATAACTATGCTTTCTTTGGCTTATATATTTACAGCATGACTTTGACACAAGGTATCTGTCTGTATAATACCCTTTTGGAGGATGTGTGTATCATCTGGAGAATAAAGTATAGTCCACAGTATGCATTGTCATCAAACATGGGCAGACATATCCCTACTGTGTTTGCTTGTACCTAAGAAAGCTATATGCCAAAAAGGAGTGGTCCCATGACTGAGTGCAGGTGAATACCACTTGTTACTTTGCATAGAATAGTACATGGAGGCTGCAAATGTTATTGAGTGTCCTACATCTGTGCATCAGTTGTCAAGCCATCATCTAACAATCGTTTATGGTCAGTCTGTTGAGGTTATATATAATACCAGTATGTGGGATGAGTATGAATTCCTGTTGAGCTATAGCTTGGTTGTGCTGACCTCCCCTCCCTCACCTATAGCCTTGTTGACTGGCTTAAAATCTACTAGGTGTAGGAGCTATGATCTGGCCTTTAGAGTACCACCTAAGCGGGTATGGTGCAGTGTTTGCAGATTTATAATTTCTCTGTTAATGAGTTCCATAATGCTGTGCTCCATAGCCTTCCAGATAACATTGGCCTGGCTTAAAGGGTGAGAGTTTCCAGGACCTGTTGTAGTTCTACCCTTAATCAATTTATGTTAAAATTTGCACTGGGTGTGACGAGGGTGGACAGGTTTACGAATAAGTATATTAGAGGGTCAGGCCAGGTTTGAAGGTTAGTAGACCATGCCAGATAGGCAGGATTAAGTTGGTTTGTACATGTGCTGAGGAGGTATGCAGAGTATATCATGAAATAGATGCTAAGGATGAAGCCGCCAGGTAACAGGAAAAGAGGAATTTCTATGATGAAGTTTATGGCTGTGGTGAGAGAGGACATGCAGGTGGATGGTGTGATAGCATAAGATGCAGAGGCCAGGAAGAAATAATGTACTGTGGCGACCCCTAATGGGAGCATCCAAACGAAGAAGAAGAAGAAGACATTGTAGCTCAACCCTTGTGGACTGTGAACACAATTACCATGTGTCATTCCACAAGTATGTAACCTGTATAGAGGCTGCATCTGGACAGAGTGTTTAGGCGAGTGGTGACTTCATATGTCAGCTTGTGTATGACGCAGCCAAGGACACTGTCCAGTACCATTGCCACTGTGGTGTGTACTTTGTTAAAGAGATGTTTTAACTAGAGTGTCTGTGAATCATCAGGTTTTACATTCTTCAGGTCAGGAAATGCGGTCCTTGTGTAATGACAGGGTGGTGAAATCCACATTCAAACTGTCTGACAAAGAATAGGTAATGTCAGTCAGATAAGTGTACTTTGTGACCATTTACATTAACTGCGACCCGATCTGAGATTTCCCTTGTAGATTATGAACAACACTGAAGAAAGCTTTAGTGTTGTCTTTGGAATCCTTTTCATTTTGTATTCTGAAGCTTGCCTTGTATGTTTATTGAGGGACTGTATTTTCCCAATGATACTGACCAGAGAGGTTATCCCTTCTTGGTATGTAACTCTTTTTTGGTACACCTTCACACCTTCTATTATATATTTAGTTTATGGCAGGGGTCCATGAGACTAATGCACTTTTACTTTATAAGTGAGGATTTTTTGTGTTTGTGATATTATGGTCCATGCAACCCTTTAGGTGAACGGTGTACATTAATAAAGGAAAATGCAGCTGGGACAGTGTTAACCTTAGTAATGCAAACCAATGACAGATAGCAACAACATCATCACCCACAGCACCGTGTCAACCCGTGTCATACACACACATGTATGCTTAAGTTCAAAATGTGTGTAATACAATGCATACTGGCCACCAATAGAAAGTATGGAGTGTTAACACTGGTCAATACAGGGCATGTCACCCTGCCCATGTGTCCAATATGCACGTACATGCAGACAGTGCACCTCCACCATGTTCACAAATGTACACCTGCAGACCTGTGCTGCACACACCCCATACTTACTGTCCACTGTATAACACATGCTGACATAACTACACACATCAGCCAAGTGGCACATGGGCAAACAAAACACAATTGGAATAAACACTAGTGGAAACAATACAACATTGCTATTTCAGCTTTAATGCATCATGCCTGCTCAGCTACACCTTCAAGGATATCATTACACTTTACTGCTGACAACATGCTACACATTTAACCATTGCTATACTTTATTACAGTCACCCTGTGCATCAGCACCATGTTAGCCTGTTCCTGCATCAATGTTACAGATGGCAGGAGGTGGCACAGGTTTCATCATATGTACAGGGTGTGTTGTTGGTTTGCCAGAGGCCTACACTTAACCATACAATCAACATTTGTGTGTGAGTGTGTGTGTGAGGGCCATGAGTACTGTTATGGGCCAATGCTGATGTAATGTGTGCGGGTATGTGTTTGCCTTGGTTTCTGGTTTATGTGTGTGTGTCTGCATGCACACAGTTCCACCATGTGGCTGCTATATATGGGGATTTGTGAGACAGCTACAGACTGTACCTTGCAGGCTGTACAAATCACCGTCTCTGGCCACATATACGGAATCTGTGTCTGGCAGGGGTGCTACAGACAGTATCGGGTACTAATCCAGACTGGGTACTATCTGAAGAGGTTGACATATGTCCACTGGATCCAGGTCCCTGCTGGGACTGGCCAGAGCCACGTGCACGTGGTCTTCTAGGACGGTCTATGGACAGCCCACCCCAACATTGCTGGGGCTGGTACTGGCACTACTGGAGTGGCTGTGACTTACTGGACATCAATGGTGACCTCCAGCTGCTGATGTTGCTGGCATACATCCACGTCGACATCTCAACCATCCCGCACTGTCCTGACACATCGACATGACATTGTCGAGGACATCCAATGTCTCACCACAATGTCTATCAATGACCTCAGTATAATTACGTATGGCACCTGCTAGGTCACGGATACTGTCATTTACAGAGGAGTTATGAGCCCTCTGTGCCCTTATTCCCTGTCTGGTGTACCGCTCCATTCGTGTCTGTGCCTCCATGACAGCCTGGAACATGCGTGTGGTAGAAAGAGGTGTGACACATCTGCCAGGGGCATAAAGACCAGCAGTGTTCTGAAGAGAACCCCTGGGCATCTGCCTATGTGGTACCATTCCAGACATCTGGCTATGACTGCTGTGTCCTGATACATGTGCCATAGATACCACACTGTCCTGGCCAGTGCCAGCTGTGCACTGTCCCTCAGCTAAGGGCAATGGTGATGATGGATGCACAGGCAGCATGACTGTGTGCATGGATGGGGTGGAGACTTGTGTACTGTCAGTTGGTGGCCCAACAACAGACCCTGACAAACCTGCCTGTGCCTCAACACACCTATCCTCATGATCACTGTCTGTCTCAGTGACATCAGGTTCCCTGCTGTACTGAACAAGCCCCACCTCGGCAACTGTGAGAGGGAAACAGGAATCACACTTTAAGACCTGAACATGATGTCAGACCACATGCACACATGCGCACATGTGCACATGCTTGCATGCACACATGCACACATGTGCACATGCACACATGCACACATGCACACATGCACACATGCACACATGTGCACATGCACACATGCGCACATGCGCACATGTACACATGTGCACATGCACACATGCGCACATGCATACATACGCACATGTGCACATGTACACACACAAAAATACACTCCTCCCTAAAGCAGACACACACAACACCAGCAATCTCAGAACATAAACAATAGCAGGTGATGGTGGGGTACAGTATCACAAGCAAAACAGTCATATCACACATTTCAGCATGCAGGACATGTGTTGCTCAACAGCATGCAGTGCAAGTGCAGACAGTCCTTGTTACTAACAGTATACATGGCTTTGATGCATGTGTTTTGTTATTAGGTGATGGGCCTCCCCCGGAACACAATGCATACATTGCTGTGCAGGTATTCAAAACTCTGTAATGTACTGTGCACCATAACAAACAGGTGTACATACCATGGCTGGATGTGTATCTGTGTGTCAGATAGGTATCCAATGCTGATTACAGCCTCTGTGTCTTTAGCAAATAATTGTAGACACATTTTTAGCACATGCATGATGAGTATTCACACAACATCATCAGTGGTGCATGGATAATTGATGGAATACCATTCAGCCACATACCCAATGTACGGTACTTATGGTGAATGTAGATCATATTGTGGACATGCCAGTGTCATCCATGACATGGCATGCTAAAACACAACTGCATATTTAAACACTACACATACCCAATGCAAGTCATATGACCTAGCCACTCAATAGCATCACAAGACATATATGTGTCAGTTGTGCAACTGGTGATTGGTATGCATATTGTTTAGAGGTGCATATGTGTGCACACTCGCAACATTAAGGTGTATAGCAAGGTGTATAGCAATGAAAGCAATGTGTAGTACTGTGGTTACAATAACTGGATGGGGTATAGTACCATAGGCCATCATCATGAAGCATCATGTGGTCACTCAAGGCTGCAAATGTTTCCCAAACCAGCGCTACTCATGCTGTATCGGAACTGTACTACCTTGGCTACATTCACCATTTCACAACCTGTTGTTACATGAGTTTGTAAGGAGGCCAATAAGGAGCATTCCCTGACATGAATGTGTAGTGGGTTTCAGAGTGTTTAAATGCCCCATGATAGGCCTCTACCCCTCAGGTATATTATGTGTAATGTGTGGATGAGATTTTGGATAATGGAGTGTGTCTTTACAGAGGGTTTGGGAATCCTTTATGTGTAGCATGTTAAAATGCTCTGTGTATGACGTAGATGTGTATGTTATGTGCATGTTGAGTATCAACTGTGCCTATCCAATGGTCACTACAGTCTAGCCACATTTGTTTGAGATGGTCTGGGTATTGCATGTGTTTGAGGCAGCTAATCACATTAGTGAGATGTGCGTAGTCTTACACCAAACATGAAAAGCATGCATTATGGGTAGGTGTGTTACATGTGTACATTGCATACACCTTAACTATGACATGCACTTTGTATTTACAATAATAAATGTAGAACACACTCACCAGCATCTGTCCGCTGCCTTGATGTCACCCCAGAGGGACCTACATAGAGATGAGACAGTTTGTCAGTGGCCACAACTGTGACATTGCTACTGTGTGTTTGCAATCTTACAGTACAACAACAGTTTACATTCACAGGGCTACATATTATGTTCCAAATGATCAGCATTGCAAAACAACAGGCTCCGCATATTTTAATGACACACTCCACATCTCACATATGCATGATCTACCAATACAGATAAAAGTAGTCTACAGATATGCCATGTTACCTGCATGCTCCATGTGTGCTTGCTGGGTGGCTCCAACCTCCACCATGGTGTATGTCTGCTGCTGTTGTTGGACAGGTGCCACCAGGCTCAGGAGCAGCTCCTCCACTCTGGTGAGGGGGGGTAGATATTAACACCACCTCCTGTTGCAAGCTGTTGTCTCCACACATCAGCAGCATGTTGATGGACATGTCTGAAAAGATCACTGCAGTGGTGGCGTACCTGCTCATATGTCCGGTTATGCAGGCCTACTTCATTTACCCTGTGGACAACATCTTGCCACATTGCAGTACGCTCCTGCTGGTCCTGGCTGTTTCATGAGAACATGAGACTGTAGTGCTGAATCATACTGGTAGTAATTATGTCATCTTCAGCACTACTGTAAGTGGGGTTCCTGCGATGTGCCATGATCCCTGGAAGACATAAATACGAAAATATGTCTGAGCAAGTCATATGGCACATTTAACATTATACAGTACAGATATCACTGAACTGCCATATATAGCAACCTATTAGCTAACCGAGAGTGAAACACTTTAACTGCCAATTATCACTGCTCACCCCACAACTGCTTGGAAGTGCCTGACTCACTGTCAATTTAATGAACCATGTTCTGCACAGCAACAAAATAAAATCACTATATAAGACTATACAAGAGTACCTGGCACACTGTATGCAACACGATGCACCACTTAGCCACAGCAGATATACATCAGGCTGATGTGTAAAGAAATATATCATCCATCGCAATGAGTGTAAGGTCCAGTAAATATATTACTATTATACCACACAACTTGTTAATGGCAATGTCGTGTTCAAAATATGTGCACAATTGGGAATATAGGTTGCATACTTATGTAGTACACTATGAATGTTGATAGATACACAGTTATATGTTTTACCACACTTATGTCAAAAGACAAGTTATAGATATACCCACACACTCATCAGACATAATTACAGGACCCAAAGGTATGACAACCCAGATAAGCTTTCAGTGTGTACTATACAGTACTGTGTGTCAGTACTTACACAACCTTAATCTTGAGAAATGTAATCTGTGATGAATACAGGGACCACACAAAACAGTGGATGCAAGCAATGTGGACATACACCACAGTTTGCTGTACAGGCCCAGAGCTTTAAGTAGTACTACAGTACACACAGGATTTGGATTCAACATCAGTACCAATCAATAATCATAGATGTAGTCCTTTAGCCTCCAATGACACACCCTAGTTAAAACCAAGGGACTTAATCACACTGTATGCAATAGCACTTTTTCTGCCTAGCAATAGAATACACAGCTTTTGCTAGGATCAAAGCAAGGACCCATAATACCATGACATAAACAGTTTCCCACTAAGCTATCCAACAGATACATATCTTTGACTTATTCACAAACACATTGACCATCACAGTCAGTTAACAGTACAGAGAATCTATTGCAACAAGTAGATGTAAGTGTGTATGAGTGTGTATATATGTATATGTGTGTGTATATGTATGTATGTATATATATATATATATATATATATAAAACTATATATATATATATATATATATATATATATATATATATATATATATACATATATACATATAGCTATATATATATATCTATATATATATATATATATATATATAGTTATAGTTATATAGTTAGCTATATACATTTCACCTTTCGTAGTGAGAATATCAATTATACAAAGGATGTGAGGTGTACAGTAATGTAATAAAATCACACAGTCTTGGGATAAATGCACTGAAGGTGTTCACAGCTCAGGTAGCTTTAGCAGGCCTCACTGGCTTCAACATTGCAAACTAAAGAAACCACCCACAGTGTTTAACCACCACATGTCATATACCAGCACTGTATGCTGCCTTGTTTGTCACACACTAAAACCTACATACAAATATGCACATACTAACCTTCACCAACATATATATATCGCCACCCTTTACAAACAGTTGCAATATGTCCCCTGCTCTATGCACATATACAGATGTGAATATATATGATACATATATATTTCTCCATATGTGTGTGGCATACACACACAAGGTCCACACTGTTGTAAGTCCCTGGACCTCACAGCCGAACTGTTGGGCCTTGCTGCAACACAAACAGGTATCACATAAGAACACACACTAACATTAGGGGGTATATATGGCTACAAATGCTAGATAAGCATACTAGACTGCTACAGCAGTTGCCACTGCTAAGCTATGCTTTAATATGACTATCATGCATGTGTTGTTCTGTCACACCCATGTTTATATAATGTCAGCTCTAATATCCCCAACAGCCATTGGCCACACTACTGTACAGAACACAAATAACATGGATCAGACCTTTTACATTTAATGCTGAGCTACACATTTCACAGGTATGTCCCACTGCCCACAGGTGCACACTGTATTTTCCATAGCAGTAGTTAAGCAGATCATCTATGCATAAATAAGTACTGGTTCACATTATGCAGACTATTCTTCAATAACATCTACTACATGCCAGTAAATACATATGTGTCACATACCTTTCCTTTGTATGATTTGGCAATATTTTTTTTTTCTATTTCTCTGTCTCCTCTCTCTCTCTGTCTCTCTCTCTCTCTGTTAGTCTCTGCAATAGAGTGATTGAGTTTGTTGGCAGAGATTGCAGCCTGCTTTTGTAGGTATTTGCACATGAGCATGTGATAGCCTATGCACCAATTAGTGGCCACCACTTGCTAATTGCATGCAGCCTGCTATGTAGTAATTGCAGTAATCAATGTCATAGTAACCCAGTACTATAAATTGCTAACTCAGGTAGGTGTGGGCCTTTCAGCTTTCCAAGATGGAGATCACCCTTGTTTGCTGTGGACATCATTGTTTAAGACAGAAGGTTGGTATAGTTCTTATATTAGAAGCCAGGGGTGTAGCCAGAGATTTACATTTTGTACTCAGACCTAATGTTGTTGCTTCCAGTACCCAGTTGTTAGTGTAGAAATGTACTCACCCCTCAAAACGCTACCCCAAGATACATGGAAAGATGTACTTTCTTTTCAACTTTTACAATTAACTGCCATACAAAGCTAGTTATTGAGATGTATTCCTTTGGCAGAAGAATTGTTTGTGAACTGCTATACTGTGAATATTCATTTACTCAGTTCTAAACAGTTTGTGCTTTTTTAGTGTTAACATTAACACAAGCTGCTCAGAAAAACTGGACACATGTCAGTACTGTGAGTATGCTTACCTACATCCTTGGTAGACCCTCCACACACAGGTATATTCTACATTTGGGTAGGGGTGCAGAGGTACAGAGAGCATAAGTATTATTATGTGGATTTTATCTTGCTGGACTTACAGTGTTGCTGTGTACATGTTACTTTATCAAGGCAAATAGTCAGTTTGCGTGACATATCCACATGGTAGTCAGAGAATAGCCTGTTATTTTTTGTCTGTGCACCACTCAGGTCTTTTCCGCAATAGAGCAATGGCATTGTTACAGTTGGGTGCTATCAGTACATGGCTACATCCATTTGTATTTCAGTGTTGTATTCCTACATAAGTGCATGCTTCCAAAACTCCTTCCAAAGCTATTTGCACAATGTGTAACAACAGAAAGGCTGATATGCCTCTGTGTTTCTGCCTCTGCCTGACCTCTCAAATACTCAGGTGCATATTTGAACAGACTCAGGGAAAAGTAAGGAAAAAGTCAAAGACACCTTTAAAATGTTAATGCCATTAAGTTGAAACATTGAGAGAATCAGAGCATATGAATGAATACACCTTTTCTGAAGTAAAAGAATTGCCAAACTCTTAATTATTGTCATTATTCATTAAGTGTAATTCACTACCTTTCTGGCCAAAGTCAGTAGTTTTAGGAGGGATTCAGAGGGACAGAGCTAAAATTTGTGTCAAAATCAGGGACATCCCTGAAAATTAGGGACAGTTGGGAGGTATGGCCTCTGCCCTAAACAGATATGCCAGTGTTTGTCCTGCTGTGATACTGTGTGGGGTTGTAAAGTGATGGTGTAACATTATTTCCTGATAGAATGGTGGCTCTTATCACAGTCATGTAATGTAATCCCACAACAACTGTTGTTAAAGATCCACAGAACAAGTTCAGTGGTATGGCATTCATATTTTTCCTTTACATTCACTCATTCTGAGGCATGATATATTTATTTCAGCACCAACTTGTTGTATATCTACCGTGGCTTAGTGGCACTTCATGTTGTGTAGTGTGTACAAGGTCCGGGATTCGAGACTGGCAGAGGTGTTTTATTTTGCTCCTGAGCAGAACAAGGGCCCACACATACAGAGTGACTAAGGCACTTTTAAGCATTTGTAAGTGGGTTTGCGCAGGTTTGCGCAATGCTTAGCTAAGCGCAAAGAAGCGCACACTCGCACAAACCCGCTAACTACTGATTAATAGTGCTTACTCCCTCTAACCCCCACGCTCATTTCTTTGAAAGAAAAGAAAAATGGGGAGATAGGAAAGTGATGAAAAAGGGGCACAAAGACGGAAAGACAGTATGGAAAGTAGCTCAGGATGTGCAGGACGGGTGTAGGGAAGGTCCATAGCTGCCCATTTCTTTAACAGCAACAGCTGTGCATGTGGAATAAATTTGGAAGTAGATATGAAACCTTCAACCCCTGAGAGAGGAGCGAGGAAAACAAAGTATGTTGTAATGCCAATTAAATTACATTTTATTTATCCAGTGGACATGTGTGCAAAATGAGCAGCTATATATGGGGCATCATTTTTTTTTTGGGAGCAGATTTCCCTTTTTTTTCAGGTGAGAGTGGAATGTGGGGTAGGGGAAGTAGGTTTATTTGGGGAGGTAGGTTGGGGAGGTAGACAGACAAGACAAGCAAGACGTATACAGGGCGATATATGACACATGTGGTGGGTGAACACTTTTGATGGGCAGGGATGTTTGGAAATCGCAAGCCCATGAGCTGACAGATGGAAACAGTGGGACTGAGATCCCCACCCATGGGCAGTCACCACTGCACCTTTACAGCCCACAGGGTGGCTGTGCTGGGGGCTTTCTAGGAGGGGCAGGCTGACCCACGAGTTGCGCCATTCGTGCCTCAAGTTCAATTTCTCTACGCACCACAGCCTGGACCGTTCGAAGGGTGATATGTGGCCCTCCTCAGCCAGCTCTTGCACTGGGGGGTGAGCCCCATCCCCTGCAGTGCTTCCACCTGATGGTGGCACAGGGCCAATGGAGGAGGAGGTCCCAGGCTGGGCACCGGACCTGCTGGTGCCAGGTGCCATGGCCAGCTGAGGTGGGACAGGTGGGTCCGCTGGGACCGGCCTTCCCATATGAACTATGTTTTGGAGGGTTTAATAAAGATATGGGTTAGTAACAGTCAACAGAATTCCCAATTAGTTATAACAGCATGCAGAAGTGTTCCCATTAACCCAACATACCAGATTTTCAACAGTTGAAAAGCAAGCATAACACATGTATATATAAAACAATAGTGGATATTACAACAGCATGCATGTTGAATTGATGGCAACACACCACCAATATTGTAGTATTTTAACAGGGCACATGCATAGAAATAAATGCAAATATTTATAAACCAATAGGACATATGTCCCAACAAATGTTTTGAGATTAGACATACCGATTGAGGTGTGGAATTGCATTTTTTATGCACATACAGTAGGGTGGAAAAGGATAGCTCAATTAACAACTTATATATCCTTCTAGTTTTCACTACATTCCTATTAACTGCAGTTATATGTCCCTTACATGTATTATTACACTACCCAATGTCCTTATATTGTGCAATTGGATTTTGGTAGATCATTAAATATATGAGCTGCATCTTACATACAAACTGTCCAAGATGCAGATGTTACTGCTACATATTTTAAGAGTTGCTCACACACACTACTGCTAAGATGGTACACTGACAGCTCTACTATCATATAATTATCTAGATATGTTCTGGTGAAAGTATCAGTTATATGTTAACAGCTCCCTACATTTTTGGCAGCACACTGACATTTCTGGGAAACAAAACACCGAGCTACTCATCTGCCAGATTAACCTGTACATGCTGGGCATGAACCAACAGTTAAGGGCTGTAAATATGCATAAAAGCTACTGGCACTCCCTTCATCCACGTTATATGGGCCTACCCAGTTGTGGGTTAACACTGCTTAATACAACAGTACTATTTGTAAAATGCAACAGTACAACAACATATCAAAAAAATGACACAGACATACTCCAGGAATTATACATTTATTAAAGGATTATTACACCTTTATTTATTGGGGAAAAACACTTTTTGAAGACTCTCTCATTTAGTTTATATAACAGTACATACAGAATAATTACTAACCTGCCTGATGAGGCAGCCTTTGCAGCCTATCTTCATGGGCTTGCTGATTCATAGCCTGGACCCCTGCAGCTGTGAAGTAAATGCAGTGATATTGCGACATACCTATACATAGTATTGACAAGCATAGCAATTCTTAACTACTTAATACAATGGCTACTTACTCAGTACTTGGGGCATTAGGTATCGCACGGGACTCCTGAATCTACTGGTCCAGCTGATCCTCCTTACATCACTTCAGGTCAGAATAATGGTGCCTGACCTGCTCACCAGTCCGAGGAATGCCAGTGGCACTGTTGAGATCATGGGCTAGACTGTTCCAAGCCTCTGTTTTATATTGGGTGCCCTGGTACTGGCCCCGCAGGAATCTTTCCTCATGATTGTGGACAAGGAGCCAAACCACTACTTTGGTCTCCTCAATGCCCCAGCATTGCACTCAAAATCGAGTGCCTTCTCCAACAACAGCCATGCTGACTGCAGAAGGGAGTTACAACCAGTTATGGCAAGTATTCCTGCCTGTGGAGCTTAAATGTGCCTCATTCCCTGCACTTATTTGTGATTGGCCAGTTTTGAAAAAACTCAGCTGTAGGCACACCTGCTTAGCTGATGTTAGCAATATTTAATATTCCTTTGATAGATATGTGTCTGTTGAAAGTGCATGGCTATGAAATGCTGTCATGGCTTAGTAGTTATGTACTGTGACTATAGTGCATAGTATCCTTAGTTCGAGCCCTGTCACTGCTTTTTATTTTCCTACTGGCCAGACCTGAATGGTTAAGGTACAGTAAAAGAGGTGTGGCTGTGTTTAGCTGACTTTGCTCAACTTTGCCCGACTTTGCCTAACGTTGCCCAACGTTGCTCGACGTTGCCTGATGTTGCCTGACGTTACGCTGGTTAGCGCGGTGTGCAGCTACACACAAATACATTGCGCTTGTTAACACGCTGCTCAACTATGAGCAATTGGTTTTAAATATGCTAAATACTGCTAAAATGTGTTTAGCAGTGCTTTATATTGCTTAAAATAAGTTGCCTCAGAATGCATAACCATTTCACCTTCTTTTATATATATATATATATATATATATATATATATATATATATATATATATATATATAAAATTCGTTCACTACTATATATAACATTTGAATGCTTTTTACAAAACTTATACATGATAAATGTCAGGAAATATTTTTGTATACAGATTTCCAACACGAAATGGACAATGCAGTAGTGGGACTCGAACCGGGAATGCCTCCACTTTGTGCGAAGGCTCTAACCACTACGCTATTGCTATTTTGGTTAATTTGCATATTTTTTTTCTTATTATCCTCTTCGGTGTCTAAGCTGCTAACTGTAGCTAAGCAATGGGCAATCCCGCGCAAACACGTGCAAATAGGGCAGCTATATCAGAAATAAAACAAAAAAAAATTCTTTTAATTTTTAAATTTGTATGAGGTTTAACATATGGGGGAGTGTAGTGTTACAATGTACACATGTGAGCGGACTTGCTCATGTAACTCAACATTTCTTGGGTTTTGTCAGTGCAAGGGGGTGGATTTTTGGACTGCTCGAAAGTCCAATACGCCCCCTACACTTGTCCGCGCTCCATGTAAGTTTTAACGTTGAGGCAGCATGCCCTCATTAATATGCATGGCGCGCTGCCATCATACTCTTAGACTGGCGTTTCTGTGTAAGACTAATCTAGTCTTACACGGAAGATTAGTAAATCCTGGGGTCTGTTAGTTAACAGCCTGCATATCATTGCAGGAACCTGTGTCTAGCAGAACTCTTTTCAAACTATCTGGAAATATATAGAGCTAAGTATATTTTTTGGTTTTTCAGAACTGTGTACTGCAAATTGTTGCTGGACTAATTTTATTCAGAGTTGCACACTATTTTTGATTCACTGTATAGTTTCTCAGATCTCTGCTGAAAGTGTTTTGTCCCACCTCCCCCTATTTTCTACTGTATCTTAAGTTGGTATAACTGTTTTTACAGCTTGTGTCATTTGACTATCTGAAGGATCGCTTGCATAAAAATAGACCCTGTTAGTTAACAGCCTGCATATCATTGCTGGAACCTGTGTCTAACAGAGCTCTTTTCAAACTATCTGGAAATATACAGAGCTAAGTATATTTTTTGGTTCTTCAGAATTGTGTACTGTAAATTGTTGCTAGACTAATTTTATTCAGAGTTGTGCACTGTTATTTTTGATTCACTGTATAGTTTTTCAGATCTCTGCTGAAAGTGTTTTGTCCCACCCACCCTTCCTATTTCTGTTTTGTTGTTTAAATTTTGTGGCTTTTGCAGTTGCCCACCCCACTGCAGATTTGATCTGGGACACTCCCCCCAGTCCCATCCCTTTACCACATTCTACCTAATACACTCCTTCTGCAGTTGTTTTTAGTAATTTTTAATTTAATTGCATTTTTTAAAATGTGTTTGGTCTAATATTGCTACATACTCAAGTGTGCTAGCTTGCAATGCATTCAAATTGTTTTTACTGCTGTTTTAGCTACTTTACTGTAAAAAAAAAAAAAAAACTGTAAGCCTGTTTCCTACATTTCCTGTAACTAGTGTAGTCCAGATACAGATGTGCTGTATCCAGGACTGTATGTAAGCTTTTGAGTCCCCCAAGCCTTTCTGTGTTGGAGGGAAGCCTTCTAGGTTGTCAGTGGGAGTGGTAAGCACTAGGTAACCTGTCTACTGCCTAAGGAGTGGTTCTGGCCAAGAAATTGTAGTTATTGGCTGTCTGGTCAATCATTTCCATCTCTCTCAACTTTCTGATTTGAAAGCCCGCATTTGCACTTGTTTCTTTCCTGTAACTAGTCTAGTGCAGATACAGATTCTAAGTTTTAGCACGTATTCAGAAATTCTTGTAAGCACTAAATGAGTTACTAATTACTATAGCACTCAACCTTCCTCATTACCTAGAGGAAAACAGTTTTTGCACTTACTTTCCTCACTTGCATAGAGAAAAACAGCTCTTGTACTCATTTTCCTCACTTATCTAGAGGAAAACAGTTTTTTATTCAGGCATGTCCAAGGGTCAGGTCTGGACATCTTGGGGCAATGTTGAAATTGCCTCATGTACACAGACAACCCTCTCCTTCTACCACCCAACACTACAACCTGTGAGAGATGCGCTTATCTAGCCAAACTGGAGGTAAAGCTCTCTCCAACCAAGATTGAACTTGACATTCAAGAGGGGAAGGTAAACACTTGCACCATACCACACATCACATAGTCTCACTAAATCTACACAACCAAAATCCACACATAGAAACACAAAAACATTTGTGGAGGCTCTCAATAATCATCTGCCCAAGCAATAGAGACCTCCAGATCAGAAACACAAGCAACTTCCACCCCCTAACACAATCCAAATGACACATACCCAAGAGACTCAGTGTGCCACTCAACCACAGCCAATAAGGCAAAACAATGTATTCAACACACTAGTCATAGGTGACTCTATAGTGAGGCACACTGATGTCCCACTCAGCAGGCTAAACAAGGAGAAGGTTACTGTCAGCTGCCTGTTGGGTGCCAGGATCTGTCACATAACCCATGCATTCAGGTCATGCCACAACAAGTACAAATATGACTCTGTCATTGTCCATGTTGGTGTGAACAACCTAAGACATACCTCCCTGGACTACATGAAAAGAGACATGAAAGAGCTCTCTGATCTTGTAGCACAGGCAGGTATGACCCTAGCCCTGAGTAGCATTCAAGGAGAGAATGATTGACTTCAACAATTGGTTAAGCTTTTGGTGTCATTCTAAGGAGATTCAGTATCAGTCTGCTTGGGATGACATGGTCGACAGACCACGATGCTTTGCCAGAGATGGCCTGCACCTGTCGCCCCTGGGATTCCGGATACTGGCTAAGGCTCTTGCTGGCCCCTATAGTGCTTTTTTTAGGCAAGGTTCAAATGACAACTTCACCACTGTAACAGGAACAGGCAAGCAAAAACTGAGAGTAATGCTACTCAATGCTAGAAGTCTAAATCTAACAATGCACTCACTCAAGGCACTCCTTAAAATGGAGAATATCGATATCTGTGCAGTGACTGAGACCTGGTTCAAGGCTCCAGAGAGCACCATGTACTATAAGGCTATAAATAATTCCAATAAACCACTGTCGATGCCAGGAATCACTTTACAGTCTTTTATTCCACAATTAAATATACAGATACAGATTGAGCGCTTTCATCCCCTCCTGGGGATTTCATCAGAATCTGCAAGTATTCATTATTATCCCCCTTAAATACCCTACCCAACCATGATGTCACACTTTAATTGATTAATTATTTAGCCACAGTATTAAAAAGACAACAACAATAAACTTTTTGACTTCACTTTCATAATTAAAAAGTACATACATAAAAAATGCGTTTAAAAACTAGTTTCAAGATGTTCTCAAATCTAGTGCTTAAAAAGAAGGTTTTATTAACTAATCAAAATAGTTAAAATCAACCCATAAATAGGCTTTGTACAGAATTCACTTGAATTGTTCTGCCTTTTTGTGCAACACAGGTTTTATAGATATTTAAGGGGGATAATAATGAATACTTGCAGATTCTGATGAAATCCCCAGGAGGGGATGAAAGCGCTCAATCTGTATCTGTATATTTAATTGTGGAATAAAAGACTGTAAAGCGATTCCTGGCATCGACAGTGGTTTATTGGAATTATTGGTGGACTTTTCACTGTTGGGTTCTTTGTTTTGTGATTTAACTATAAGGCTATAAATCATACCACACTTTTCGGCCATGTAACCCGGACCGGAACACTAAAGTTAGAGGTGTGTCCATATTCATTAAGGATATCTACATCTCCAGGCTAGTTGCTCAGCATAATGCATCCAAGGCTATCCAAGTACAACTAACTCTGGGCAAAACTGCAATCCAAATTGTAGCTTGCTATAGATCCCCCACCATTCCCCAGGATTCTCACTCCTCGTTTCTTGTTAGGGTTCAACCAAACACCCTAATAATGGGCGATTTCAACTACCCACCATTAACTGGGAAAACTACTCATGTCCCAACTCCTTCACACAACACTTTCTGGAATTCATAAACTCCAATGACCTGGATAAAATTATCCACACCCCCACCAGGGGCAACAATATCCTACACCTAGCCATTACCAACATGAGTGACCGGTGTTCCACACCTGAAGTCAACTCCTCGTTGATCCGATCCGACCATAAGCTAATCACCCTTGATATCCACAACCCGCCCCCTTCCCCAGTTAAGGAAACCATGGTAAAAAATATATCCAAGCCAACTTCATGCTTCTTAAGACAGAAGTGTTGAACTTCATGACACCCATGCAGATGGACAATACAGTTACAACTGCTGAATCCTACACAAATGTACTCTATAAGCACTTACACGAATGCATGGATTGTGCTATCCCAAACACAACCAAGATGCTATCCTCTAAAAAAAGGAAGCCAATATGGTGGTCCCCTGCCATAAGCAAAATGTACAACAGAAGGAAGAAATTGTTGCAAAAGAGAGTAAAATCTCATGAGTGGGGGAGCTCCCTGGTCAGACTCAGTAAGAAGCTGAGATCCCTTATAAGCTCCTCCAAAGCTAGCTACGGAAACAAAATCACCACTGATTCTAAGGACAACCACAAAGCATTCTATAGCTATGTCAAGAATCTCAATTGCAACACCCAGATCTGCTCTGAGTTGCAGCACAATGGCATGAAAATTACAGAACCAACTGATATTGCCAACATCCTGGCAGATAGGTTCAGTGCTAACTTTACCCCCCCCCCCACCTGCTAAAGGGCCCATATCTATGCAGGAAGAATGCAGAGTCCCTGCAATCACAACTATGCAGGTAAAAGCTGCACTCTCTAAAGCCAAAAACACAGCACCCATGTGATCGGACAACATCCCAGGCTGCATTTTACACGAACTTCAGAATGAACTGGCTCCCCACCTAAGCACCATGTTCAATCATAGCCTCACATCAGGCTTTGTTCTCACTGAATGGTGTACAGCAACAGTTATTCCCACTCCACAAAGGGGGAGCCACCACTGATCCTGGGAACTATCGCCCTATTAGCCTGATGAGCCTGGTCTGCAAGGCCATGGAACGTATCATTATGGAACTCATAAACAAAGACATTGGTAACCTCCAAACTCTGCATCCCACCCAGTTCGGGTTTGTGAAAGGCAGAGCATGCCTCCTGAACCTGATCAACTTCTTTGAGGCAGTTGCCAAAGCCGTAGATGAGGGTAAAGTGGTTCACACAGCCTATCTGGACCTCGCCAAAACTTTCAACACCATCCCCCATTCTGGAATTATAGATAAACTCACTAAACTAGGTATAAATCCCTACGTCACAAGATGGGTTGCCAACTATCTCACTGACAGAGCCCACAATGTAAAAGTTGCACACTCCAAATCTGACCTCAAACCAGTGAGAAGTGGGGTACCACAGGGTTCAGTCCTGTGACCTATCCTGTTTGCTATCTACTTCTGAAGTACAGGCTAACACAGGAGGCCTCTGGTTAATGAAATTGCAGATGGCTGCAAACTAAGAGCCATAGTCGAGTCCTCAAATCATGTGGAAATCCTATAGAAGGGCCTCGCTGAGACAGATGCCTGGTGTCACTGCCATGGCCTCAAGCTCAAGCTCAATGCCAAAAAGTGCATTGTCATCCCCTTTGGTAAAAACTCTGTACCCATGAAGTACTACATAGACAGCAGTCTACTTAACACCGAATGTGTGATAAGAGACCTTGGGATCCAGGTGGATAGTAGTCTCTCCTTTGATAGTCACATCGCCACAGTAGTCAGGAAGTCCTTCTATGTGGCACACCTAATCATAAAAGGGTTCTCATCCAGGAAAAAAAATATTCCCCTCTACTCAACACTCATTAGACTCATTATAGAGTACAATGCCCCTTTTGGAATGTACCTCACAAGACATCTGCATCAGCTGGAAAGACCACAGAAGTACTTCTCAAAGAGGATTTCTGGCCTCAAACAGATGCCCCACACTAACCATCTCAAAAAACTCCAGCTTTACTATATAGCATATCGCCTACTCCGAGGTGATCTCTGCCTAACATATAAAGCTATGTCAAACCCAGAGCTGTTGGACATGCTACACCTAAAAAAATCCCAATCCCTCTGAGCTACATGCTCTAGGGACCTAAACCCTGTCACCACAATAAACAGGACATGCTGGATGGATAGATTCCTGTCCCAGAGACTTCCCATGTTCTGGAACAGGCTACTCATCTATGTCAAACAAAGTTCTTCATTAGCACTCTTTAAGAAAAATCTTGATGAATGAATGGGAAATAGGAAATATACCCCGGGGATCACTTCTGTGTCTCTGCTCGACCGTGGCACAAGGAAATAACTTTCTTGGGTGGCGTAAGCCAGGGAATTTTGTTGGCTATGCTTACATAAGCTCTCAGGCCAATAGCCTAGTACCTACCTATGAACCTATGAACCTATGAATCATGCAGATAGTACATCAGTCTAGGCAACAGGCCTGTAGTGACACTTGAGCAAACACAGTGAATTAAATATACATCTCTGACAAAACAGTTTTGTATTTACCAGCAGCAGGAGCGAAATGTCTTCCTATTCCTGATGGTCCTGGAAAAATGTGAGGGAGAGGTAATGTACACAGCAGTACATGTGGCATTTTAACAGGACTAATACTTCAAAATATCTCACATTTACATTAGCTGCTATATTAACAGGTATGTGGACCACAAACTGTGAATGAGCTTAAAACTGCAGCTAACCTCCCCTCAAAACACCTGACACCCATATAACACTTTGTGCAACCTAACATGCTGACTGCTGCAGTATTCCAATGATGATTCAACTAAGCATAAATGGATGCTGCTCTTGAGTGGAAATGGTTGCACCTATATCCACGACATATGGGGTGATGGATGCCTGGGAGCTGTCCTGTGTTGCAAGGTTCTCCAGGAATTCCTCAATGGCTAACAGAGGTCATTCTGCTGAAGGCCCACCACCAGTGACCTGATGATCCTTGGCTATGTTCGCTGCATGTCTGTGTGCCAAGTTGATCATGTCTGTTGCATAGTGTTGCACCTGCTCATATGTGCAATTCTGGTGACTCACAACATTAATGGTGTGCACCAGTTCATCCCAAAAGGCTATACGCTCTTGCCTATTTGCCATTCCTCTGAACAGCAGGACTTAGCGGTGTTGTCTCAAGGCCTCAATAATGAGGTCATTTTCTGCCTCATTGAATGGTGGATGGCATCTGACATGGATGTTGTTTCCTGAAATACAAATAAATGAGAACACATGTCAGGATCATATACATCGGAGTACAGTATGTAGAGATACAGCAATAAAGGATGCCTATTTGTATTCCCTGCTTGATTACACATCTCTTAATCAACAGTTTGCCAAAGATACAAAGGCTGTGGAAGCAAGTAGGATAGTAGCAATAGTGACCCAATGCTGTTTGTGACATGACAGATATTCATGTATGATCACACAGCAAACACAGGAGTCCATTGTAGTGTGCCCCATAGCAGAGAACCCCCCCCACCTATGGCATATGTATGAATAACAGTGCCAACCAAATAGCAGGGTACTACTACAACTGCTATCAAAGGAAGTATCCAGGAGACCTGTGTACCTAGCTAATACAGAGGATTAAACCTTTGCTGTACTCTACATCCTCTGTAGGTGTAACACAGCTGGAGATCACTGGCATGTCATCAGTACATTTGTAAGAAAAGCTTACTGATGTAATCCCCACTCTCCCTAAGTATATTCAAACATACGCATCATGTTGAAAAATGGTTACATATCTGATGGAGTACAAAACTCCTCTGTTTAAAGATACAGCTATATGAGTACTGTGTGAATGAGTTAAGCATACAAACTAACTCTCATACACAATTGTTCCCCTAACTAGGTATTCACCTTTTTATGATGGGTCTCATTAGCAGGTGATTGAGTCTGAACCAATCTGTAGTTCAGGAATGCTACATGCAGATTATCCATGTGATTTGCAGTATAATCAGCCAATCCCATGCAACTACTCAACAATATATAAGGCCTCGATGTAGTTTCTGTCCCCTTGCTCATATTTGGGTTGGAAATTACTGGGGTAGGTATTATGTCAGCACAGAGTGAATGGCTGTAGCAGCTATTTGTTACATACAGATGTGTGTGCTACAAGCTGAAGCTACTGCTGCTGCAGGCAGTAGGCATAGTTAGATAGGCTGCAGAATGTGCTGGGCAACAACACATAAGTGTAACTGTGACCTGTGACAGTCTTGATGTACTGCCTGATTGAGGGAACCCATCCTACTGGAAAGGTATGTGTTTAAGTTAAGTATCTTAGCCAAAGGTAACTTTAACAGAGTGGAAGGAAACATGCTTATTGTATCATAGAACAGGGTAGGGGATATATTAACCATTATGTCAAATAGTCAGATAACTGCCACGTCATGTGTAATGTCATGGTAGTCACCTGGAATGTGTGTGTTGGCAACCATTACGTTTAGTATGAACTCCATATATGTATGTAACTTGTGCTGCTGTGGTTGTCTGTAATATCACTAGCAAATCATTGTGGGCTGCAGTTTGCTATGAATGGGCTGCATTTGAATTAGATACTTCAAAATCCTCCGAGAATTCATACTGATGCATGACCTGACATTCTATGTACTTTCTAGCATTGTAATAGGAATAGTTTAAAGGTGGTCCTATCTGTAGGCCTTTGAATGCCATTATTTAGAAGAGAGAATTAAAACTGTACTGCTTTGGGTGGATAAAATGGTGATGAGATAGGCATGCATATCAGAATTTATACTGGTGATGTACACATACATGTATATTAAGTACTAGAAACAGCTGTATTTGAGCCCAAGACCATGTGGACCAAAAATTAATATTTTCACAGTATTTAACAGATTGAGCTACTGAGTCACTGCTACACATTTGTATTTTTACATGTTGTACATATAACTGCACACTTGCCTGCTTTTACATACCTCACTAGCAGCTATTATTACGTGTATGGCTTTATAATAATGCATTTCTCTACCAGAGACACAGTTTACACTCTTATTTTCCCATTAATCATGTAGCAGGTATATTTTTAAAAGTTGTAGATATAATTGCAGTTACCTGCTGTTAGATACCTCACTTACATCTATTCTTATGTGTATAGCTTTATAGTGATGCATTTCTCTACCAGAGTCCCACTAACACTACTATTTTTCTATTAACCTCATAGCTGATTTGCATGATTTGCTGTGATGTGCAGCATGGCTTAAACATGCTTAATGATGGAAACTTGACAATTACTATGTGTTGGTTAAAACACCTTTGTTAATTAACAGCTCTGTGGCTTAGTGGGTTGATGCACTGTTCTGCAATTTCAATAGTCCTGGGTAATATTTGAACATGATTAATTTTCAAAAACGTATCAGTGTACCACCATTTAGCTTAGCTTAGCGATGCTGCACAATGTGCAACACTGTACAAAAATTCTTTAAAGGAAAGAAAAAATGGAAAGATAGGACAGTGGTAAAATCAGGTACAAGCAGGGGAAAAACATAGTGAAAGGCATGTAGGTATGTGCAGGAAGGGTGCAGGAAAGAACCAGAGCTACCATCTCTAGTACAGCAGCAACTGAGGACTTTAACAGATTTTTAGCTGAATTTTGACTGTCACCCTTAAAGAGAAAGGTGAGGACAACATAAGTGCATTGTCAAGCCAAAGGGACTAAATTAAGTGTGTCCAGTGGACACCTGTGCAAAATGGAAAGCTACGTATGGCATGATATTTTTTTGGAAGGAGGCACATCTGCCTTTTTTTCTTTCAAGGTGAGAGTGGAATGTTGGGGAAGGGACATAGGTATGTCTGGGTGTGGTAAGTTGGGAAGGTGAGGAACCTTTTGCAGACAGACATAACAGACAAGACAACAGACATGGTTGGTGTGTGACACAAGAGGTAGGTCAATACCTTGGTTGGGGAGGGCATTGTGGAATCCCAGTACTAATTATGTCAGACACAGTAACACTGTGACTCAAGTCCTCACCCATATGATTGTTACCACTCAACCTTCACTGCTCCTGTGGAGGCAGTGGTCAATGCCAGCATCCGGGGACAGAATGCTCCACCAGGATGGTCAGCATGCTCCCCATCTTGTAAAGGCATGCACTAACAGTTTGGCTCACAACCCTATGCACCATGCCTGGTAGTTGATCTTAGGTGACAAACACATCCTCTCCACCTCCACTCCTGGAAGAGGGCATAGCTCCACCCTGTGAAACGTAACTACCTGATGGAGCAGGTAGTGCAGGGGAAGCAGAGGGGATGCCAGCAGGCCGCAGCCCAGATATGCTGGTCCCCAGTGCCTCAACTGGGAAACCCAAGGTAGGTGGATCATCAGGAATTAGCCTACCTTGTCGTGCTGTGGTAAATAAAATATAAACATAAAAGAAAAATAAACATAACACAAATGTAATTAATAACATAAGAGAAAACAATAATCAGTAATGGAAACAAATTGAAAATAATACAATGAGGAACGCAACAATAAATAATGTAAATGAACATTTTTTTTAACAGCACATCAATATTAAATTATACAGAGGGCCAAGAATAAGAGGTAATAACAAATAATATGATAATATCAAATGATAATAGTAAATACATTGATTAAATAAATAAAAGAAGAGAAGGGGTGGGGTAAGAGAAGAAAAGAAGAACATTAGCAACTTCACAGATAATACAACTAAGCATACTACAACTACATACTTCTAGATATGTTAGGTTTCACTTGTGAGATCACTGACTGCTATGCTATTGATTATTTGAAATTCTACACTGTTCCTTGCACACACACTATAAAGCAATCTTTCAATGTTGCTTATATTGTATACATGATGTTCCACATACATACTTCTCAATCTCTTAGCATGGGACATTATGGGCCAAGCCATACATAATGTTGGTACTAAGGCACAATGACAGGGAACATTCTTATATAATGTGCTCTTACAATAGTAGCAAGGTGTTCTGACAACAGATTTGTCATTAAATTGCATTGGATTTCGAGTGATGTCATATAGCTGCAAATCAGAGGACTGACATTTTTTTTCTGACATTGACCCTCAGCAATGTGGCAGATGCTGGCCAGTAAAACAAGATCATATACCAAACAGACCAGACATATGGGGCAATATTCAATACATTCTGAACAAATGTGACAGTTGAGAGGTATGTTTGTGTGCACAGATTACACTTGACAGCCGGACACTCATGGCACAGGTCTATGAGTGTGTACTTCACATGTAAGCATAGTTATGTTTTATTTCTAAAATGGTATTGAAAACTGCACAATTTCTCAGTTGGCTCGTGTTGGATTACAACCCACAAGCAGTGACTACAATAATACAGAACATTGTATTTGAAAAAATAAATTATTAGACCACCGTTTCCTTTTGCACTTTATTGATTCATGTTGTTTCAAATCTTGCATTTACACACATGAATAGCTGTATAAGACAGCTGTTAACTTACACATTTACCCTATTCATTTATTGACTGCAATCTACAGCATATTTCAGAAAATGAGCATACCACAACATTGACTCTTAATCTGTGCATACCACAACATTAACAAATGGTTGGAAACTATGCTACACAGTACTGCATGCTTACTTGCTTTAACTTGCTTTACCAGTTCAGATATGCACTGACACATTAATGAAAGTCTATAATGTCCCAGGTATTTCATACATGACTGTTAACACTGCAATATCTGTATTTACTTTATTTTATTATTAAGTTTTGCATTAAGTTATTACTTTATTGAATTTCTTACATACCACACACTTACTACTGGCCAAACTCCTTGCATGGGACCGGACATTGCAAGCCCTCTCTTCTGCAGCTGTAGCGAGAGAAGAAAACCATTATGCATATCAGTTTTGCACAGATTCAGTTTGTATATTTATAAATGACTAGAAAACATACATACATATCTGTGCGGTGTTCCCATCCCTTGCCTCTTGGAACCAGTTTTCCAAGGATCCCCTCTTCCTTTGATAGAGGTCATCATAATGGTGAGAGCATTGCTCACCAGTGTCGGGGTTACCAGTTCCACTGGTCAGGTCCCTGGCTAAATTATCCTTGGCCTCAGACTTATATTCTGATCCCTAATAGTTACACTGCAGCATCCAGGTCCATATAGCTCAATCAGGAGTCCAATGAAACCCCTAGACTCCTACACGCCCTGTCATTGTGCCCTACAGGACACAGCTTTCCTCACGACAGCAGCCATATCCACAGTCAAGGTTAGGCTCTTTAAATAAGCTGCATTCCTGCCATTGCACATCATACTGTAACTTTCAAAAATGCACTGCTTCATTTAGCATCACACAAAATTGCACAATCCATGTTTAAGCAAAGCTTAGCAACACTTAAACAAGAAAAAAACGGTTGACCATGTTTAAGCGATGCTTAGCATTGTGCACCTTTTCTAAATTTAACAATTATTGAATTTAAAGTCAACTGATGTTTCAGTCACCTGACACAGTTTCATAGGAGTATATGTAAAAGGTATTACTGCTCAGAACTTAAACCTGGGATCTACTACACTGTAGGTTATGACTCAACCTATCTAGCATCAGGGATAGTGAAGTGAACTCATATAGCTTCAGATATACTGCAGAGGTGCCTCTAAGCATAGCACAGTTTTGCTGCACATGTTTGCATGGTGCTAAGCACTGCAGAACTATGGCAATTAAATGCATCTGGTTTCTATTTTTAGCTGTCTAGTGTATGTGTAATGTATAAGTGTGCAACACTAAACATAGCTAAATAATGTGGCACACCGTGCAAACATGTAAAAATAAAAAAAAATCGAAATTGAATGCATCTGATTTCTATTTTCAGATGTCTGGCACATGTCTTATCTATGGCTGTGCAGTGCTAAGCATAGCTAAATAAGATGATGTATTGCACAAACAAGTATATAACGGTAAAAAGAAACTTTAAAATAAATCCAGCTTAGTGAAATAAAATGTCTTGTAGACCTTTCAGTCAAGATTAATGGGCTGAAAGTTATGTGGGTGTGCCGTCGGTCTTAAACGGATTCAATATCTGTGTTGTTCTGACCTCCCTTAGGCATGCAGCACAAATAATATACATGGAGCACTGCCGAGGGAGAATTGTGGCCATGTACATGGATACATTCCATGTAGGCTGTAAATGGAGCCTACGTGTACTTTATTGAATTATGTGCATCATTTTACAGTTAAAAACACGTTCTTGTTAATTTCCTAAGATACAAAACCAGGTCTGAATATGAATATGGATATGAAACTCAGAAAGCATTCACCTGATTAAAAAAACTGCACAAAATAAACTAACAGAATATTTACAAGAAATTAAAAAAAAATGTTTACAAGGAGTACATTAGCCAGTGCTGGTTAACTACATGTGGTTTACAAACTAAAGATTTAATAGGTCCTCCAGGTAATCACAGTCTCATTGCAGTTCTTCCAAAAAATGGTAAACAAAAAATTAATAAATACAATTAAATAAAATAAAAAATATATATTTTCAAAAAAGGACTAAAGAATGTAAAAACAAACTATTCTTTCTTCCTTCATAATTGATGCAAGCTGATTTCTAGAACTGTATTAGCCATGACTCCTAATTCAATATTGGCATTCATTTAAGAAGTCAGCAGTTATGTCCCATCCACATCTGTTGATCAAGCCCCCTAACATTTTATGCCTCTGGAAGATATCTCCTTTGCCTAATCCTAGTTATGGCTTTGGCTGAGTCTCATGTTGTTTATCTTGTCTCACTGAAGCAGCTACACATGTAATATTTTTTAAGACATGTCAATAACTTTTTCCTTTATAAGGCAATTTGATTTTTGCAGGGATACTTTTCCAGGATGCAGGAGTTATTTTGGAAAAAAAGCTTTTCTTTGTGAATAGCTAATGAATGCTGAGGCCTTGATACTAAAGGTATTTCATGTTTTCTCAGTAAGTACCTAATAATATATAGTCTGAGCTTTTAATTGGCACTTTTTTTTTTTTTTTTTTACAGAGTAACTTGTATTTAGCATATCAAGAAGAAAGGTACATTGGCTGTTACTGATAGAAAAGAAGCCTGTTCAATAGTCAGAAGGTAATGTTCTCCACTGTTCTGTAGGTGTATAAAATATCAGAGTCATTTTTTGTGTTGAATGTAAAACTGATGTGTCATTGCTTTGACTGCAAGACCATAGTGATAAATAAACAAGCCAAAGACACCATCTGACAATTAAACATTTTTACGTTCACTATTCTGCAAATACTCCAAGTTGCATTGAAGGTTATATTATTGCACCTGTTTTACTAAACATAAATGAATTCAAGTCTTACTCTCAATAACACTGAACAGTATCTTTTTTCTTATTATGCAAGTGGTCAGGTATGTGACATGACAAGACTGCCATTCTGTAATAACAAGTAGAAAAATGGAGAAAATTTTGATCGTTCGGACTTATGCAATTATTCATTAGCTACCTAGCTATAAGGAAATATGTAAGTATATAATATGAGTGAAATTTGACTTCCTTCCTTTCATATGAGTCCTCAAATATCAAATGGCATTTTGTCACTCAAAAGATGTCACATGTCTTACTCAGAAAATGTTGAAGATTTCACCTTTGGAACTTGAGATAAACAGATAAGCAGCAGCAGGCTGGAAGTAAAAGTATAAGAAACTAGTAGCATTGAACTGAACAAACCAGCAATACAGATACCCTCTACCCAACCAGCCCAATATAGCCCTCTAACCAAGTGGCATTAGTTCCAGCTGTACCAAGTTTAAGTTACAGTCCAACAAAGTTAAAACAACAAAGTATGAAAATTTCAAAGTAGTACAACTGTGCTCATATTACTGAATAGGTTTGTGGCTTCAAAAAAAACTGTAACAAATCTGCAAAGGATGGAAACTGCTGATAACTGCAACAATATATTGCTAGGTAAATACTTTATTAACAAGCAGCCCACTGACAGTGGTTGCTAAAGTTTTCTTTAACCAGTGCTATCTTAGCTGTCTAGACTCTTCTGCCAATTTTGTCCAAGCAGAAGTAATTAATAAAAAGATGAAACTTGCTTTCTTGTAACTTAACTCTATTGAAACAGGATTTTATTTTCAGAAATATTTCAGAACATTGGAAAGTTTTATTAATTCCAATAACTAATAAAGGTTTAAAGTACATCTAAAGTCAAGTATATCAGAATGATTAAATAAAGAAATAATTTAAACAGACACAGTGTAGAATTTTCTGTCTGACAGTTTTACATGCATAAATACAAGAATACTAGTAGACATAACAATGTATATATCTCCTTTTAAGCTGCAGTCACTGTATGAGGAATACAATTATATAATGGAATCATTATTATTTCTGGAAATTATCTGCATTGCTCATTTATACATACTTGCTATATTACATGCATATGTCCCTGAATTTCTTTGGCATGGAAGCATTAAGGAGTGATTAGGAAAATTTCCTGTTGTTTATTTATTTATTTTATACATTCCTCCCATGTCTAGAGACACAGCATGTTACTAAGGTCTTTTTTTACCTAGGATAATCTTCTGTTCTAAGTGTAAGATGTATTATATATTCAAAAATGTCATAGCTGATTTTTTTAGATAACGGCCTTAGTATGTCTTCAGTTTGTCTGTTGGCATTTTTAGGTCTCCTTTTCCACATGCTGCCTCATCTCCTGAAATGTATTCAGGGTTCCTTCTAGTCACTTTCTCTTTTAATGTCTCTGTGAAGTCTCCCATGTGTTTATCTAGATTAATTTGTATGTTTTGTTTATCACCACAGAGACTTGCTACCTTCAGAAATTGGGATATAAGAGCATACCACTTAGTCTGTTTCTAGCACATTTTCATAGCATTAAGTAAATTGTTCACTCTAGTGGTTTTGTTACAGATGTATATGACAATATGTGCATTCTCCTCATCCTTATATAGCCAAATGCCCACAGTTGGGATAGTGAATACATCATAAGTCAGCATACATTTCACAAAAAAGAGTTGAGTTACCAATGTATTACAAAACATATTTGTTGGACTGGGCTATCAGTGCCAAGCAAAGAAAACGTCAGTTAATCTAAATTAGTAGGTGATACATTTTTATAATGTTGATTTTCAGACCTACTACTTTTCTCAGTATGTTGGTATGATTTGTGATTTTTTTATGAATTAATTCCCTGTTTCTAATCATTCTTATAAAATCCAGAAAATGAATCTAAATGAAATTACTTATCTTAATAAAGGTCTGGTATGTTTGAAACTCCTCATGGCTGGTGATTGATCTTAAAAAACTACACTAGTGTATGTACTTTTATGCTTATTGAAAAATGTTGGTAGGGATAATTCAAATATTTATTTGAATATTAAATAAATAGTTTATTAAATTCCAGCCTTAAAAGGAAAATACATAGATATTTACAATGGTGTCTAAATCAAACTGATTTGAGCATTTATCATTTCTGTTTAATAATATGAATAAATATGAAGAGAAAAAACACAATTAAATAAACCATAAATCAGTATTTCCCTAATAAAACACTTAATTTTGACCAATAATTATATTCAGATGTGGTTTTATTCATTTTCATCTTAATAATGATTAATTTACTTTGTCATGCAATATTTATAATATTTATATATTCCATGCATGTGAGTTTTATTTATTTATTTATTTGTTTGTTTTAGTTTTTTTTTTTGTGATAACCTTTTCAAGCTATGGTTAACCAGCTCCAAAGAAGAGGACTTTGCATTCTAGGGACACTTCCTGGAACTGGAGTAATAAAAAAGGATTTAAAAATTAAATTTGTGTAACCATAATGCTTGCATAAATCCATTTATTTCTTCCCAGAAAGGTTGCAATGATTTTACAGTCATAGTGTGTTGCACATTATCCTTTACTATAGATTTGGAATATCTTTTTATACATAATTTCTGCCTTGTGAAGTAATAAAATGTCTGTGCAAAAATGTCTTTGAAAATAATCTCCTATAGAAGGAAGTTATTTTCTTTAATGATAATAATATTATTTTCTTGTCATCTTCAGATAAATCTGTATGACTTATTTGTGTGGTATATTCCTAACAGTTATTTTTAATGTGTAATTTGATATTTCTTACTATTTTACATATTTTAGATTGGTAGGATCTTCCTGTGTTATTTCTTTGTCAAGGTTGTTTAAAGGAATTAACAATTGATGAAAATATTTTTTTATTATGCCAGATATTAATTCAGTCTTAAAATAACATGCCATCTGCTGGAAGGTAATAATAAGCCTATTATTCATATCTATGTCATGCTTACCATTATGAAGTCAGAAGAAAGTGGTTCTGTCCTATTTAACATTTTGTTCTAAAATAAATAAATAAATAAATACATTTTGATTTTTATAGTCCAACATTTCAGAGAAATTAGGTGTTAAGTACCATTTCAGTGAATGTTATGTGAATTTATTTTCTGAATAAATTTAAAATACTATTTACATAATGATAATCTGTAAGTTTTTTTAACATTTTAGAAAAATATTTAACAGCCATTTGAAATTATCACCTACAATTTGGATATGCTGTCCAGTTATGTTGTTATTATTATTATTATTATTATTATTATTATTATTATTATTATTATTATTATTATTCAGCCATATGATCTAGTGAAGCATTTTCCATACAGCTGAATTTGACTTTGGTTTAATAACAGATGACAAAGCATATAATTCTGTGACTCGAAAACCCACTCCACCATTCATCTAGTCTCTTGTATGATGTCCCATTGCTAGCCTAGATATATTTAAATATAAAAAAAAAATTAAATGTGTTATGTTAAACTGTTTAATGAGTTCTTTGTGAGGGTAGGGGAAGTTGTTGGAAAGATATATAATATTTTCGGTGATAAAATAATTTTAATTAGTGTTAGTCTATCTTCCATACAAAAAATACATTTTATTCCATTTCATTAATACTGTAATAGATCCCTTGATATATTGATAATTAACTGACACTGTTTCTCTGCCTTTATGTGTCAGAGTAATTCCAAAGTATTTAATATGATTATTCGTTTCGCTAAATTATCTAGCTTTCTTTAATGAATCATTTAGTGCTTTATTAAGTAAAATAATATTTGTCTTGCAGTTAAAACTGTGCCCAAATATAAATTCATAATATTTTAATGATGGTCTTAAAGTGTTTGGAAACAAAGCAGTATAACAGTTTGTTAGAAGTATGTGATCTGCAAATAACTGAATTTACAAAGTATAGTGGTCATTTATTTTAAAGTCTGTTTTGTCAAAATTTGAGTTTATAAAAGTAGCAAATGCTTCAACCATCAAAGCAAAGAATACAAGAGACAAGAGGTAAGGTGTTTAGTCCATTTGCAGTTTTTAACTGACTGAAAAGAAATTAGCCTAATTTAATTCAGGCAAATGATTTTTTATAAGATGATTAATAAGTTGTAGAAAATTACATGAAAAGTTGGAAGTTTCTTGTACAGAAAATAAATATAACCAACCAACACAATCAAAGGATTTGTTTAGTTCTAAGCTGATTATTGATATTTTTAAATATTAACATAATCAATTAGTGTATTTTAATATGATTTTGTACTTGTCTATTTAATATAAATGTTCTGATCTTTATCAATTAAGGGGAGAAATTACTAAATTGTATTAGTATAAACAGATGTAATGATTGCATAATCAATGTTTAAAAAATAAATGTCTATAGGAAGAACATAAGGATGACTATGCAACTTGTCAAGGGAAGATCATGCCTTTTGAACTTGGTCAACTTCTTAGAAACAGTCACCAAGGCCATTGATGAGGGAAAGGCAGTCCATACAGCCTACCTTGACCTTGCAAAGGCTTTCGACACAATACCCCACTCGGATATTGTAGAAAAACTTACCAGCTTAAATGTAAACCCATATGTCACAAGATGGGTTGCAAACTGGCTTAAGGACAGAACCCACAGGGTTAGAGTTGCTGGCGCTGTGTCAGACTTCAAGCCGGTCACAAGTGGTGTCCCACAGGGCTCGATCCTTGGCCCCCTATTGTTTGGCATCTACTTCTCAGAAGTACAGGCCAACATGGGAGGACTTTGGCTGACAAAGTTTGCAGACGACTGCAAACTGGGCGCCGTAGTGGAAAGTGCATCAGACACGGATATCCTTCAGAAGGGACTCACGGAAACAGATAGCTGGTGCCAGAGCCATGGCCTGAAGTTAAACGCCAAAAAATGTATAGTCATACCCTTCGGGAAAAACAAGGTAACCCCAAGCTACCATATAGGTGGCAATCCACTAAGCACAGAAGAGGTTATCAGGGACCTGGGGACCCAGGTTGACAGTGGCCTTTCTTTTGACACTCACATTGCTAAAGTGGTTAGAAAGACCTTCTACATTGCCCACCTGATCATGAAGGGATTCACATCCAGATCTAGTGAGGTCATTGTTCCCCTGTACTCTTCACTTATCAGACCAATGATCGAGTACAATGCCCCATTCGGGATGTATCTCACCCGACATCTGCAGCAATTGGAGAGACCCCAAAAGTTCCTCACCAAAAGGATAAAGGGACTCCAAAATCTGTCATATGCTGCCAGATTGAAGAAACTCCAGCTCTATTCAGTCGCATACCGTCTGCTCAGAGGTGACAAGTGCCTGACATACAAGGCCATGTCCAACCCAGAATTAATGGACATGCTCCACCTCAAAAAATCCAAATCCACCAAAACCACTAGAGCAAGCGACTTAAACCTTAGCACGGATATAAATAGGACGTGCTGGATAGATAGATTTATCACTCAGAGACTCCCTATGCTGTGGAATAAAATCCCGGTCCATGTGAGGCAGAGCACCTCGCTGACTCTGTTCAAGAGAAATCTAGACCTGTGGATGGGAGATCGTAGGTTTACCCCGGGAATCATCTCTGTGTCACTGCTGGACAGAGGCACAACAAACTAATGGGCACAGTATTTTTTCATATAAGGGGTGGCGTAAGCCACAAAAATTTGGGCTAGGCTTATAAATGCCTTAGGGCAGATAGCCTAGTATAAACCTATGAACCTATGAACCTATGAACCTATGAACCTATATCATACTTTAGTATAGGAGAAATATGTTGATATTTCAAAGAGGGTAGGTTTTTAGATTTATTCTTAACTGCACTAAAGATATGTAGAACATGTGGAAATTAATGAGTAATTCAGGGATAATTCCATCATATTTAGGGGCTTCATTGTATTTTAGCTTTTTTATTTGTACTTTTATTTCTGTCATTGAAATGCTTTTTTAACTTTTTATCCCTTCGCGGGTTAATCTGTCACTTACGTTGTCATTTAAAAAAAGGTTTTAATTGCTTCTTTTGTCCCCTTAATGTTACTAGAAATATTACATTTATTATAACATTGCTAAAAACAATCTAACATTTATTGGATATCTGTAAGTTTTCTATTAGTACCTTGGATGATAATATCTCCAATGTGATTAAATTTTAGTCTTTCTTTTATAGTATGGCTAGATATTGTAAATGTGGGATTTTAAAGAGTATGGTTGATTTTTAATTTGTTCTAAGCTGATTGAGACTTTATGTTGTAAGATTTCAAAATATGCTGTATTTAACCCATTCATTGCAATTAATATGTCTTTATTACCTTTAATACACTTATCTATTTTAGTTTGTAACTTTAATACATTTTATCCCATTGTTTCATTTTATTAAAGTTCCAACAAGTCATAATATCATATGAATAGGCTTTTAAACAATCTCAATGAACTACATCTGAAAACCCTCTATTGTTATTAATATCAAAACACTGCTGAATATTTTAGAAACTGTTCTTTGAAGGAATTTAGTTTTATGTTTACAAGCAGTAAATTACAAGAAACTAATGTCCTTGGTTTAACTATAATTTCATAAATGATACGGTTGTGATAAGGTAAAGGACATGAAATCACTTTAAATTTTCCCAGCTATTAATCTTGTCTATTGTACACTGTGTTCCAAATCTATATGAAGAATAAGTGTAAAATAATGAGAGTCAGATTCAGAAAAATAATTAATATCATTAATACATATTAGCTCAATTAAGTTTAAGAAAGCTTTAGCTGTGACAGAGATTCTGGGTCTGATTGATATTCCACTGTCTTTTTCATGTAATAAGCAAGTACAATCATCGGCCATTATAAGGCTTTCTCTCATATTCAAAATCACAACATTCCAATACTTCTTAGACAATTTAGCTACAATTCCTAAAATTCAGAGATATTAACGAAAGTATATAATCTCCCTTACAATCCAGTTACTGGCATACATAACATACTCTTGATATCAGTTTAAGTATTAACAATTTTAGGAATTAGGACATAGATTCTCCAAGGAATAGCAGTACTTATTTTTTTCTTTACAACTGGAGCTAATAAACACCATGCTATCATTTGAATTTTGTCTGTTTATTTAATTTTGAACTGTATGAGTTTTATGTAGAAAACAGCTTGAACTTTAAATGGATTTAGGTGGTTAAACTACCCCTCTTATAGTCACTATTGAGTCAATTAACATTCAGTGAAATATATTTCAAATGAGACATAGTATGTAATGATACAAAAAGATTAATGCAAGCACTATCACTGATTAAAAATTATAATTATATATCTGTAAAAAATGAAAATCATTCATAGTAATAAAAGTATATTGTTTGACATAGACACAAAAGTTAAAATATAAATAAAATTAATCTTAATTAAATTATCTTCAAATCATTTCCCCAGCATGGAACTTAGAGTTCATAGTTTGAAAAGTGATCAAATCCAAACTCTCTACACTTACAACAAACACTAAGTATCATTTATTTTTGTTGTCTAATATATAAAAACACTTCAATGTACAACAATTTGAACAAAACAGAGTGATGAAAACTATTAAACAATATATATATATATATATATATATATATATATATATATATATATATATATATATATATATATTCATTAAAAATGAAATAAAAAAGGTTAAATACATACTCATCACATGAAATGTCATTTTTAGAAGTACATAAATATATTAATAACTAAATAGCTTATTGTAATAGTTTAACAAATAGCATGTATTTAATGAAATAGATCAATACTTACTAGTTTAGAGGTTAACAAGACTCTCCCTTTGTATTTGAAAACTTTTTTTTTAATTATTAAACCATCTTAACAGGTGTACCACTTTTTTTGGTCTATAGTAGAACAACAAAAGCACATATGTGCGACTACATAAAAATCGACACCTAATAAGCGAAACATAGCAAACAGCCACATAATCTAATTTTTTCCTAGTGAAAAAATTTGCATGGCCATTTGGAAAAAATAAAAATTAAAAACCATCATCAGGTGGGGGGGCTTTGCCACACCCCATACCCCCCCTAACTAAATATACCAATTCTGAGATTGCACTATAGCGAAGGAAAGGGTAACTCCATGTAGTTGGCCAACTTCCTCCTTGCCCTGTGACATATTCATTGAATCACTTAAATGTGTTTAGATGAATGTGTCGCTCTTTACATGTTCGCTCAAAAGCAGTTTTGTGCTTTTAATATAGACCACCACTTTTTACCATTCAGAATATAAATGCCCACGTCGGTGTATGACAGAAGAGACACAATAAATGAAAGAAAATGGCCAGTAGAAGCCAATGATATATTGGATTTATTTTTCCCCTTCTTCTAACCTTTTTCTTCCATCCACTCCTCTTTAGTACCAATACATAAAGCTAGCCTAAATATTAAATCATATAAACAAATCAAGACCTAACTAAACTATGTTATACAGATAACTTTATTTGATAAATTTATGAAAAAAAGATACCTTAAATGAAATGTCCAACCACCTGTAACAGTCTTCATTAACTTAAAGTACATTACATTACATTACTTAAGTATTATAACTTAAACCAGAACTTTTTATGTATTAGTATAATATGCTTGTATCATGGATTCATTCATTTGATTAAACATCCTGAAAGTTAAGTCTCACCACACCAACATCCAGAATGTTAAACTAAAAAACACAAAACATTAAAAACATTTTTTTTGCAGATGGCATGGACATCTATACTGCCCCCTCACACACACACACACACACAGATTCCCCCTTTCTTCCTATACAGTGACTTTTAGGCTTTAACCTTTCAGCTCTCAACATTTACATCAATTCAGTAATTGTCATGTACCCGTAATCATACTCACAATGCACTTCCATACCAACCTTTCCTGATTAACTGCTATGCAGTTCAGTGTTTTGTTTGGTTAGAAAGCTGGTGCTTATTACTTTATTGATGTCTCTTAGTTATCTAAGAAATTATTTTGCTAATTCCTTTTGAATAGCTTAACACCACTGTAGGTATAATTACAAATGAAACTTTGTCATTTTCAACCAATATATTGAAACTCAAATTCCATCTCAACCCCATAAATCTCTGCATGTTATATAGCTTTAAACTGACAAAGCTGTGTGATGATCAGGCATGAAATAAGCAAAGCAAAACAAAAAAAAAACAAACAAACAAAAAAGAAAGATATAGGATAATGCAGACTAATGAAAAAAATAACTGAAGGTATAGACAGTGTTGTAATAGAATTGCTGAATGTAACTAAAACATGCATTTAGTACTTCTATAATACCAAGAAAGTTTGCACAGTTTATCTTCCTTGTAGTAACATACACACAACATCTAGTGTCATAATGCATTATGCCTGCCTACATCCAAACCAACAATGATGAAATCAAAAGAAACTTGAAACAAAAGCAAGAATTTCCGGTAAAGAAAAGTTTATTAAATTTTAAAGAAGCAAACAGCAGTACAGTGCTTGCCAAAGTTCAGCCACCAGGTTAAACCAATATGCAGAAAAATGAAGAAAAGAGAAGTGATAAAGAAAGAAAGAAAGAAAGAAAGAAAAACAAACTGTTTCAATGATAGCAATCAAGGAAGTACAAGCAAACGTATGGCACACAAAGCATCTGCATCCTCCATGAGAAAAAAGTCCCGTAAACTATGAAATCATCCATCTCTACAACATAAAAACTACAAAAATAAATAAAAACAACAGAAGTGTGCAGGTGATAAAGAGATCAACACTAGACATTCTGGCAGATAGACACAGTGTCATGCAAATTGCAATACAAAGAGTAACACAAGATGCTAAAGTAACCTATTACCACCTATGATCCTCTCAGACAGAAATGGAACTCAAACCTTACAGGATGCCTCCACCACTGAAATCATAACAATACAACCAGTACAACTCTCAAAGTTCTCTCACCACAAAAAAAACAAAACAAAACAAAACAAAAAGGAATTTATACACACAAACCATATACATATATATATATATATATATATATATATATATATATATATATATACATACATATATATATATATATATATATATATATATATATATATATATATATATATAAATATATATATATATATATATATATATATATATATATATATATATAATAAAAAAAAAAACAAAAAAAAAAAAAAATAAAAGAAATGAAAAGAAAAAGAAGAAGCATCCTAACATTCTATAAATATAAATATAATCTAAAAATAAAAAGAAATAAAAAAATTACTTAATTACTCTCTCTCTCTCTCTCTCTATATATATATATATATGTGTGTGTGTGTGTGTGTGTGTGTGTGTGTGTGTGTGTGTGTGTGTGTGTGTGTGAATTAAATGTTTGACACTCAACTAAATACTCATTTAGCTATGACCTCACATATATCAGCATGTATACAAAAAGTTTGTATACGTTCAGTTATGCATAAACACACACATAGTGCTATATGTTAACTGCATATATGTATACAATTAAATTAAAACTGAGAGAATATTTCACACAAAATATGACTGACAGAAACCAAAAAAATATATATTTACTCTTTGTAAAGTGGACGTACAAGTAAATTAGCTCATAATAATCCAGATATGAAATAGAGGAAAAAAAAGTCTAAAGTGTTGATTTTTATTTATCCTTTAACTTTTTCATTACATTTCCATCACTTTCTTCCAGCATGCTCCTTCAGTGAAGTAATACTGCAGTCCATATATTTTGTGTGGATTACATTTTTGTTCTTTTAAATAAAAGTGACAGCATTTCCTAATGTGTCAAAACTATCTGGGAGAAAAGGTTTTATTTTTGCTGGAAATAACAAATATGTTTGCTACTGGCTTTTCTCAGTTATTTTATTAAAAGCATACATACTTTGCTTTTAGTAACCACTAAAACTGAATAGGCATTACCAGATCTAATTGTACTGTCTCCTGTTTTAATTGGAGCACTAGACCACACAGATTTGATACCAAATCCTTGCCATGAAAGGAAAAAAACTGTCAATCATAGACCTGAGAGAGCATTTCTTAATTGTAAAAGGATTTGTCAAGGATTTATTAGCTGTTTCCATCCTGAAGGACAGTAATTCTGCTATTCACAATATTATTTCCTGTATGTCTGTCAGGTATGCTGTAAATTCTAAGATTGTTTCTACTAGAACTATTTTCAAGGTTGCCAATTTTGTCAAGTAGTAGATTCTTTTGTTTCAAGAGAAATTCATAAAGATTCTCGTCATCATCTAATCTACCATCTGTTATTTAGAGATTCTTCCATACCTTGTATCTGTACCGTATGTGTTTTCATCATTTTATTCATTAATTAATTCTATTTGTTTACTACATTTGTCCTTGACTATATCTGTGTTTGTATCCAGTCTATCCATTTTTAAAGAAAGATTTTGTATGTTGCTTAGTACCTGACATTTCTTAAGAAGCAGAGTTTGGATGGCCCATTTGTAGAAAATCACTTACAAGCCTTTTACATATGACGTGGACATAAAACATATATATAAACAATTTTCTTTCTGGATAAACTGTTTCCGTATCTTCTTCTGAGTATTTCTTCCAATTTTGGTACTTAATAATTTTGAAGATAAAATCCTGCCAGAAATAAGTATTGCTGAGCAGATTCCTGGTCCTGCTAACACTTCACAATTTTGGCCATGTCCCACTATGACTAATTCTAATTGGCCCTATGACTGGCATGTAAATACAAATAATTTTTGGGTTTCATTCATGCATACGTCATACTAGCAAATGATAGCTAGACCAAGAGACTTCCTCCACATTTGATCAATCCAATTTAAATGTAATTTGTTTAATTTATTTCTTAACTAAGTAAGTGAAATGGTCCTTTTCAGATTTTTATTGGTCATAACTGAGGTCACAAGGCCTAGGAAAAACAACAGAGAAGGAGTGAGAGAGGAAACAAAGAAAGCCTATTAAAGAGATGATGTTAGGGAACTACAGATGTTTTATAGTATGGTCTTCTTGACCTTTCAGATGACAAAAGTTGTTTATCAAGAGAATGTTATTTATGACACATGTAGTGCTTTATTACTCATTTGAACTTAAGAAACAAAAATGATACCACTATCAGGCAAATCTTAGGACAGAATTTGGCTGCATTGACCCTAAGATATGACACTGATCTATGAAAGAGAAGTGAGTTTGTATGTGTGCATGTGTGTGTGTGTGTGTGTGTGTGTGTGTGTGTGTGTGTGTGTGTGTGTGTGTGTGTGTGTGTTAAAACTTAAGATGACATAATGCATCACCTACAACAGAAAAGACAAGCATGACTAAATTATATTAAAAGAGTGTAGCCTAATTTTAAAATGCAAACTAATAATCATTTAAATTTACAGCATGGAACTTAAAGAATATATAAATTAAAACAATGGCCAGTTTGTATAATGCTATGTTATGAAAATAGTAAAGACCGCCAGGGGCATAACATGCTTCTATGCAGTTTGTTAATGCCAATAAAGTACTAATGTGGGTAAGCAAGGAGAGGAAAGCCTAACCCTCTCCTATATACCCTTCTAAAAGAAACATGAGTAGTTAGTATACTGTTCAAATTTGTGCTGTTCTATTCTAACTATGAAGGAATGAAAGAAATACAGAAAGTAAGAGACCAGTAAATGTGGTTTAGTATATATATATATATATATATATATATATATATATATATATATATATATATATTGATCCACTTCAAAATACTGACTTTCAAAATCCCTAAACTCAAAATACTGAGACCAAAATGAGACCAGAATCTCACTATAATTCATAATATAAGCTGGTGTTAATTACTCCATGGGAATGAAAAAAAAAGAAATGTATGTGTTAATATTCCAGCAATATTTCATGCATTGCTTATTTAGTAAATTGTGCTGTAAATGGAAATGCAACTACAAGTTGAATAGCTTTCAGAGAAGACCGCAGGTAACTGGGTTGCAGTAGTAATGGCATATCTTCTTCAGGTTAAAAAAAAAAAAGAAAGAAAACTTAAGAAACTTCATCAAATATACACTGTGAATGACAATTAAACACTCAGTTTTATCTGCAACTCTCTATACTGTCTTTTAACCAACAAGCTACCCAGGAGCACCTTATTGTTGGAAGTAAGACAAGATCGCAACCTCACAATGTAATTCATTTGAGGATGCTGCAAAGATCCATCATAATCCAAACTTCAAAATATGTCAGAAGATTTTAATGATGATGATGGTTATAGTTCCATAAAATAGGCTTCTGAAGGTACAGTATATTTTTTCCTGCATTCGTCAGAACACAGTTTATTTCCCTTGATACAGGAAGTGTCCAGAATCAGGATGTGAAGTCAGATACTAAGAACTTGGATGCACTTCTATGGATACACTGTTAACTGCAAAATAACTGAAAAACCGTTGGGAAGACATATCTACCTCTCTGATGTTTCAGTAGCAGACATGTTAGCAAAGGTCCTCTGAGGACATTTCTGTACAGTTCTGGAAAGATAGATGGTGGAAATCAAGCTTCATTATTTTATCAGTTGCTGTAGTTTTGAATGTGGATGTAGACTTTATTAAATATTATAAAATGCAAGAATGCTTAAATTTTCAACATCCAAAGGTAGCTAGATATTAGCCATGAAGAATAAAGAATATATACATATGTTACACTGAAAATAGAAGCTTTTGTGTTGATTTGATGCTGATTTCAAAACACTGCCCTTTATATAAAGTTACATATACATACTAGAATGTTGTATTTCTTTTCTGCAGTACTGCCACATAGCTTTATTCATAAAAATCAAATAAAGAATAATTAATATTATAGTGTAATTCAAATTTTAATACTAATTAGCTCTCAGTTTATGTCTCTAGCAAAAAGCATTTTTACACTATAAATTAGTGTTATTTAGGAACGCTCCTGCATTGAAGTGCCTGTTATGAGTTTATGATGAAAGTGTTTAATTTCTTATGCACATAGCCCAATCCCATGTTAAGCACTGTTGAATGGTGGATAGATAATGCATAGGATGTAGTCAACTCCTTTTGGGCATTGACAATTGCTTACTGTGGTTTGGTTACTTAATGTCATGGAGAGAAATTCTGTTCTCATTAGTGGCTCATTTTCATGTCTCTGAATTGAAGACCGTGTTGTCAGACTTGACCATGTTAGTTTTCTTCCTAGCAGCCCATGCATCAGTACACACATACACAAACACACACACACACACACACACACACACACACACACACACACACACACACACACACACACACACACACACACACACATGCATCCTCAACCCCACCACCACCTCCAGCACTTGCTCTTACTCTCCAAACCTTGTTCTCAAGGCCTTTTTTTAAATACTTTTATTGATTTATCACTTATGACATAGACACATTTACATTTATACAAAAGTAATCAAACTGTATTAACAAACATTATACTTCACATATATTGCTATATAGCAATATTGCATACATTATTCAATTTCTGACCCTTTTATAAACAAGAAACATCTTTATTAAACCATCACTTCATCACTTATGACATAAGCAATCATACATTTATATAAATGAAAACAAACCGCACAGACACAATCCTAATTGCAAGCACCTTACATCACAAGCCATTCTGACACACTCCCAGTTGTAAACATATACATCACTTATAATCTACACAATCATTTTCAAACATTACATAGCTCATTTAAGTCTGGTATTCTTTTAAACCTCCTCCACTGTATGTATTGTTCTCACAGTTCCCATTTTTCCAATGTAGTTTGCTCCTACCCTTATCTAAAGATCTCATTTCCAGTTGTTTTATCTCTGTTACTATATTCATTACTTCTAATATAGGTGCTTGAGATTTTAATTTCCATTTTATAGTAGTTGCTTTTTTAGCAGCCACCATTAGCAGCCACCATAATTAGATACAGTGTCAAGAATCCAAATGAAGCAGTTGCCACCAATATGAGAAAGTATTTATTTGTCTGTGGTATATGAACAACAGATAAAACAGTAACTGAACAGCAAATAAAATCCAGATCAATGGAAGCGCTTTTGGGTTATTACCCTTCTTCAGACAATGCATTACATGTAAAGACAACTATTTAAAATCCTTGACAGCCAATCACTGTTCAGTACTGAATCCGCCTTTTCTTAAGGGTGAGCTTAATAGGAATGACCTCATTGAGGCCAGGAAACCTGTGGGCTGTCAATTCTATAATCCACCTAGTTTCTTCAATTTCAGTTTTATTCACTATATCACCCCCTCTGTTCCATTTCATTATAGTCCTAATAACCATGAACTTAAAACGATATCCTACAAATGCCGAAACATGCCTAAAAAGAGCATTATGTTTATTTTTCAGCCTTATGGCTGACAAGTGATTCAGTATCCTTGTCTTTAGCATACAATTTGTTTTTCCTATATAATAACAGTTACAAGATTGGCATGTGGCTAAATAGATAATGTTCATAGATCTACAGTTAGCATTTACTTCAAAATAAGAATTCCTGTACTAGGGTGAATAAAGTCAGTATGTGGATTTATATAGCAGTACACCTTACAGGAACCACAAGGTCTAGTCCCTTTCTTTTCCACTATATGTCTATTAACATCCCCACCCTTATGGCCCAGCAGGTCTTTCAGGGTCTTATTTCTCCTAAATCCAAAAGATGGCTGAATGCCAGCTATTGCTCTCATCTTCTCATCAGATCTTCCAATTGTTCCTAATTATTTCGCAGACCCCATGTATATTACAGCTAAGTGAGCATACAACTTAGATCTTTATTCTGTGATTTCTTATTTAAATTTTTCTGATTATCCACTTCCATGGGCTCATTCTACCCTGCCTATATGCCTTGTGTCTGGTAAAGGTCTGTTCCACATTTTGCTCCTCATAGCCCCTCTGAATAAAGTTATCTTTCAGTTGTTCCATTTTCATTGTGAAGTCCTCATCCTCTCTACATAATCTCGAGATCCTACCTAACTGATCCTTGATGATGTTATTAAAAGGATATTGGGGGTGCATGCTATTCCTTGCTAACAAACTATTATTCCAACAATCTTTCCTGTGGAGTGTGGTTTTAAAACCCCTTGCATCCTGCTGCAACCTAATATCTAAAAAATCTATCTCTGTTGTTGAAAAATTCATAGAAAATTTCAGGAAGGTTGTAGTGGATCCTAAGTAGCTGACAAAACTATTAAGTTCTGCCTCCTCTCCTCCCCACAACAAAAAGATATAATCCACAAAACACTTATATAGATGTATCTTATCCCTCCATTTATTGGTCTGTCCTAGAACAAATTGCCTTTCCCAAAAAACAAGAACCATGTTGGCATAAGTGTTCACACAGGGGGTGCCCATGGCTACCCCCTGTTTCTGTCTATAATAATTCCCTCCACAAAGAAAAACATTGTACTCCAGAACCATCCTTAGTAACTCTCTCATTAATTTCAACTTATCCTCCCCCAGTAGTCTCATTTCCTTCAGCAAGCGTGTTACCGCTTCTATGCCATAGCTGTTACTGATCACTGTAAACAGACTTTGTACATCTAAAGTGTTAAATAAAATCAAGAATTCAATACACAGGAGGTTCAGGTTCAAAAGTTTTACTAGTGTACACCAGGAGGCAAAAAACGTACAAGTACAGAATTTTGTCTAACATGAAACAGGAAGTGTATAGATTTTATAGTCTTTACATTCAAGTTGTGCCCACCTTACTGATGTGGTATGTCACAGGGCATCTACATCACTTTAGGTTACAGTCCTCTATTCATAAAAACTGCTAATGCTGTATATTTTAAAAAAGTTTTCTTCTGGTAACAATACGGCCTTGCTATCCACCTGGTCAGACATAATGTCTTTCTGTAAAGTTACTTCTTCAAGGTTTCACATCAGTTCGAATACAATAGCAGATTCAGTCTTCTAATACACATCTTTGTTCACTGTAACACTTTACCACCAGCTGCATTTTATCTTAGTAACACATATACAAGGCCAAATCATCCCAGCAGGAAAGAGCAGAAGATTTCATTATTTCACATATTTAATTTCCTGACCCAGCAGATAATCACTTGTGAAAAGCATAAACATTAAAACTTGCTAAGCTAGCAACTTCCAGGGTCGGAGGTCAATTTGCTATAAGCCACACTGCAGTTTCAAAACTACTTGCATTTACACATGAATTTACCCTTTCTGTTATATGATTAATAGAATAAAATGCATTACATACTACTTTGTTTTTAAACTAGCATTTCACATATATTCAAATACATATTTTTCTAACATTTTCCCTCCTATTAATACTTTTTATTCTGTTTTGAAGTATGCATAATGTTATTTCATCTCCTAACCTCTTCCACTAAGGAGTTTCAGCTAGGTGAGTCATTTGATCTATATGTCAGAAAAAATTTCATCTGAGATCACTTTTTCAATCTCAATATCTTGGTACAAGGTTTCAGTAACAGATACATCAATAAAATCTTTGATTAATCTTTTTGTGCAGGGAATTCCACAACAAACACATGCTCCTATTAGGAGTATACCCACACAAATGGCAATCAGAATATTCATTAGGATGGAACCCCACCCCCCAAATAGATTCTGGAAAAAGTTTGTCAGTGGGTTTGTGCCTGGTTCAGTCATGGCTGATACTTGCTGAATTACCTCTAGGTGGTTGTTAATTTCATGCCTATTGTCTGGTATGTGCACACAGCATTCTTCTTTGATAAGCGCGCACGTACCACCTCTCACCGCTAGGGTGAAGTCAAGAGCCATTCGATTTTGTAGCACAACAGTTCTCATTGCATTCAGTTCATCAGTCCCCAGTTCTAGGGCAGAGAAAGTTGCATTACTCATTACTTCGAGAAGTTTCGACAACTTCCTCAGCTCCCAGATCAATTTGACTGCTCCATATGCTGGGAATATTCCTGCCCAAAATATAACACTGTCACTCAAGTCCATATGAGTCAATTTACTTTTATCTTTCATGTTATTATGGTCTTTCCAGCCAGCTTCGATCCGTCCAACTGGATTTACAGGTTTCTCAACTGGACCTCCGAGTTTCCGAGCTACTTCTCTCACGTTTTGTATCTTACCCAAAGGTAATTCTGCAGTATGTCTTATTGCCGGAACCAGATAACCCAAAAAACAACTGCCAGACCAGTTCTCAGGTAACAATTTATATGCTTTTTTCCCACAAATAAAATAACAGTTTTCTACTTTAGTACTAATACGCATTAACCCTGCATGAAACATTTTCTGGTCTATAACTGACAATTGTTTAAATAAAACAGGATTCCTTCGAATGTCATTCATGGTTGTTTTCAGTGAGTTCAAATATGAGTCATAATTAGTATTGCAAAGAATATTGCCATTACTATTCTTAATATAACACCGGTAAGATGTGGTTATATTACAATTGCTCCAGCCCTCCTGGAGAGTATCATTTTTGTAAAAACATACAATTCCTTTTTGTGTGACAGGTAAAAATAAAGCTATTTTGTCCTGTGATCTCACAGTTCCTGTATCAAAAAGCAAATTCTCCCAAGTCTCATTTATCCCCAAAGGGACAGTGGACATTATCAGTCCTCCATATGCTGTTGGTATAGCTGTACAAACCCAGTAATTCAAAATGTTCATAGTTTCTGCATATAAACGCTTCATGGCTAGGTATGTGTTAAAATTTGGATGCCAGTCTATAGAGGTTTCGTCACGCCTTCCCACTTTCACTTGTGTGGTTGAGTGTAGGAAAAACCACAACAAGAGGAAAATTGTCACAATTATAGTCAATAAATGTATACTCAGCAAAATGATTATGCGACATCTCTGGGGTTGATCTAAATTTTTATTCGCTTTGTTTTTGGCCATCTTGCCCTTGTTGTATATCAGTCACAAGGTTTTTATCAAATTGAAAGTTCTTTACCAGTTTGCAGTGCGTTAAATGAACCCAGGATGTCCTCTCAGCCACTCTGACTGCAGTAGGCGTTGCCAACAGTACCTGGTACGGTCCTTCCCACTTTGGACTCGCCCAATTCTTCCTTTTCGTCACTTTCAGCCACACCCACGTCCCAGGGGCCAAAACTGCTTCCACCGGTCTGGTCTGTTCCTTATCTGAAAAAGAGTTAAACTGCAAAACAGATTTATTTGTTAACAGTTTCCTCATATAACTAGCTAATGAACTGTCAGCCTCTTGCTCTTCAGGCATGAGAGCTTTCCACTGAGGCACATAATATGCTCTCCCAAAAATCATTTCAAAGGGAGTCAAACCCTTCACATTTGGAACCATTCTCATACTCAGCAGTGCTAAAGGCCGACAGTGTATCCAATTCTTTTGGGTTTCTTCAACTAACTTTCTAAGTTTATTCTTGAGGGTACCATTGTACCTTTCCACCAGTCCTGCTGACTGTGGGTGGTAGGCCCAATGGTTTTTTTAAGGAGATACCAAAAAATCTCCCAAGTTGTTGGATTGTCTGGTTCACAAAATGTGTGCCGTTGCCACTATAAATCCTTTCCGGAATGCCAAATCTAGGGATTACTTCTTTTATCAGGGCTTTCGCCACTGTTGCTGCATCCGGATTTCTGGTTGGAAAAGCTTCTATCCATTTAGAAAACATATCTACAATGACTAAACAATACTTTTTCCCTTCACACATTCAATTCTATGAAATCCATACAAATAGTATGGAACAGATACGGTGGTATAGGAAAACTTCCTTGCTTAGGTTTAAATGCCCCTTGTGCATGATGCTTGTTACAAGTATGACAAGCTGCACAAAATTTTTTTGTATAGTTTGTGAATCCATATGTTTGGAATATTCGGTTTACTAACTGTACCATCCCCTCTGTTGAGACATGGCACTGCCCATGGCTCAACAAAGCTGCATATCTAAATAAATTAGACGGCAATATTGGTTTCTTCTCTTTGGAAATGTACAGTCCATTTTCAAGAATTGCGCCTTGTTTTTCCCGTTTCTGTTTTTCTGCTTTTGTAGTAAGCGTCTGCATTGTTTTTAACATGTCTAAATCTAAAATCTCAGAGGGCTGTAATTCCTCATTCAAAAGTAAAGTTTCTGAGTCTGAGGCTGCTTGCTTTGCAGCTGCATCAGCTCGTGCATTGCCTTTCTAAATCTTATCCTGTTGTTTTGTATGAGCTACACATTTACAAATAGCTACTTTGGTAGGTAACTGAATAGATTATAATAATTCTAAAATAAATTGCGCATGATTAATTGGTTTTCCACTAGATGTTATCATTCCTCTATTTTTCCATTGTTGCGCAAATACATGTACTGTAGAAAAAGTATACTGACTATCAGTATATATGTTTACACATTTGTCTTTTGCTAAAGTACATGCCCGTGTCAAAGCTATCAATTCTGCTGCTTGTGCAGATAAGTTATGTGGTAAGGATTGGGCTTCTAGAATTTCAGTGTCTGTAACTACTGCATACCCCACTAGATTCTTTCCTGTAGGGCCCGTTCTGCATGAGCTGTCCATGTAATATGTCACCACGGCATCATCCAAGGGCATATCTGTAAGATCTTGTCTAGGCAAGGCTAATTGTTCAATTTCCTGCAGGCAGCTGTGCGGTGTGCCATTCGCAGGAGTTGGGAGTAATGTTGATGGATTTAATGTCGTGCATCATTCAATTGTCATATGAGGTTGGCTCAGCAGTATAGTCATACATGAAAGATGTCTAGCAGGAGAGAGATATACTACTTTTTCTTGCAGTAAAATTATTGCGACTGCATGAGGCACTCTCAATGTGAGAGGGTGGAATAACACCACTGAGGCCGAAGTCTGTACTGCCATTGCAGCTGCAACTACTGCTTGTACACAGTGAGGCAAAGATCACACCACTGGGTCTAACTGCGATGAATAATAGGCTATGGGGCATTGTTTGTCCCCATGTTGTTGTGTCAGCACTGACGTCATATATCCTTGCTTGCAATCTACGGTCTGAAAGAACTGTTTGTAATAATTTGGGAGTCCTAAAACTAATGAAGAAGCTATCAACTGCTTCAATCTGCAGAAAGCCATTTCTGCTTCAGGTGTCCATTGTAAAATATCTTGTGCTGCCATTGGTGTCTTATATATCAAGTCAGTCAGTGGAGCAGATTCCAAAGCATAATTTGGTATCCAGCTCCGACATAAATTAGTTGTACCCAAGAAGGACATCATTTGGTTTGGGTGCTTGCAAAATTGCTGTTTTTCTTTCTTCGTCTAATATTCTACCTTCATTGGATATCACATATCCTAGGTATCTAACTTGTTTTTTCCAAAGTTGTAACTTACTTTTGTTTACTTTGTGTCCTTGTGCCACTAAAAATTTCAGTAATGCTACAGTATCCTCCCTGCATTGTTGCTGGGTGGGGGCTGCTAGCAAGATGTCATCTACGTAAAGTAGAATTTGACTACCTCCCGGTGGGGTAAACCCTGCCAGGTTGCTAGCCATTTCTTGTGCAAATATTCTTGGGCTCTCACAATATCCCTGTGGTAGTCGAGTATAGGTATACCTTTTACCCTGAAATGTAAATGCAAACCAATATTGACTATCAGGATGTATAGGCATTGAACAGAAAGCATTACTGATATCTACCACAGAAAAATATTTTTATTGCGGTTTCAAATCGTTTAACAAAGTATGTGGGTCTGGCACCGTGAGTGCTCTGGGTATCACTGCATTATTCACAGCTTGTAAATCTTGAACCATCCGCCATTCCCTGTTTGCTTTTTTAACAGGAAATAGGGGTGTATTACATGGTGAATCAGGAGATTCTACCAGTACCCCTTCTTTGAGTAATGCTGCTATTGTAGGCTTGATTCCTATTTCTACATCTTTTCTCAAAGGGTATTGTCTTTTTTGTGGTCTAAATGCTGATTTTGGTGTAATTATAACTGGTCCTGCTGTTTGAATAAGTCCTACATCTGACTTTCCTGTCGACCAAAGAGTCGTTGGAATTTCACATAAGGGTTTTTCTTCTTCTTCTAATAAAAATGCTAATCAGCTGTCCTCGCTAGATTGCAAGTGAACAGCTGGATGTGTCTGTGTCAACCAATTCAGTTTTTGTTTCTGTATCCCTTGTTCTGACAGTTCTAAGTCAGTCTGTTTCTCCCATCTTGTCACCTTTTCTCCTAAGTCTGCCCATTTTACATTTTTGTTCTTTGTCAAGCTGACATGTGGTAATCAATTTGATCTATATAATGCAAGAAATTCTTGAGGTAATGAACAGCTAACTACACTGTTCCCCTCAGCATCCCAGTACAAAGTACGTAAAACCAATCTAGTTGCACGATTTCTGAACAATTCCTGCTCATACTCTCTATCAGGTCCTGGTGTAGTACAGTAGTATAGAGTACAGTGTAACAAATGCTGTCGATCCGTGTCGAGGGAGGGGGCTTTACTGATGACTACGTTCATCAGTTCCTCGGTTACTGCCCCTGGACCAGTCGTGACTAGGTCCTGGCTGTACCATTTATTTATTTATTTATTTATTTATTTATTTGCAGTTGGTTTACCAGGATAGTCCATTGGGCCAAATGAACCCATTTTCAATGGAGTCCTGGGGAGAAAAGCTCCAAATAAGGTTACAGTAGGATTACATCCATATTACAATAATTACAAGAATTTTACAAATATAATATACAATATGTGGTAGACAGAGTACTGTTCACATTAAAGTTAGAGCAAACACTTTTAGGAAGAACAACTGGTGGTAAACATTTTAGATGATACAGTCTAGAGAAGGTAAGCATTTCAATTTAGAAAAGTAAGAAACAATTGCAACAGAGCTGACAATGTAGTGAACAAAAATTGTTTTTTTTTTTTTTTTTTTTTTTTCAGTATGGATCATGAAGGATGTGAGCATGAGCATTCCCACTGGGAAAGTAGGTGAGAGTGAAGAGATTTTTGAATGTAAGGTGGTTGAAAGTGGTGCGAATGGCAGGAGGTAGGGAGTTCCAGAGTCGTGCAAAGCTAAAGTTTAGGAGATTTTTACCAGGCGGACGCTTTGGTTTATATAATTGATTAGATTTTGGTTGTTAGATCTAAGTACCCTGCTGGGAAGGTGAGATTTAAATGCAGAAGAAAGAGATGGACAGAGGTCAGGTTTGAAAATGAGCTTATGAGCAAGAGTAAGTTGAGAATAGATAAGTTGGTTAGGAAGTTCAAGCCATTTTAATTTATGGAGTGAAGAGCAGTGATGGCTTGAAGATTTATGGCTGGTAGCGAATTTAGCAATTTTATTGTAACAGGAGGAAAGTTTTGTTTTAAGGGAAGATTGGATGTTGGTTAGGAGAGGGGCTCCATAGAAGAGGGGATGAGGAATGAGGTAGAGAGAGTGATTTTAGTGGAGGGTGTAAGGTAGTGATTTTGTCGGTATAGCATGCCTAGTTTTTGATGTGTTTTTTTTATGTTGAGTTGAATGTGATAGTTGAATTTAAGGTGACTGTCTATTTGAACACCAAGTAATTTAGCATTGGACACCAATTCCAGGGATGTGTTGTTATGGCTGTTAATTAATAGAGAATTAGTACTGGTAGAGATGTGTTTAGAGGGGGTAAATACCATTAGTTTGGTTTTAGAGGCATTAAGAACAAGGTGGTTATCTTTCATCCAAAGTTCAGTGGAAGAGAATGCATCTTGTGTAAGCTTTTGTAGTACTGGGAAGGATGTAGCAGTGCAGATGATAGTTGAATCATCTGCGTATTGGATAACGCTGGAGAATGGAATAGAGTTGTGGAAGTCGTTAATGAATATATTAAATAGGAGAGGACCCAGTATGGAGCCCTGGGGGTATTTAGAAAAGAGGATGTGGCCTTTTTCCATTTTACTGCTTGATGTCTATTTGATAAGTAGCTAGAGAACCAGGACAGTGAGGAAGGAGATAAGTTGAGTTGAGAGAGTTTGGTTAGAAGGAGCTTGTGAGAGATAGTGTCAAAGGCCTTTGAAAGATCAAGTAAGAGGGTAGAGACAATATGACCTGAGTCCCGAGCTTTATTTACAGTTTCTATGAAGGAGAGGAGGGCTGACATAGTGCTGTGGCGGTCTAAAACCATGCTGAGTTGGAGTGAGCAGATTATTGCCCAAGAGGTGAGGTAGTAGCTGTAAATGGATACACTTTTCTAGGAGTTTAGAGATGGGGGATAGGATAGCTATGGGTGGAAGTTTGCAATATTGTTATTATTGCCACCTTTGTGTAAAGGTATGATGTAAGCCTTTTCCAGATTTGGGGTACCATGTTTTCTTGGATAGAGCGGTTAATTAGTATACTGATGGGGTAGGCTATGGCCTCAGCAGAAATGCTGAGGAAGTAAGAAGGAATGTTGTCAGGGCATTGGAGCATGGTTTTAGTTTTTGTAAAAGTTTTTATTGTGGTTGTTGGAATTGGTTTTAGTGATAGAGGTGTGTGAAGAGGGGTGATAGAGATGGAGAGGGAGTAGTAGAGTTGGAGGAGTGGGGAGGAGGTGTGTGAAGAGGGGTGACTGAGATGGAGAGGAGTGGAGATGGAGGAGTAGGAGGAGTGCTGGTCGAAGAAGTGAAGGATGGAGAGGTATTGGAGAATGAAGATGTTAGTTTGGAGATGGAATCTATGAAAAATGTGTTGAATTGTGTAGCTAAGTCCTTGTCAGAAGCATTGGGGTCAGGAGTGGGGTTGAGTAAGTTGCCAGGATTGATAAGGGTAGATATTCCTTTCCAGAACTTCTGAGGGTTTGTTTTATTATTGTTTTGAAGTTTGGAGAAATAGTTTTGTCGATCAGCAATAATGAGCTTTTACTTTATTTCTGAGTGTTTTGAATTCAAGATGGGAGAGGAGATTTATTTTTATGGTAAAGTGCCCAGACTTTATCTCTGTGTTTCATAGCTGCCAGAGTAGTTTTGGTTAGCCAAGGGGTTGTTTTAGTTTTATTCTTTTTGGAGCTTAGGGAGCATGGTGATCTAGGATATTTAAAAAGGTTGTGTTAAAGTGAGCTACGGCATCATCTAGGGTTAGAGTTTTAGAATATCCCAGTTGATTCCTTTTAGAGAGTCATTGAAAGCTGTTGGTTGAAAGTTTTTTGATTAGTATGGTAATATAGTTATGTGTTCTTAGTAAAGGTGTAGGAGTCGGTATGCAAAGGTGGGCAGGTGATCACTGAGGAGTCTGGAAGTGTACCACTGTCAGAGAAGTAATGAGGGTGAGAGACTAAGATCCAGTCTAGAATGCTACCTGAAGATAGAGTTTTGGAGGGCGGGTTGTGGAATTAATTAGCTGTGAGAAGTTGTAAAGGTTTATGCTAAGTGGACTTGTGTTTGACTGAATGGAGGACCAGTTTATGTTAGTATCACCTAGGATTATTATTTCGTTGTTAATATTTGTGGAGAGCCAGAAAAGTATATTTTCTAATGTGGTAATATTGTCTCCAGGGGATGTAGAGGGAGACTATTACTATGTGTTTGTGTTTATTAAGTTGAAATTTTGTCAAGAGTATTTCTGCATTGTTGAATTTGGGAATAGGCTTGTTATAAGGGGTGACTGACAGGAGGATGAATACAGAAGAGCAACACCACCACCTTTTTGTGGGATCTGTCTTTTCGGATGATATAGTAGTTTGGTGGTGTTATCTCATGGTCTTTTATGTGAGACTTTAGCCATGTTTCAGATATAGATAAAATGTTGGGTTTGTTGTGTGAGAGCCAGGCATGGAGGCTTGGGATTTTGTTTACTATGCTTTGAGAGTTTAGGGAGGCAATAAGTATAGACTTGTCAATGTTGGAGGGGTTTGAGGGGCCAGGGTTGGGATGTATGTCTCCTGATAGTAGGGTAGTAATTAAATATAGAATAATATTGGTTAGGTGTTTGGATTGCTTAGTATGTGTGTTGTACTTTAATGCAGTAAAAAGTTTCACCCTCCGATCGCACCACAAAAGTATCCATTTGTCTCTGCGCCTCCATACCCTGCACAGTCGGAACTACTGCTATGCCAAATATCTGCATAAGGTCTCTGCCCAATAGGTTCACTGGACACTTTACAGAAACAACAGTTTTACTTCTTTGGGTCATACCTGAAAGAGGGTCAGTTATTGCTATATCATGGGAAAGTGGTTCCCTGTATAGCTGTCCTTTTGCAGCTTTCACCAGTATATAATCAGGTTATTCAGAATGTTCTGGTAACTTGGAGGGGTGTATCAGGGTCAGTGACGCTCCTGAGTCACACAGGAATTTGACTTCTCTTCCCTCCACCAGAAGTGTAACTTCCGGTTTCGTATCTGCTAAGTAGAGCTCTAAGCTCAATAATGCTAAATCCAAAATTTCACTTTCTTTATCCTCCATATCTACTTGCACTTCCTCTAGTCCTTCTGTCACATTTACGTTTGTTTTCTGTTTATTAACTTCTCCTGATGATTTCTGATTTCTACATGATGTATCTTCACTATCATATAGTCAGTCCTCATCTCCCTTATCTTCTGTAATTACCTTTTTGTTCTGCTTACAATCCCTTGCTAGATGCCTCTTTTTCCCGCACTTAAAGCATTCACCTCTCTTTTTCCTCTCTTCAAAATCTTCTGATCGTTTGTCAGACTGTTTATTTCCCTAGGCATTCTTCTTGCCCTTTTTACCTGACTGTAACACAAATACTTCAACTCCGTCTTCAGCAGTGAATACTTGCGCCTTCTTTTTCTTCTTACTATTAAAATGTCTTTTAGCATTTCTAGCATATTCAAGTAAGGCTTGTAGCCTACCTGTTCGATGGTCTATCATATGCTTCGTACTGAAGCTGCTGATAGGTGCAATGCAACCTTTCAAAAATGCATTTTTTAATTGTTGTTCATACGGGGAATGATTTGTTTGGTTTTCAGGAACTGTCATACCGCTATGATTATTAAAACATTCCAATAATCTAGCATAGTACCCATCTATTGTCTCATTTTCCTGTTGTATGCATTGATTCATGCAAGTCCAGTCTGCTCTAGGTTTCCATTTCTCAGAGATTCGGTCTGTAAGACCTTTCACTCTGTTGTCCAACTCTGTGTCACTATGTGGGAGTGGTTTAAGCTCTGCATTACGAGGATTCCAGGTGCCACAAATCATGTGCCAATCTGGACCTATAATTTGTCTTACTACTTTTTCTACTTCTTCCCCATTCAAGTGGTAACTTAACCTCATGCCTTGTAAATCTTCTAAAAATTTCGTAAAATTAACTTTCAGATGGGGGATTCCCTCAGTAGCTTTCCGGATATCCTCCGGTGTCCATGGTCTATATACCAAGAGTGTTGGGTCCTGCCCTTCCTGTCCTGCCTGAGGATTTGGGACCTCTATAAGTGGGCATATTTCTTCCTCACTCTCATCCTGTAGGTTTCTTTCTATTTGATATGATTCTGCATCCCTATGTATTTTACGTGTCCGGGACCTAGTTTCAATAGGATCTCTAACAAATGGTTGTGGTCTCGTTGAGACTTCAGGATAACGCAGAGGTGGACCAGCCTGTCCACTCGCTTCATATCCTGAAAAGGGTAAAGGAGGGGGCAAGGGAGGAGGAGGAGCTGTTGCTATTACTAAGTTATCTTCTTTGTCTAAAAATAATGTTTTTGAATTTTTAATCTTCTGTTCTCTACGATTTGCTTCCTCAATCCACCTGTGTGCCTGAGGAATGCCTAATTGGCGTTGCTTTTTGCCTGACCTCCCGCATCAGATTTAAGTTGCTTAAGGAGTTTAACTAGTAAAGTTTTATCTAGTTTACCATCAAATTCATATTTGTTAACCCATTTTGTATAATACCTATATCGGAATGTTGTGATTGCATGTATTTTGTGTCTTCGGTTAGGGGCGGGTCTCGCGATGTTTTAGTGCACTGATTTCCCATGGCAAAAGAAAATGTTACGTAACCCTTCTTATCACATGATATCAAAAGTTCAGTTCCTTTTCACAGTTTATCTAGAATAACTGCCTACCTTATTCTGTTACCCTGATCTATGACCAAATATACAGTACTTCCTTTTGTCCCTGATCTGCATAACAAATCTTGACAACAATATTTACTGTAACCTAGTCCCTGATCTAAAACAGAAAAAAGGCAAAATCTTCCTACCTGAGCCTCCGGTATTGAGTCTTCCAGGATCCGCTCTTTGGTCACAGATCAGAAAGTGGCCAGCCTCTTTAAACGACAATTCAGTCGGAGGTCTTTTCACCCAAGAAGAACCGTTTCAGTAACTTCTCCTGTACAGTATTCGACCACCGGTAGACTCTGATCTGCAGCTGTCTGAGGGATTTCCGGCTAAGAAGGACCAAACTGTTAAATAAAATCAAGAATTCAATACACAGGAGGTTCAGGTTCAAAAGATTTACTAGTGTACACCAGGAGGCAAAAAACGTACAAGTACAGAATTTTGTCTAACATGAAACAGGAAGTGTATAGATTTTATAGTCTTTACATTCAAGTTTTGCCCACCTTACTGATGTGGTATGTCACAGAGCATCTACATCACTTTAGCTTACAGTCCTCTATTCAGAAAAACTGCTGATGCTGTATATTTTAAAAAAGTTTTCCTCTGGTAACAATACGGCCTTGCTATCCACCTGGTCAGACATAATGTCTTTCTGTAAAGTTACTTCTTCAAGGTTTCACATCAGTTCGAATACAATAGCAGATTCAGTCTTCTAATACACATCTTTGTTCACTGTAACACTTTCCCACCAGCTGCATGCTATCTTAGTAACACATATACAAGGCCAAATCATTCCAGCAGGAAAGAGCAGAAGATTTCATTATTTCACATATTTAATTTCCTGACCCAGCAGATAATCACTTGTGAAAAGCATAAACATTAAAACTTGCTAAGCTAGCAACTGCCAGGGTTGGAGGTCAATTTGCTATAAGCCACACTGCAGTTTCAAAACTACTTGCATTTACACATGAATTTACTCTTTCTGTTATATGATTAATAGAATAAAATGCATTAAATGCTACTTTGTTTTTAAACTAGCATTTCACATATATTCAAATACATATTTTTCTAACATAAAGTTACCATGATATATTGCTGTGTATCCCTTGCTTCTATAGTTTCTCTTAATGAAGTTAAGAAGTGCCCAGAATCTCTGAGCACCTCTGTAAAACCCATAACAAAAGGTCTCAATAAACACTCCAGCCATATTGAAATAGTCTCTGTTAACCATCCCCTCCCAGAGACTATTGCTGTCATGGGAGGGTTGGTCAAGTCCTTATGTATTTTTGGCAGGGCCTTAAAAATTGGTATAACCGGATGTTCTATCCACAAAAACTCAAATAAATCTTTGTCCATCAGACAGTGGTTATTTTAGATAAGGGTTTCTATCAAGACAAGCTAGAAACTCTGCTATCAGATTCCTCCACCTATACCCTTATCTCTCTGATAGTATTGAATAGCATAATCTCGGAGGTAAGAAATCAACTGAAACATTTATTAGCTCAAGGTCTGATGGACAAAGATTTGAGTTTTTGTGGATAGAATAGGACACGGTTAATTAGAATTAGTCACTGTGTGTGTTTCAGACAGTTTGGATGCTTCATTTACTCAATAAGCAGATTAGTGATTTCTTAGAAAAATCTAGTCTTCATCTCCTGACGAATTATAGTTAAGCACTAGCAGATATCTACAGATTCTAGGTACTGAAATGAAAAAAAAAAAAAAACTAACACACAAATAAGCAAATAAACAAACAAACAATCACATGACATAAGTAAAAATCATCATGTCTTATTTTAAATGATGCTCTAATACAGTTGTCCACTCCTTTCCTTATTATGACCTCTCTAAGGCAATGAAACCCTTTGAAACATGTTATGACAGCTTTCTGAATATCTGATTGACTAGTCAGGTTGAAGATTATTCCTTTGTTATACATATTAATTGGGAACTGGCTTAATGCTGTCTATGAATGATTGCTAAACTATTAAGACTTGTCTGTCGTCTGTTGGTATCATGGATATCAGAGTTATCTGGACAAGAATGGTAGAAAGTTCTGGAACTGATTATGCATTTGAAGCTCACTAATGAGCATGACTTTTAGCTCTTCATTTTGCATATCACCCTAGGGAACAAGATAGCTATAGCAAAGAGCGAATTTTATTTCACAGAAGATTGATTTATTATCACTCTTCAAGGAGAACTGCAAAAGCAATACTGAAATGCTCATTATATATTGAACAGAGCATGAGTTTTAACTATAACATTACAGAAACAAAATCTAAACAAGCAGTGGATATTACGGATTAACACAGTTATCTGAATATGGAAATGTTTCAGCCAATTTGAAAAGGAGAAGGTGTTGTAACCTACTTTGAAACATTGAGTAACACAAAAGAAATCACAGAGATATTATTCTGGCCACTTGTTGCAGGGATAGCTCTGTTAAATTACTTGTACTGCACATCCACCAAACATGGATTCCTTGTCAGGAAAGAAACAGATGCTCCTAGACATGAGACATTTAACAGTTTAAGGGTTGATTAAAACCTGGCATCAGTAGTGTTTGGGCTAACTCATAAGTGAGATAACTTATGAATTGTTTATTAATATAAGCTTATCTAACTGACTTCAGCCTTGTTACACAACTTATTCAGGAGATCATAGGATCATAAGAAATACCAGGCAATTGAGTCTTATGATCACAAAAGTCATGCCGGTATACATCTGCAGACTGAGCTCTTGCTCTTGAGGGGGTCAGTCCAATCAAACTAGGAATGCATTTGTAAATTCCATCCAAGCATACACTTCCCACCTAAAGGAAGATAATGTATCTCACTGCTTTCTCTGCAGTGGTAGTCTATTTCAGAAATGGGAAAAGCACTACACAATGATCCTTCACCTTGGTTTATCCATCTGCTGGTGAAGAATTAGATCCCTCATTGTGGCACTTGTGGGACTACTTGATTTGTGGAGACAGAAAAGATCCAGGACCACTTGGTCACTAGTGGCTCAGAATATATAGCATACATCTCACCCTTCAGGAATCTGCAACATACACAACTATAAGTGCAGTGCTTCCAGTCTTTTATGATGTCTTAGGATTTTTAAATCATTGATCTTATTAGTTAGGAACCTCTGGGATAGTTCAAGTTATTTAATGTGCTAATAAGTTACCTCCTAAAAGGGACATTGTGTTAAATAATTGGACTAATCCAGTCTGAACATAAGGGAGAAATGAGCCTTTTAGATCTGAATGATATTTCCTTGATAAAACAAAAATTAGAAGGATTTTATGACTGTTGATATTACATGGCTATTGATGGGGAGGAAATTATCAGCTCACATATGCTCATAGGTTCATAACTAGTTGCTAGGGATGCAGTCCAGTGGAACATTAAGGAGCCTAGTCCATAAACTCAATTGCCCCAATGTACTGTCTAGTCAAGAAACATGCTCAAGGACATAAAGTAGGCAAAAAAGGCTGAGAGAGTCAAACCTTATTCTACAACAAATAGTGTGTTAACAGCTCATAGCCTTACTCCTCTGTGTTAACTGCCACATTCCAAAGTCCTTAACAATTTTTTTATTTTTGAGTAGTATTGTCTATGTTGTATGCCTGGGAGGTAATCTACTTAATGCATTAATACTGCACTTTCTTTGTAATAAATTTAAGCTTATTTCTAGTGTGCCAGGTATTTACATGTGCTAGTTCTTCCTGAAGGACACGTGGAACAGAGGATGATTTGGCTGTCTGTTTACATGATCTGCAAACCTGATTACTCAGTGTTCTTGGTTTGGCACTTGGAAATCATGAAAGTAAATGCTACAAAAAAGGGATCCTAGCACTAAACCCGGTGGAACATGACTAGTCATCTTCTTACTCTCTGATGAGGTTCCTGCTTTTGTCCCTTAGCTAATCTGCTATTCATCTTACCACATAGGGGTCTATTTCTAATGCATTAAGCTTACTAAATATGCTAGCATGGGGGGGGGGGGGTTGAAGACCAAACCTGGTCAACATATGCTGCATGGACGGCATGACCACTGTTAACCATTCAAAGACACTGGTCACATTTATTAGGGAGGATCTGCCTTTGACAAAGCCAAATCACTGAGAATCTATCCTGATGAGATTTTTTAATGTCACAGTTTATCGGGTTGATTATAATATGTCCCATGCTTTTGCAAATAAGGCTCATCAGACTGATAGGCCTATACTTTTTTGGGTTGTGGTGGAGTCATACTTATGGAATGGTACCATCACTGCTATACGACACACCTCAGGGACAGATGCAGTGATGGTAAGGAGTGGTTTTGATTTTTGATGCCATACCCACCATCCCACCTAATTCCCAATGTGCATTCTGTTTATAGATGGGTCCAGAATAGCATATTTGGTCTGCATTAATCACAGCTAATGCTTTGTTCAAGCCCTCTTCAATCTCCAGTTTAGGAAGTTGACAAAAATGCCACTCCTCTGTATACCTCTGCTGAATCCTTGGGGAACATGCTCACTAAATGAAACGTCACAAGTGCTGCAGACAGGATTCTGTCAAACCTCATCACCAAACTGATTTGTCACATAACATGTTTACTTTCATTTGTCCATTATAAATGAAGACAAGATACCACATGTGTAATCATTTTTAAACACACTAGACTAGCTCACTCAAAATCAAGTGTAAAATGATCGAGAATTTATGTTAAAAGACACGTATAGAAGAGTGAATACTCATACAAACAGTGAGTGTTATATGGCATACAAGTATAAACATTATGACACATTTACCGAAACAATTTTATCCTTAAGAAAGTGCTGTTTGTTTACAGCTGCCAAACAGTGGCACTGATGTATCATAATAGTATGGAGATACAGGACACAAGTAATTTTAAAAAAAGGTAGACAGCATTTAAAATGCATAGAACAAAATGTTATAGCCCCTCAAAAATTCTGAAAAGTAAAATTAATTTTACCTGGATTTGCAGTTAATCTAATATCAAGACCTTCACTTAACCACTGATCTCAAATGTACATTACAAATTAATCTCCTGACTAATACAAACAATATTTTAACCTTTACCGAAAACTGGTTTCAGTTATGTTTCCCATTTCATCAAGCATCAACAGCAAATTGAAAGATATTTCCTGAAAATAATGAAGATTACATACTACTCCTGCAGACCTAATTAGATAATTGCATGAACATTTGAGTAGGATGCATGTTAAACTGTTGTACTATGCCTTAAAATGTAAAATGTCTTCAGCACTACATAAGAAACATTGCTCATGAAAGAAGAAAATGCCAAGGTGTCCTTTCATAAGCAAAGGTTCTGTGATTCCCTTCCGTTACGGTACTGAATAAGTGTGTAAAGAATGTTTTGAAGAATGTGCTAAATTTCCAGTACAAGCAGCACTTAATATGAATCAGAATGATGTGTTTAATTGAAATACAGTATTTACTCAGCAGTATCCATGATAATTAAGCTATATAACCCCAAAAGTTAAAACTTCATTTATATTGTAGAAATACTGAAACATTTTAAGGATAGTCTATTGCATCATCTAATCAGTGCTCATATTTCTGAATAATAATCAGTTCTCATTGTACAAAGTAGGTCATACCTTGTCTATGTCTATATTCAGACTTCTTAAGTTTAGCTCCTGAGATGAAGGAGGCCTCCATTAAGCATCATAAATAGGAGGCTTTAGCATAAAAAAATACTTCTTAACATCACTGTGGCAGCATCTTCTCCTTTATGGAAGATCATATGTGCTTTGCTCATTTGCATGGCAACACAGATGTAAACCCATTCTACACCCGTGTGCGGAATTTAAACAAGCCATTCCATTTATACAGAAGGTAAGTGAATTAGTGTGCATAATTTAAACTAGTGGTTCCGATGTTTCTGTATGAGATGGAAAGTGCATATGTGTATATGTGTAGTTCATTTAAAGTAGCCATTCTGTTTGTATGAGAGAAATTGTGTGTGTATTGTTGTATGAGAGAGAAGGTGTGCTTTTGTGGGTGTGAATTGCTGTGTGAGAGAATAATTGTGTATACGTGTGTTGCTGTGTGAGAGTCCAGATAAGGTAGGTCAGTGTGAGACAGTCGGTGTGTGCATGTGTGTATTGCTGTGTAAAAGCAGAGAGAAAGTAGGTTTGTGTGTGTGTGTGTGTGTGTGTGTGTGTGTGTGTGTGTGTGTGTGTGTGTGTGTGTGTGTGTTTGTGTGTGTATATGTGTGTGAGCACAGAGAGAAGGTGTGTGTGTGTGTGTGTGTGTGTGTGTGTGTGTGTGTGTGTGTGTGTGTGTGTGTATGTGTGTGCGTGCATGTGTGAGTGTGTGTATGTTTAACATATTTCTGAACTCTCCATATTTAGCATAATAATTTTGGCCTGTTTCTCAAAACAAAATTGTGGGTTTCTGTCAAATCACAGATAATTTAAGTCATTAAATAATAACATATATATGAATTTCATACTTCACATCCTTCAGAATACAAATGCTAAAGGGAGTGACCAAGATGCAGACTGGTTGACAACGTCTTTTCTTAGTTCTGCTATAAAAAATATATTTTTGACAAAAAATTTCAAAAAACAGATTTCATAGACTTATTATTTTTCTGAGTTACTTCTACTAATATCAGGGAAGTCTACAATGAAATATTTTGGCTTAAATCATTATTTTTTTCTGTCAAAAATAAGAAGAAAGAGAATCAACTTCTACTTAAAATGAGCTTCTCAAAGAATACCTCACAGAAACCGACAATGAAAAAGGAACGGCAGTCTTTATTAACTACTATGCAGGACTTATGAAATTTGACAAGATTGACAATAAATTAGACACTTTTAAAGAAAAAAAAGTACAAAACAAATAGAACAGCTACAAGAACTAATGATACAATAGAAGTCTTAAATAGCTTATATGGAAGAGTGACAGAATGGTGTGGAGAGTAGGCTTACAGAACAAGAACATCAACTTGATTTTCTCTCTAAACAAAATACTTCATTACTAAACAAAATTGATGACTTAGAGAATAGGTCTAGAAGAAATAACATTCGTATCTATGGGTTACCAGAAAGAACAGAAGGAGATAACATGGTAAATTTCCTTTACTTCTTGGTTACCAGACATCTTAAAACTGCCAGAATCTCTTTCGTATGGGATAGAAAGAGCTCATCGATCTTTAAAAGTTCCTTAATCATCGAATAAAATAAGAAGAACTCAAGGTTAATAATAGTTAGATTTTTTTTTTCATCATAGGACAAAGAACTTATCCTGAGAACAGCATTGTTAAATTCACCAGTTAAGTACAAGGACAACATAATTAGATTTGATAATGACTATACAACAGGAATAATAACTAAAAGATAAGAATGCTTGCCTTTGACAAAGTAACTACAAAAAAGACAGCTTAAAGTACACTTGTTGTTTCCTGCAAGAATAAAAGTATTCCATACTGAAGGTCACAAAACATTTCACACATTGGTAGCAGCTGTATCTTATTTATCAACTAACAAGACCTTAGCTAAAGTGGAAGAAATGGATTGGAGTAACTTTTCATTAAAACGTCAACCAAAAAGAAGTGAATGGGGTACAACTGATAAGAAAAAGAAAAAAAAACTAAGAGAAAAATAAAAGATAAATTTCAGTTTTTACACTCATCCTGTTAGCTTAAACAATTCCTGATTAAATGGACTTATTACTTAGTAAAATGTCAAGTCTATGAAACAACAAGAAATATAAGGCCAGCAGGGTGCCTTCTAATCAGAGGAATCAACCTCAATGAAGACAATGCAATACAATTTATTCTTATATAATTATCTATAGTTATAATGTCACAAACCTTGAATAATACTCAGACAAAATATACTGAATTTATCTTTTATCAATAATACTGAGTAATAGATAGTTTCAAAACTGAAGTTTATTTATGTCTGCAATAAGAACAGGGAAAAAGGAAAAAGGAAAAAATCTTAGCTAATGACTTTCTATACTGCTGTATATGCTTTAATATGATGCAATTGTTAAGAAATTATAGTTAGCATGTTAGCAAGAAAATACTATTAATGAAACCTTTAACACTGCATCATTAAGTAACGGCAAGCAGAATTATAAGTTAATTAGTTTAAAAAAGTGTTATCAGTAATGAAAGTACCATTGAAGACCTTCAGTTTCACATCTGAATAGTTTTATTAAACCTGTATTAGAAACTGTTAAATGATGACAGTAAAATAGAAATGAAAAGATGATTTTAAAAGTTATCTTAGTTGTTTTTGATTACTAAATGTACTATTTTGATTACAAAATAGTTATTTACTTCACTTGGGTACTGTTGTGAGGGGTGGGAAACCTGTTAGAAACAAGTGCTTGCAACCTATTTAAAATTATCTAAAAGCTTCACTTACTTAATTTTCAGCTTTCTGGTAAGATCACAGGCTGGGAGGCTTGATGTTTTGAGTTCCTGAATAGAATATATCCAGTTAAGCCTTCAAGCTTTTTAAAGTGAGATGTACACTATTTTAGCAATAAATAAATAATACTGAAATAAGTTTAAAATGAAGAATACATGAAAAAATATACCACGGAACACAGCAAAGGCAGTCATCAAAAAGTGGAGAAAATATGAGACAACAGTGACATTGCAAAGAACTGGATGTCCCTCCAAAACTGATGAAAAGACAAGACAAAAACTGGACAGGGAGACTGCCAATAGACCTACAGCAACACAGAAGGAGCTGCAGGAATTTCTGGCAAGTACTGGTTGTGTAGTACATGTGACAACACTCTCCCGTACTCTCCATATGTCTGGACAATGGGGTACAGTTGCAAGACAGAAGCCTTTTCATACACAGAAAAACATGCAAGCCCAGCTAAAATTTGCAAATCAATACATCATGTCTCCCAAAAGCATGTGGGAAAATGTGTTATGGTCTGATGAGACCAAGATTTAACTTTTTGGCCACAATTCCAAAAGGTATGTTTGGCACAAAAACAACACTTCACATCACCAAAAGAACACTATCCCCATGGTGAAGTATGATGGTGCCAGTATCATGCTTCAGGGTTGCTTTTCTTCAGCTGGAACTGGGACTTAAGTCAAGGTGGAGGAAATTTTGAACAGTTCCAAATACCAGCCACTTTTGGCCCAAGACCTTCAGGCATCTGATAGAAAGCTGAAGAAAGCTGCTATATGTTATGTAAAACATTCATTCTGGAGTTTTATATATGTTATCAACATCTCATTGAAATTTATGTTTTCATGCACCCTTACCATATATTTCTCTGTACTGAAATGAACAGTTTATTTGTTGCTTCTATAGGAACATATGAAAACATTAACAGCTTTATTTGGTGTTATTAGACATTTGTCCTACACATAATTGTTTCTATAGTGACTCTTGTTAGTTATAACAAAACATAGTGAGTGCTGGAAAATATGCTTATGAAGCATGAGATACTGAAGACAAAAAAGTAAATTAATAGTATATGTTATATTCTACTAGACTCACTAACCTCCTGTACTATGGCTATCTGTACTATGGCCTGGTTCAGAAGCTACTTGTCCTGACAGAAAAGTCAGTGAGTCCACACAACTTCCACTCACCATACACAACCCCCAGCCACCATAGGTCCCAGGCCTGTTGTTCTCACTATTTTCACAAATTTTCTCAAATGCTCTACACAACATGCCACACTCATGCCATACACAATATGATTCAAACTTGATCTGTTCTTGATTGATCTGCTCCCACCTCCACCCACCCTCCACACCCTCTCAAGATACCCTTTATCTCAAATGAAAATGGATATCTGGGGATCATCTAATTCTAAATCCCAAAAACAAAACAAAACTTTTACCCCCCCCCTAATAAAAAAAAAACCTTCCTTTACCACTAATGATAATGGCGGCCACCATCTCTCCCCTTCTAACCACACCAAACTTGGCTTGATATCCAACCTATACTACTAACCTACTATGCCACAACCTCTAGTGAAAATCCAAAATCTCTCCTCTCCTCTCCTCAGCAATACAATAATAAAGTGTACTCCCACATACCACTTGCCTTGTGGAACTCTCTTCCCTCTTCCATCTGTGTCTCCTGCCTCCCATCATCAAAAGCTCCCAAAAATCGCCCCACTCCTCAGCCGTAGTTTATGCTTCTTCCTTGTATACCCCACCTTGCTATATTACTACTCATAACCCTCTCCTCTCCGATCATGCTGGGCTCCTGATCTGATGTATCTGGGTCAGTAGAAGAGGGTACTTTTTAACTGTAGAAAACTACTTTGATATATTTATTTTTATATTTAAAAGTATGACTGACATTGTCTTTTACCCATGTTCTATATCCTTTTTTCTATTGGTTTTTATTAATAATTTTTTTATATTTATATGACATACATGATGTAAAATGATTTTTGTGTATTATGCTGATATTGTTTTATGTTTATAATAAAGTAACAAAATCATAAAGGAATATAATTTATATAAGTAAACCCATAATGCTGTTGAAAAAGATTGTAGATATTCTAAGCCATGAACAAAGAAAGTGTAACATAGGTAAAAGCTGATTTACTTACAATGCCTAAAATGGTTGTGCATTAAAACAGGAGGTGCTAAAGCATAAGCCCGATATAAAATATATAAAGGAGATGTAAAGCAAACATAATAACTCTTTAACATATTATAATTATTATTATAATACAAACTGTTTCACATTAAAATGAATATATTTTAATCATCATAAGAAAATCTTATATATATATATATATATATATATATATATATATATATATATATATATATATATATATATATATATATATATATATATATATATATATATATATATATATATATATATATATATATATATATGTATATATAGACGTGTGTGCATCTGTGTGTATAATTAGGGTCTATATTAAATCACTGAACACTTAAAAAAGCAAACAGTGATTGACTGACCCTATGTAAGTGAAAGCTTACAATGTCGAAGTGTCAGAACAGCGATTTTTTTCCAAGGGAAAAATATGGCTGTTCCAACAAAAAAAAATAAAAATAAAAATGAATTTAAAAATTACATTAAGTGGGGGGCTTTGCCCCCCACTCCCCCCTTCTTAAATATATCAAATCTGAGACCGCACTACAGTGCCAAAAATGGGAAAGTACAGAAGCGGCCAAGCGAATTCTTTCTCCGGGAAAGAATTCACTTAACAGCTGCTTTGATATTTTCCATTTTCAGCCTTTTAGGTTCAACCAAGACGCATTCTTTCAGTCTTCTAATATACACCCATATATTATATATATCATTACATGATGTATATAGTATATAAAGAGAAAAAAAAAGGACTGCCTTTTTTATATGACTATTTTTTAATATAATACTGTTTTCAAAACTAAATAGCTGAACGTTAAGTCTAAATATAACTATGTTGTTTTCAAATCTAGTAATATATGAGAATAACTACATGACTGTGTTTAAAGTGCTGTTTAAATTCAAACTTATGCATATTGCAAGAAAGTGTGATATACTAAACAGATACAAAATATAAGTTGCTTTCTGTCATAAAAAGTGTTAGATGGTAGGACCAAAAACTGATTCTGAGAAGGAGATTTAGTAGGATCATTTGAATGGCTAGCCTATTCAAGGATGGGATGTTCTTTTTCCTCCCATGGGAGTGTCTGATGGTTGTTTGTATATTAATGCTTTGAGGTGTGATTTGTTAATGTTTTTTATTGGGTCTGTATCAACTAATTTTACACTCATGCAATAGGAAAAAAACAAGCCATTATATTCACGTAAACATGTCTACACACTACTGCAAGTATATGAATATGGCTAAAAACAAAGGAGCTATTAATCCAACTGCAAAATGTATTTCCATTAATGTAAATGATTTAAACAAAAACTGTAAAATGGGATGTCTTTAAAGATATTTGAAGATATGCAAAGCACAAATAGTCTTTTTGCAGGATATACATCATATGCAGGAAGATATAAATAAGAATTACACAGTGTTAGTAATTTCTTATAAGCAGAAAAGAAGAGGAGTAGCAGTATTATAGAGAAATACTACATTAATGCCTAAAATGATAAATTCATATCATAACAGTTCATGAATGTTTTGCCTAGTAACAGTATATATTAATGAAGTGATATATATACACTAGTAAATTTCTACTGGATACCAGGGCAAGGAGTTAAAGTAGCCAAACAGAATTGAGAAGACATTGTACAACATGCTAAAGGCAATATAGTCATAGCAGGTAACTTCAACTGTATTACAAAGGAAACTGTTACAAATGAAAAAAACACACATAAGAAATCATCATTATCAAAGGTGCTTTCTGACTTTACTGACTGTTTTAATATTGTGGACATAAATGAATATGCTGAATCAAATACACTAGTCTTCACACATTATTCTTATAGGCACTGTACACATTCCAGAATAGACAGAGTGTACATTTGAAAGGGATCTGTCTACAAAGTTAAATAAAATCAAGACAATTATATATCCACTATCAGACCATAATGCAGTAACTTTTGAACTAGACTTAAACATTAATCAAAAGATAACAGTAGCAAGGATATCATCATACATAACAAATCTCAAAGATTTCAAAGAATTTTATATTAAAGAGATGCAAACATTCCTAGATATAAAACAAAACCACAATGGCCAAAACATCCAAAATATTCACAGTTTAATAAGACTTAGCACCTCAGCAAAATAGCATTCCAAGAGTAAAATACATCAAGCACACAGCAGATTAAATATTCATACCAATATCAATTAAACATTAATCAAAAGATAACAGTAGCAAGGATATCATCATACATAACAAATATAAAAGATTTCAAAGAATTTTATATTAAAGAGATGCAAACATTCCTAGATATAAAACAAAATCACAATGGCCAAATCATCCAAAATATTCACAGTTTAATAAGACTTAGCACCTCAGCAAAATAGCCTTCCAAGAGTAAAATACATCAAGCACACAGCAGATTAAATATTCATACCAATATCAATTAAAACATTAAAAAATCAATTAAACAATTAAATAATCACTAAATTACATACCTCCAGTTACATTCCTTATTAAGCCCTAAGGGCTCTAAAGTACTATATTTCAAAATAAAAAAAAATCTTTTTTTAAAAGTTTGTCTTTTAAACTAACACATTCCCCCAAACCTACCTTGACATTTTTCCAAATCACAACCTTGCAAATCTTCAGGATTGGAATTATGTGAATATAAGAAATGACCCCCCAAAGGACTTTCTAAGTTTTTATTTCTAATCTTTCTAACATGCTCTTGAAGTCATAACTTAAAACTCCTTACTGTCTCACCAATATAATATAAATTACAGATGCACCTAAGAGCATATATAACTCCTTCCATGTCACATGTATAGGTCCCATTAATTGTAAACTGTACATTATTAATAAAAGAATCCTGAAGATTTGCTAGGTTGTGTTTTGGAAAAAGTCGAGGTAGGTTTGGGGTAATGTTTTAGTTTAAAGGACAAACTTTTAAAAAAAGAAACTCTTTTTATTTTGAAATTTAGTACTTTAGAGCCATTAGGGCTTAATAAGGAATGTAACTGGACGGATGTGATTTAGTGATGATTATTTAATTGCTTGATTGATTTTTTAATTGTTTAATTGATATTGGTATAAATATTTAATCTGCTGTGTGCTTGATGCATTTTACTCTTGGAAGGCTCTTTTAGCGAGGTGCTAAGTGTTATTAATTGTGAATATTTTAGATTTTTTGGCCATTGTGGTTTTGTTTTGTTTCTGTTTTTCAAGTGTAGTCTTTTTTTTATTCCTAGATATAAATCTCACTAAGATGTACCTGAAATACACATATGTGATGCACTGAAGGCATATTTATATGAGACAGTGGTAGCATGGTATAAAAATAAACAAAAGCAATGGAAGAAAGAATTAATGGACTTACAATTTAAGATTGATATGATATCCAAAAGGAAACATTAACCTAACAAATTAATTGGATGACATGAACACAAAATACATAGAGATATTATATCATAAGATAATGATTAACTTAGAGTAGATTAGTTTGTGCTCCTATTTGATGTACCCAAAGAATCAAAGAAGAACAGTAAATAGAACTAAAAAATGATAAAATCAAACCAAATAATGGAAATATATAATATAGAAACTAAAGAGAAAGCATCTGATTTGGAAGGAATACTAGACATAGTCAAAATATATTTTCACAGAATCAATAAAAAAATAGAAAAAATAAAATTGGAAATAATACTCAAAACCTTCCTTAAAAGAACATTAAGATTATCCGTAATACAAAAAATGGAAGGAACAGGCACCAGACACGAAAGGCAAGCTTCTTCAAGCCAAATCCAGCAAACCAAATCCAATAAACGATCTTCGCCAATATTAGTGTTGTTAAAACCTTTTATTCTGCAAAACCAAGTTACGTGAAACGCATACAGCGTTTTTCGTTTAGACCAATGTCCAAACTTCATCAGACAAACACTGGCTTTCCCGCCAGTACACATTTAAATATAAAACTATAATGATGTCATCAAATGGACGATGTCTTAAAGAAACAGCATCCTTTCTAAAAACAACAACAATATGTTCAACTTTTGCAACTTCAACAGTATTTATAATTATGCCAAAAAAATTTTATTACTGTAAAGGGTCATTAATTTTGCAATGTTATGCATTTGTAAATTGGTAACCCCAATATAATCCTATGTCCAATAACACAATTTTTTCTATGTGTATATATGGATTTTTTTATATATATATATATATATATATATATATATATATATATATATATAGATGTTTTTGTAATATCAAAACCTTATAAATAGTCCAACATTACAAATGATTATGTAATACTTAAAAAATAACAATAATAATATATAAGAAAAAATAAAAAATAAGAAATGAAGAAATGAAAAGAAATGATGAAGTTTGGACATTGGTCTAAACGAAAAACGCTGTATGCGTTTCACGTAACTTGGTTTTGCAGAATAAAAGGTTTTAACAACACTAATATTGGCGAAGATCGTTTGTTGGATTTGGTTTGCTGGATTTGGCTTGAAGAAGCTTGCCTTTCATGTCTGGCCTGTTCCTTCCATTTTTTGTATTACGGAGTGTGTTGTGTCTTTTAAACATTAAGATTATGTTATTAGAAGAGCAAATAAAACTAATAGATAAAATAATAACAATGGCAGAATTTAAATCCGAAATAAATAAAGTAAAATTGAATAAAGCTCCAGGTATAGACAATATCATCCCAAAGATGTTTACATTAGTAACAAACGAGGCCCTGGTGTTCTTATTGAAAGTGTTTACATCAGTAAAAGATGGTAAAGAAATCCCTACCTCCTGAAAGTACACTGTAATATCACCAGGGTGGCCTGATGGTTAAGGTGTTTGCCTGACAAACACAAGGTGCAGGGTTTGAGTCTCACAAGGGATAATTGGCTAGGTTTAAAAAGGCTCGCAAGGGCAGTTAGCTTAGTACTAATCTATGAACCAATTTTGAAACAAGACAAGGATCCTAGTAAATGTTCATCATATAGACCAATATCTTTACTTAATATGGATTATAAAATATTTATGGCAATACATGCAGCTAGGATAAAACAATTACTTCCATTACGAATAGAAAAAAAATCAAACTGGCTTCATAAAAGATAGAAACACATATGACAATATTAAAAAGTCCTTTCATAAACTGATTATGTAAACATTATAAAAAAATAAAAAGAATGTAATTAGTCTGGACTTAAATAGTACTTTTGATTCAGTAAATTGGAATTATCTATGGTTAGTCCTAGAAGGGTCTATATTAAATCAGCGAATGCTTAAAAAAGTGAATACTGATTTATCAACCCCATGTAAGTGAAAGCTTGCAATCCTGAACACTTAGAACAGCAATTTTTTTCCAAGGGAAAAAAATCGCTGTTCCACAAAAAAAAAAAAGTTAAAACATTACATAAAGTGGGGGAACTTCTCCCCCACACCCCCCCTACTTAAATATACCAAATCAGAGGTCGCACTACAGTGACAAAAACAGCAAAATAATGGGGGCAGCTAAGTGATTTCTTTCCTAGAGAAAGAAATCGCTTATATGCCATTTCAGTATTTTGCCTTTTCATGCTTTCAAGATTGATCAAGATGCATTTGAAAGAATGTGTCTTTGATTGTATAATAGGAACCCATCCTAGAAGAATACAGTTTCTCAAAAAATCAAAAAATCTTAGTAATAAAATCGCTATATGAAGCATCATTGGCATATATAAAAATAGGATCCTGTTTATCTAAATCTATTGAAATCACAAAGGGTACAAAACATGGATGTCCTCTTTATCCATTATTATTTGCTTTAGTCATTGATCCACTTGCAGACAGCATACAAATGAACAGAAATGTTGAAGGAATATGACTAGATAGTCTAGAAATGAAGAGTCAGCTATTTGCAGATGATATTTTACTAACTTTAAAGGATAGCAACAACCCTGTAAAAACCTTATGGGATCTAATTCAATATTTTCAGAACATTTTAGGCCTCAAATTTAATAAAAACAAAACAAAGATATTACTCATAAAAACTAATAAGAAAGATTTAAGCAAGGAGTACCACTAGTATATTTCCATTGATAACACAAGCAAATACCTATGAATTACAATAACAAATGAATTAGATACAACAGTTGAAATAAACTATAAAGAGAACTTAAACAACATTAAAAACCTTATACAAAAATGAAAGATTCAGTATAGAAAATTGAATGCAGAAAGCACCACAACAGGATACAGCAATGGATATTCAAATTAAGGGAAATCAGTGGGAAAGGAAGCAAGTGGTCAGGTGTCATATTAAGATATTGTGGAGCCTTCCATAGGAAACCAGTATAAATGTTCACTTGAAGCTAGACAGCAATAAAGAACAGGAAACTGTGGAAACTCTGATGCAGTCAATGTTGAGGATTGATAGGCCAGTGAGTTCCCATATGACAGAGCCACAGATGGCACAAGATGAAATCAAAAAGAAGGTGCCACAGGAAGATGCTATAGAACCTTTTTATAGAATGTCCACAGGAAATGGAAAACAAGGGATGTGCCATCAGTTTGGAAGAAAATGAGCTAAGAGATGAGTTGCTTGATTTAATAGACATGGATAGATATACTGAGATCAATGAGAAAAATAGACTGCAGAAGGTCAATAAAACCCAAAAAGTCAGCAGCATGATAAAACAAATGAATGCAGTAATTAGGACTGTCCATAGAGATCCATGTGATATAATAGAAGTAAACAGGATATATTGCTGTGCTGCTAAATTTAGAACTGATAAAGTTCTACCACAAGATCACAGGGTAGCGAGGGAAAGAAAGGGGAGAAATCGAATGCCATCATGGAGGTATCGAATAGAGAAAACTATAAAGCAATTAAAACAAGAAGTGTCATTGTTAGAAGACTATAGAAGAGTGAATAGATCAACAGAAATACTAAGAAAGATGGATATGATAAATGCAATGCTCAGTATTAGAACAGACCAGGATCTATCATGCGCTATCGCAAATAAAATAAAAATTTCAGCACAGGTGGAAAAACTTAGAAGATACAAAAATAAATATAAAGGAAACCCAAAAAAGTTTTATACAGAATTGGAAAACAAGGTAAAAGGAATTGAAAGACGACCAAAAAAGAGAAAATAAATACATTTTGGAGAAGTATCTATGGAGAGCCTGTGGAACATAACAAAGATTCTAAATGGATAGAAGAAGTAAAAGAAACAATAAGAAGTTTAAAGGTGCAGGATATGAAATGGGATGAAGTAACAGCCAGAGAGATTGAAACAAAGTTAAGAAACAAAGTTGAGAAAAGCCTCTAATTGGAAAACCCCAAGCCCAGATGCAGTACGTAACTTTTGGTTAAAAGTATTGACATCTTTGCACAAAGATTTATCCATGAGTAAGAACTATTTATATGCACAACCCAAACAGACACCAACCTGGCTAACAAAAGGCAAAACAATGCTTGCACTTAAGAGTGAACTTTCAAACTACCCTAAAATTTATAGACCAATAACTTGCCTTCTAACGACATATAAACTATAAATGGGAATTTATGCTGACAGAGTTTATAGCCATTTAGCAGAAAACTCAATTATGGCAGTAGAAAAAAGGGCAATAAACGAAAGTCATATGGAACAAAGGATCATTTGTTATTAAGTAAGTTCATACTGAAGAACTGTAAAAAGGGGAAGAATTTATGTATGGCATGGACTGACTATTAAAAAGTATTTGATAATATCCCACATTCATGGATAAGAGTGCTTAAAAATGTATACGATACACCCTATACCCTACACTGATCGACTACATTACAGTGACCACCAAACAGTGGCAGACCACTTTGCAATTAAGCCATGATAAAGGACAGATTATTACTCAAGGGATAAAAATTTAAAGGGGGATATTTCAGGCTGACTCTCTGTCACCATTGCTATTTTGCCTTGTCATTAATCCATTAAGCTGTTAACTGCTTAGGCCATGGTTACAATTTGGCTCCTAGAAAACAACAAAAATCTAAAGACTTTTCATCATTTCTTTGTTGATGATTTAAAACTGTATAGATGAGGAACTGAAAGCACAGCTGCAGGTTGTCAAAACTTTTTCAGATGATATAAGAATGCCATTTTGGTCTTGATAAGTGTGCAAAAGCAACCTTTAAAGCATGAAAACTGCAGCACCAGGAAAACGTCAGTTTGGGACAAGAATGTGATATGAAAAAACTTGTAAAAGAGGGAGTGTATAACTATTTGGGAATTGATGAAAGATCAACAATAAAACATGAACAAATGTGAATAAATCTTAGGAATACTATAAAAGACTTAAATTAATTCTGAAAACATCGTTGACATCTAGGAACAAGATCCAAGCTATAAATCAATTTGCTCTTCCTGTCCTTACTTACAGTCTTAGAGTGATTGATTGGCCCCAAAACATGTTGGATAGATTAGAAAGGAAAACAAGAAGGATGCTTCATGCTCACCAAATGATTTATAAAACTCAGTGCATACCAAGATTATATATTCCCCGTTCTGAAGGAGGGATGGGCCTCCTTGAAAATTATTACATGTATAGATCTGCAATCGTGGGACACCACACATATCTACTGACCTCACAAGATCCAAATGTAGTGAGCATTTTGAGACATGAGGAGAATAAATCTTAGATGACTTCTCTGCTTAATTTAGCAGAAGCATATCGGCATCAAGCAGGAATGGAAATCAAAACAGAAGTAGATAAAAATCAGGCAGCAACTGAAAGTACCAAAAAACAAAAGAAAGAATATAAGGTGAAGGATCAGATGAGAAGGCAAGAAATGTGGAAAAAGGATAAATATCGTTGCAAGTATAGAAAACATCTGGAAGAACCTCATATTAATCAGGAATGAATGCAGGGATGGTTAAAGAGAAGCAAATTCAAACCAAGAGATGAAAGGTTAATATTGTCAGCCCAAGATAGTGGGCTATGTACGCACTGGTTTACAAAGTCCATTGAACATGTGGGAGAAACAGACAAATCTAAGTTTTATAAAACAAAATTGGAAACAATCGCTCACCTTATTGCTGGATGTGACATACTAATGGCAGAAGGACTGTATACTGAAAGGCATAATAATGTGGCAAGACTGTTGCACTGGGGATTGTGCAAACATTATGGTACTGGAGTGGATGAAAAATACTGGAAACATGAGCAACAAAGCATCACAGAAAATGATGAAGTTTATATCCATGGGATCACCCATTACCAACAGTTTAAAAGATAGGTGCTAGAAAAGCAGATATAGTGGTCCAAGAAAAGAAGACAAAAGTAGCATTGATTGCTGAAATTGCTACAACCACTGACTACAGTGTCTTGCATACGGAGAGACACAAAATCATAAAATATCAGGATCTGCAGGCAGAAATGAGAGCAATGTGGAAGAAAGATACCCAGACAGCTCCAGTAGTAGTTGGAGCAATGGTTCTTATAAAAAGAATCTATGGTCATATTTAGATATGTTAACAATCCATGTAACCCTGTAAGAATTGCATAAGGAGTCCTTACTGGGCATATTGCGAGTGCTGCAAAGAGCACTTTTGGCTATCATCAAAGATTGAAACAATACTAATTTCATGAACTTTAATCATACTTTGACTTAGGAATGGGGTCCATTCCCATCATAGTATTAGAAACCCAAAAATGGAATACATTCTTTTTTTCAATGGAAGATAGGCTTTATATAATCAAAATTATTATTTTTCCAAAGATCTTCTATTTTATCCAAGCATGGTCTCTGCCACCATCCGAATCATATCTAAAACAATTTAATAGTCTAATCATAAAATTTCTATGGCATCCTAATAAGCATAAGATAGCTATGAAATACTTCCTAGATGAATGGGAAATGGGTAGAATAGGTCTACCAGATGTAGAAGCTTACTCACCATCATCTGCCATAAACAAAAATATATCATTATGGTTAAATACAGGTTATACATCCAAATGGAAGCTAATGCACAAAAATATGGTTGAAATTGGTCTTTGCATCATCAAACAAATACACTGATCAGGTATCTAATAATTTTCTTTGGTTAATAAAGAAATACATGACAGTGAACAAGCATAAAAGTATAAGCTCTAAATGTATCACTTATACACTAAAAGCTTATAAGACCATTATAAGGAATAATCCAGACATAAAAGCATGGTCATTTTATTGCACCCAGTTGCATATACACAGAGTAGCATCAAAACCTTTGAAGTAGATGAAGTCAAGACTAAGAACAAAGGACTGATATATTGGAATCAATTGGTGGATTCCAGGAAAGTACTGACAATAGATCAAATTAAAATGAAATTTAATTTAGATAGTAACCTATGGTTACTTATACAGGATTTAAGGCAGTATGTGCTAATCAAATTAGAGACAATGCAACTAACAGGCAAGATATTCCTAAATTAATAGAAAACACAATATTAACAATAAAACAACCTATTACTGGAAAGGGATACTTATCATCTATCTATAGAATCTTCTTCTTTTGGCTTTTCCCGGTTTGGGGGTCACCACAGTGGTTCATCCATTGAGTAAACAAAATAATAAAAATCTATCATAAATAAAACTTATGGGATTACTATAGAGCAATTAACAGTCAATGACCAAATAGAGACAAAAAAATAATTCTTCTGTCCAAAAAACAAACATCTGTATCACTACACTTGAAACTTTTTACATGGCAGTTCATCCACAGATCTTACTTAACACCTCACATTAATGTTTAAAAAAATATTAGTTGTTGGAGATGCAATTTAAAAATAAAAGCAGATTGGCAGCATATGTTCTATGAATGTCAATTGCTTAACCATACTGGGATAAAATGTATTATTTACAAGCAGTACTTAATGACAAATTCCAGCCATCTATATCTCTGATTCTGTTTAATGCACCTATACCCGAATGCATTCTAAGAACAAAATATACAATTTTATGGACTCTCCTAGCCATTGCAAGAAAGAGCATAACAATAAATTGGAAGTCTGAGTCTTCTTCAGCTTTTAAACAATACAAAAATATTGTGTTAACAGTATCGCAGTTGGAAATGGGTACCATCAGAGGAAGAACTGAAAGAACTACATCACTCTATATTGCATGGCAAAAAGTAACTGAAATATTAGAAAGTAATGACTGTAGCAAATTATGATTTGAATTACAGATATGCAGAAGATGATCATATATTAATTCTAGACAAACTTGTAAACAGTTTTTTTATCATTTGTGCTAGATAATTTTACTTCTTGTAAATCTGTATAAATAGTATGTATATATTTCAATATCATAAAATAAATAAAAACATTTTAAAAGAAAATACATACTAACACAAATCCTCTTATTCTAGCATATTTCTAAGTTAAAAAGAGCTATCTCTATTTTTGGGGCATTGTATCCCCATTATATTAAACTTTATCCAGATTTCTTTCAATCCTTATATTTTTGGCATATTCCTCATAAAATGTGTGGTTTTCTGGGAAATCACTGAGACCTGAAATAAGTAAACAATGTCATACATTTGAGTTTCAGACTTAATTTTCTTCAAAAAATGCATGCTAAGACAAATTATGTTATTCGAGCAACTTTTTAAGTCTATAAGAACAATATTTATAATTTGTCCCTATTTTTGGGGCTCTGTCCCACCCCATTATTTTAGGCTTTGTCCAGATTTCTTGGGCTCAGAGGTTGAGAGGTATGATATGTAATGCCCTAGTTGAGTGTGTGTGTGTGTGTGTGTGGGGGGGGGGGGGGCAGGTCTATTAACTTGATCAGGTTTGACCATCTACCAGACTAATGAAGGAATTATGAGAATTTCTTGAGACAAGAGCCTCAATCCTCTACACCAACTACCAGACTGCTCTCAGCTGGGGTGCCTTCTGTGTGGAGTCTCTATGACTTCCCTGCATTTGTATGAGTTTTCTACAGGTAGATTGGTTTCGTCCCACATTACAAAGCCATGTGTCAGGATCGTATCTCCCTGGGCATACACTGGAAATTGGCTCATTCCAAGTCAGACGTTCCCAGTAAATAAATGTCAATTAAATAAATAAATAAATAAAATTGTGAGCTTAATTATGAGTTTCAGTACACTTTCAGTGCATTTACAGTTTTGTTTGTTTAGCAAATGACAGTCACTGTTTGCACTGTAGAATTTGAAAGCAATTAGTACCATAATTGCCTTTGTTGCAGAAAAGTATGGATTCTAATACCACACCATGTATATGGAGTGATGATACTGCAGTGTGGCTTTTGTATTGCAGATTATTCAGTGCATTTTAAGGGGGGATATGAATTCTGTAATCCTGCGTTGTCCTGCTTTGTATGAGATGCCAGTACTTGTGTATTATTGCAACCAGATTTCAAATGACAGGTAATGGGAAGTTGTTCAATCCATAAAGTATGCAGGTTGTGGAATCCAAACGAGAAAGAGAAAGTGCTTAAAATGAGGACATGGGTATTTGTAGAGTGACAGGTATAAATAGTTAAAAGAAGTAAAAGACATTGTTCATGGACCACAGACCCTGAATGCTATCATGTGCGTGATAAAACACATCATGATCGAAGGCAGGTTGCGGGTCATTTCCATTCTTAGTTGCAGTTAACACAGACTGTGTTTATATATTTCATAGTACAGAAGAGGTATTACGTGTGGGTATTGTATACTTCAGAAGTTGAACTTTTGATATCAGGGTGAGGTGCCAATTTACTGCCCGAACTTTTGACTATACTATAAAAAAAAACTGATGACATTTGAGGCAAGTGTCAGGCAGAAAGCTGGGTGCAGGCAGTGTATATCTCACAAACATTTCTGTATCAGTTATTGAAATGTACTTGGTTGTAGTATGCTGTAAAGTAAAATTATAATTGAAAAAAGGCTTACAGTCATACCGTGTTGGTCATGTTTAAAAATATATAGATTGCATGAGTTGTGTTTGATTGTAGTAGGGCCCTGATGATATTTGATGTTCAATAGCTCCCCTCCCTCACTCACTCCATCATGCAGTTTATTTATAGAAAGAAAAGACAAGAGTAAAGGTAACTGAACTCCCAACTGTATGTGTGTTGCAGACTGCAGGAATTCCTTCAACATAACATATCCTGTCCTGTGTTGTTTTTGGAGGAGGAGGATTACATACATGGAATCGGCATCCTCTGAGAAGAATTTTATTATCTTCTTTCCTCCTGACTTATTGTCAGTCAGAGATAGTTCCTTTAGTACCCCCTTACCCAAAAATCTTAATGATTAATTTTTACCCATTATACTTTGAATTGAATTATGACACATTGGGAATCTGATTTAAATAATACATAAGTGCCAAAAAATTTAACTATTTGTCGGTTCGGTTTGTCAGTCATTCCCTATTGCAATTGTGACATCGTGACATATTTACTATCAGTGACTAAGTGACTTCAGTCCTCACCTACTGACTGATGTGAATGTGAGACTATTCAGAAGTAATATTTAATAATTTTTCCCTACAGCAACAACATAAAACATACATTACTTATTTTACTGGGACTGGACTATATACCTCCCAATCATATTATAATAATATATATATTCAGAGCAATGTTTTCCAGTTTAACATCTCTGATACACTCATCAATCTCAAGTAAATTTAAAAAATTTAAATCTCACACATCCATCACTTCACAGACAGCCAGCTTTGTCTTTTGACTGTAAACAAATAAATAATACAGTAATGCTTAGACAATTTAAGTGTCTCTTGCCCTTCTAAAGCGGTGTACAATTATGAGAATTAAATAACAAAATAAAAGATAGCTATGACCATAAACAACCAGGCCTTCAAGGTGACCTGGGGAGTATCAAACAGGTATAAGCAATCTCCAATCTCTAAAGAAAAAAACACAGATTTCCAGCCACAGTGTAAAGCAATGAAAAATATTTAATAACAAGTAAATTGATTACAAGACTACAAATAAACAGCTTTCAATAAATACCAGATTTCAATCACCAGAAATATAAAATTAAACTGTAGGACAGGAGTCCATTATTCTAGAAAAAGCTATATCTTAATAACTACACTTAAGAATACTGTCTATCTAACATATAAAATAACAACAAAAGAATAGGGCAGGCTTTTTTGTTTTTGGTGAGTTGTCTTTCATGGGTGTCCACTGACTGCACAGCACTGTATCTGACTGAACTTCAAAAATGTACTCAGCGCTGGACAAACTGCAGTCTCAACTGTCTTATTTTAAAAAATAACAGTCAGCTGTTTGAAAAAGTTATTTTTCTTTCAATCAGCTGTTTAAATAATCACTTAGCAACCAGGAACATTGTAATGACATTGTTCATTGCTCAGCTGATTCTACCCAGTACTTTTAGAATGTCCCTCTCAAACATGCGCGATTAGAAATGCATCAAAACACTGGCAGATTCTTTAAAATCTCTGTTTAACCAGTGAAATACTCAACATTTTAAAACTTATTTACATTTTCACAAATAGACATGCTGGCATACCATACAAGTTAATCGAGAATATACACAAATGTCCTGCCCGACCTGCTAACACAGATGACACGTTTTCTTTTATTCACAGCAATATTACCACCTTACCATTTTTTTTATAGTAGCATAGGCAATTCATTCTTCAAGGCCAACAGGTTCTGAATTTGTAGATGAAACACACTGAAATGTAAAATTGTTTGCCAGTAGCAACCTCTTCATTAGTTACAGATCTCTTTAATGTGTAATTATTCAGATGACTTTTAGCTCTGCAGAGCTTGTGCTTATTGACTGATACTGATGGATTGTAATGACAGAAGTCTGAATGACCTTTTATGGTTAACATATTATGAAATGGGCAGTTTTGTCATTATGTGCTCATACATTTTGTTTCATTGCTTACTGGAAAAAATATTGAAAACTACAAATTTAAAACACTCTAACAAGCGGTACTATTCTATACAAAGAATATTATTTATACATTCAGGCAGGCGAATCAAAGAACGTATATACTGTATGTATGGACGACCCTAGAAATGTGTGCAAGGAGCCTATGATTTGTAAACATCCCAAATGTAAACTTAATTATCCACTGGTCAGATACATTTTATATAAATGTGGGTTTTAATACAGTTTCAGTTTGAATGTGAGTTTCAACGGCAGAGAATTTCACTGCTCATGCCAAGTCTGTCTTCATTCTGAGACTGTAGTATTTGTTTAGCAAATGGCTATCAGTGTCTGTGCTTCTTTATTTCAATATCTGTAATCATTGTAGAAGTAAATAAGAAAACAATATGCACACTGATAGATTTGAACAATGTTTATGGTAAATGGGGAGAAATAGCCTAATAATAGAACTCTGGAATAGCTGGGGAGGGGGCTGTTACAGAAGGGTAGGGGATTGCTGCAAAAGGGCTGCCTTGGGGGGGGCTAATCTATTATCCTCCCTAGGGCCCCATTTGACCATGATCTGGCACTGGTATGCTGGGTCAAAAGGTATGTCTTCAGGTCCTGTAGAAGTTAGAACCAGTGAAAATAAAAGTGGTTAGGTAACATTTGTTAGCCACAGCTAACCATAATGCCCTGGAAATCATTTATTTATTTTTCATTGAGCCTGATATATTATATTAGGGAACACATGTCTTTTGTTTCATCACCTTTATTGTTTGGCATTCTACTGAATGTTTTGAATGAAAAAAAAGTCTATTTTGTGGCCTTTGAACTGCTGCTTCTATTCTGTCACAGAAACATTTCCCTTGATGATTTTGGGCAGCATTCATAATCAAGGGCTTCACATATTTATAGCAGTGATCCATGAAGAGCAGTGCTATGAATTTATGCAAATCCAATACTGTTAGGATGACTAAAGAAATGCGGAGGACTTTGTAAACACCCCCATCAGAAAATTCATAATGTGATTAATGCATAAGCAATAAGGGGAACAGCTACTACTCTCTTAATGGAGTTTAAACATATATGCATGAGTTTGATTCATAGACTTAAATATATAGAACTAATTTGCATACAAAGTGTGTAAATCTCCCTGAAGTTATGCAAGAAAACAGCTGAGTTTCAGTCAAAATATGAAGATGTGAGAGGAGCTGATTTGGTGCTTCACCATACCTGGACATTTTTACTGGAGGGGTTGCTTAGGTAAATATTTCATTTTAGTTCTTGTACATACCTGGACATATTACTGAAGGGAGTCCCTTAGGTGAATGTTTCATTTTGGTCCTTGTGCATACCAGGGCATGCTAGTGAAGGGGTTGCTTGTGTGACTGTTTCATTTTGGTGTTTGTGCATACTGGAACATGTTACTGAAGGAGTTGAATGGGTGAATGCTTCACTTTTGTGCTCGTGCATACTGGGGTATGTTACTGAAGGGTTCACTTTGGTGAATGTTTAGTTTTGGTGGTTGTGCATACTATGAAATGTTACTGAATAGGTCCCTGGAGGAAAGAATTCATTTGTGTGTTAGGGAAGTGCTTGTGCATACATGATCAGACTGTTGAAGTGATTGCTGGGCAAATAATTTACTGTTTTATTTTACTGCTTGTGCATGCTTAATGAAAACTAATGATGAGTTACTGGAGAAATAATTCATTTGTGTGTCTGGAAAGTACTTGGACAAACAGGTTTGCAGATTGTAACTCCAACATCAAAAATGAAGCATCACATTTAATGATGGATGTGCATACCAAAAAGAGGTGGGACTCTGAATTGCAAAACTGCTTCATTAACATACTACACTTTACAAAATATCTAATATGCATCTCATTATGTTGTCGGCCTTGCACATTAGTATGAATGGCCTCTATGAATTGTGCCTTTGCTACACTCATTTGTAAGCATCAGGAATACCCCTATTACAACTCAGGGTATAAATCAGTAAGTAGTCAATATAGCAAGTAGTGCTACTTATAAATCCATGGGACAGAACGCTCCACTTCTCAAACAGTTTTGGAATTCTTCTTGTTGTGTTGCAAACCAGCCCACTAACCACCATCACTAAAGACCGACATCTGTGAAACTCACTTTGTTGATGAATTCAGTATACTCTTTTCTAACTGCATACCTAACTTTTTTGTTTAATACCAAATAAGTACATCTATAAATTACTGATGTGATCCTTACACTTACTAACCTAGCTCATAAACAGCAGCTTTAAAACACTTCCTTATTTATGGAAAAAAGACAAGATAGCACTTAACCACAAATGCTGACCAATTAATGTAGTGAATTACAGCAAGTGCAACAAGACTGAGCACAGGGTCTGCATTTATTTATTATTCTGTGCTGAAAAAAAATGTGACAGATCTGTGAAACAGCTAAAAATCGATAATGTGCTGATAACACTGGGTTTATCTATTTTGTATAAACTGCAATCACCACCCACAATCAACTACAGGAAATATTCAATACCCTCAAAATCTGGATCTGCATGTCATATGTGCTCTTATACTGAAAACAACAACAACAGAAATGCACACATACAAATTACATTACTCTGCAGACCCTCTTACACTGCCGAGACAGAACTCACAAAGTAAATATTTAATGTTTTTGCATGTAGGTCCAGATACGAAAACAGTTGCTCTCAATGTAAGTCTGTCCTGATTCTAAAAGGCTTGCGCTCAGCATAAGTGACTTACTGCGGTGTATGGCCTGTCTATAAACAGGCTTAATATGGGGACCAGATTCCAAAAGACCTACTCTCAGTGTAAGTAGTCACTTACACCGAGAGCAGGTCTTTTGGAATCATGACAGTAGTATGCAGAAGCCACATCTTGATTGCACTAGACAGAACCACTTTCCCTTATATTTAAGCTTTGTGTTTCACCAAAAATTCTTCATAGCAGTGAATTATTCTATCACTCTAAGGGCTTCAGCTTGTTTGGGAGTACAGAGTAAAATAAAAACTAGTCAAGTAATCTTTGTTTCTCAGGCTGCAAACAAAAGAAACTGAAAAGGTATTATATCTTTTATCACCTCAGATCAATTGAGTAAACCTTAAAGTTATTCATAGTAACATTTACTAAAAACTCAAAATGCTGGTGACAAACATCATGATGTCTTATACCCAGCTACAAAAATCATGTCCCTGGGATAGGTCAATCCCTTTAGGTAAGCTTGTGAAGTCTGCAGGGCCATTTACTGTCACTGCTTTTATCATACCTCTCAACCTTCCATCTCCTAAATGAAGAACCTTAACTCTCATAATGTGGAACAAATGAGCAAAACGTGGACCACTTACTAACAGCTTACTAACAACTTCATCTAGGAAGTTCATAAAATGGTTAAAATGTGATATTTTTACACATAGAACAGTTATTTTACTAAATTAATATGATATAGTTCAATTTGCCATGTATATCAGTTAAACAAATTGCTAACACTGAATGTGTGACAGACCCTTTCAATGTGGAACTTCTTGGAACATGAACTTTTTAAGACACCAAATGAGGAACATTCCTCGTAATGAAACCCACTTGTCAAGTATGGATTTTACGCTTGTGCTTGAGCAACCCTGTCATAACATAACAGTGTACCATAAAAGAATCCATTCATAAATTAGCGCTTATCAATAGACAAACTAACTCCTGTTTCCTTTCCTATAAGCTTGAATCATTCTTTACCTGTATTTCTTTACCTATGCTCCCTTTTACCTTTCTTTTAGCCATTTTTTTTGTTTTACTCTCAGCTTTTTTCCATCATTTCTAATTCTCACCACTTCCATCCTGCACACTCCTACTTATCTTACTCCATTTAGTGTACATGTGATCCATTTACCCATCACCTTACAAGTACCAACTTACACACTTGCTACCTAATGCTGTGTTGTAACTCCAACTGTTTTGCAACAGTGCAACTAATTATGCAGTGCTCCACAGTGTCATAAAGATTGCTAGACAAAGATCAGATTTGATTGTAATCAACCTTTTACTATGTTCTTTACTGGCTGTGCTGCTAATGTTGTTCTTGTATCTAGTTTTCCTTAACTTGGAGAAAAATGTATAAGATATTTTTTCTTGCTGCAAAGACATACTTTTTTGCTCTTTCTGATAGTGCACACACACACACACACACACACACACACACACACACACACACACACACACACACACACACACACCTTTTGAGGTTTTTGTGATGACTAATCTTATGTTTATTAAATGAGATATGATTAATTGTAGTCATTGAAATATTTTCCCTGAATTATCTCCTCAGTGTTACTCTTTTATGAATCTTCAGTCTTATAACTTTAAGCAGCTTTTGAAGCAGTTTAACTGTTGCTGTGTACTTCAGTTGTTGAAACACACTTAGCTCCAGACTGCTATACAAGAGGTCAGTTATTGCATCACATTTATTTCCACTATTTTGAAATTCTATGCCTGTCATGCAGTGCACTCACCAAATATTTTCAACTCTTGTTTCTTCCTTTTGTTTTATTTCTAGTTTCAGGATGTTTGCAATGATGTTTATGATGCAACAACTACTTACAAGCTGTGTGAATTAACTTACAAATATTAAATCTTAAGCAGCACTACTGCAGAGTTGAAACAGTGCTGTACTGTATGCTGGCAACATTATTATCCAGGTGTATATTTTGGCACATACATTTCCATTTCCATTGGCTATTAGTACCCTTTTACTGATGAACAATTTGTTCCTCACACCATCTGAAAAACAAGGAAATAGTTGTGACAGAAGGGGACAGTGACTGTTTCCCAGCAGATCTTAATTGATTTAAATATGCCCTCTTTGTGGCTGGACAGCACACATTTTCAAAGAAGAGCATGCAGCACTGACACACACACACACACACACACACACACACACACACACACACACACACACACACACACACACAATCCTGCTACAATGCCATATATTGATTATTAAGTATCTGTTTATTTATACATTAGAATTTTTAGAAATTAAATGGCAAGTTATTTTGAATTTTTATGTAATCCCAGGACTTAATGCAATAGTTAATTATTCAGTAGTGTTGAAAAGAAACTGGAACAAAAGAAGATGTTAATGAATAACTCATTTGGTACTAATTACTCAGTTAAGTGATTAGGTTAATGTGTTTAAAAAGGACCATGTTGTGAAAGTTACTTATGCTGATGTTTGGTTGAAAGCGCTTAATAGTTTGTTTTTTGTAATAAAATTATTCATGTCAGCATCCCCTAGCATTTTCATTGGAGGTTTTTGTTGGATTTGTTTATATACAGTCTTATAACTTCCTTCTGTGGATTTTTGATTTGAATTGTTTATTACCATATCTGTCATTTGGCAGGTATTGTATAAAGATTTGGACTTGCCATAACCCTCAGCCACTTGCACACATCCCTCCAGACTATTTTCATCACAACCACGATCCATTATTCAAACCTCAAACATCTGGAGTGAAGGTAAGAATGTACACTCTCTAACTGCAGCTGGCTCACATTCCCATGTTGTCACTGATTGTTATGATCTTACCTAATATATATATATATATATAAATGTGAAATTGTTTACTAAACCAGACAACATGCACAAATTGGTGTCACTGTGCATCATGACTTTAGCTTTATCAAGAATATGGTTTTGTTTTTATTATTTCTATAGTAAATATAAACTGTCATCTAAAAGACTGAATTGACTATGATGAAAAAAGATATGCACACAGATGTAATTTATGGATATTCCCACAGTGTTTATATCTGAGAAAACAGAGCCTTTCACCGTAGGTCTCCCTTGTAATGAAGCTTCTAATCAGTGGGATTTTCTTCTGCATTAAACACAGTAAATAGATAAATTAAAATAACTAATCTTTTCAGGCAGACATAACACAAAGCAACCACTGATTCAGATTTAGACCTGGTATTAAGCGACTTTCCAGCAGAGCTGTCACAAGGTTTATTTCCCCCTGGAAGTTCTAGCTGTTCACAGATTGTTGACAAACTGTGCCACAGAGAGCTGAGTTCTTATTCTACTCTGATTCCTGGAACTAGAATGCTTTTGAGACCTCTTTATCTTTTAAACTTCAAAATGCTTGATTTTAAGTGACTGATTTTGTAGCTGAAGAAGATAATAACTATGTTTAAACCACTGTGCTTTCTTCTCAATTCAAGGCCAGCATTGCTATACTGTTTATATCAGACAGTGGTGTCTCCAAAGGTTACTCTTACAAGTACTAAATCTGTATTTATTTTTAGACAAAATCTGCATATGTTTTTAGAAAATAAACAGAAGATCGGTCACTTTGATAGCAATTTCCTCTAGAGGAAGGGATCATTGGTTTCTATCTTTAACCATAAGCACACTACTTTGCATTTATATTAATTACCATAATGTGGGTTACATCTTTTCACTTTGCTTTTGATGGCAGGGAATTCAGAATTATGTGTGTACTAAATGCCATACCCAGTATTTGGAATCCGGACTGGACAGAAAATGCAATACAGCATGAGTAAAGTGCTGCAGTTTAAAGGTCCCATTTCACCGAAAAGATGTTTAAGTGAGCAGAACAAGAAAGTGGTGACTAGCAACATATTAGGAGTTGGAGTATTGTGTGTGCAAGGCATACTGGAGAACACTGCAAAGTTAAACTCAAATGCATTGTCTAGACAATAGTGCAGAAAATAGAAAATAAAGCATGCAGAGAGGCTGAACAGCTAGGGTGTTTAATAAATACAGGAAACAGAAGAAATGTCAGTTTTTAAATAGGATGACGGAGCCAGGTACTGACCAACAGAACAAGGAGGTAGGAGCAACAATGGCACAGTAGAAAACAAAAGGTAATACAGCCTAGCAGCACTATGTCTGAGAGTTAAAACTTAACTGTTCTTGTCATTAATATGTGCATGCTTCAGTCTGGGAGACTACTGCACAGCAAGATGCACAGAAAGTGGAAGAAATGTGGACAGTAAAAAAATCATAAACTTAAAGCTGTAAAGTGGCTTAAGGTAACAAAATTCTTCAGTAGAGCAGAAACACTAAGACTCCAAATACTGCCACTTAGAAATTGTACAGGTGAGGTCGCAGAAACAATCTTAACAGAGTACTGCAAAAATGGAACTAGTATGAAGCAATAAGCTAATAACAGCTATGGGATAGGGGTGCACTGAAGAGGAAGACATGGGAGATGGAGAAGGATTGAAGCAGAAAAGTTTTATTTTTTCTGTGAAGTCTGCAGACCAGTTTTTTTCATTCATGTCTTGTTAACATGGTTAGTCTCTATATAGACTTGAAGATCTTTTAGGTGAGTTTGACGAAGAGTTGGGGATTGAAGAAAATGTAAGGGTATTTGGACCACTAGTGCAAGTCCCTGTGATGTTGCAGCACTGGAACAGGTATTTTAGAAACATGGAAACAAGGGGAGAACATGGAAAATGCCAAAACAAAGTTTTCTTGACGCTGCAGACAATACAGTGGACCTTCAATGGGTAGACACTTACCCTTCAAGATAATAACTACTTCTTTAATGACCAAACACTGAGAACATGCACACGGCAGAGGGACTGTCAGAAGGATAGTTGTATTTTGTACTCTAAACTTATTTGGAAAGCAACATGTACAGATGATAATGATGCATGTTGTTGAAGTAGTTATTTTTGTTGAGGTCTATGTGTAGAAGTTATGCTTGTTGGGCAAGTCTCAAGAACTACAGTTTATCTTGTGTGGTCTTTGGGAAGTAGGATGATTTCTTATGTTTTAGATTTGGTGAAACCAGAATTGATCATAAAAGTAACAAGGATACAAGACCTATAACCTCCTCAATGTGGGATTACCTCAATGAAACATTATATTTTTTAAAGATAAATGGCACATGTTTTGACATATTGGTTTTGATGGAAAATTGAGTTGAGCAATGATCATTTTCAGAGATGAAATTGTGCAATTGATGACACTTGCTGCCTTTCACTCTTCAGCAATCGGTGTTCACATCTTTGTACAGAAAAAAATGAGCAGATATTAAAAAAGGACACTGGGACACTGTATAAGTCATGGTTAATGGGATCAGGAGACTGCACAGTGCATGGGGACACTGGCAGCAGTACTGCTGGAACAATACTCATGTTTGGGGGTGGTGAAGAGTGGTGGTGCAGGAGATGTTTTTTTCCCAAGAAGATTTCAGTTTGCTATTTAATATATGTCCATATACTCAGGTGTGGTTATAAGCATTGTTGAAAGATCAAAATTATATGGTTGCATATATAAGTAACAGAAATACGATTTCTTTGTGAGGTCAGTGGGCGTAGACTTCATGATGGAGTGTAGAACTCAGCAATTCATGATAATCCTGTAGGAGAGCTATTGCTCTTCTAGAACAAGAGTGGCCAGTAGAAGTATTGTGGACACCTAATGAGTATGGGCCCTGTTTACCACCACTGAGCAGTATACCATGCATACCTCATTAGAACAAGGACCTGGGGTGACCCAGGACACGTTGAGCAGATAATATCTTTAAGCTCTGACAAACTACTAAACTTCTCCTACTGCTGTACCAGAAGCACCAAAACTCTACTTTGTAGAGCCGGCCAACCCCCTTCACTCATCTCCTAATAAAGCAGCACCTTTGAATAGGCCTCACTTCACTTACATAACTGGAAATAAAGTATTGTTAAAGCTTTCTCCTCTACCCTGGAATACTGCACCGCAAAATATCACAAAAATTGAAAAAATCGGATATATTGAAAAAAAGTCTGACTCAACTAACTCTGAAGTAACAGAAATATCCCTGATCTGACAATGCCTAGGAATCCAACCAAGGGCAGCAAGTGCATGACTTCGTTGTTCAATTCACCTGCATTATGAGTATGTTATATCCATTTTTTACTGATTTGTAGCATCTTATTGTAGTTAGAACTATCAAGCATGCTTCCTCTGCTCGCGGATTCAAGTATTACTCCATGAGAAACTTATTTAATGCGTACTTCTTGTATATTGTTAATGTGTATAAATCTTGTGTGTGCCATTAATGCTTAATACTGTTATCAACTCATTTGAGTTATGGCTCAAATCGGTTAATTGTGCAAGTCACCCTACCTGGATAAAAAAAAATAAAAATAAAGAGCAGACTGGCTTATAAATGCCTGCATGTTCCCCAGGATATTGCAGTAATTATTGCAGTGGACAGAGAAATCTTGTCTGTCTTGATAATTTTCATACCATCATGTCACTTACCAAGACAAGAGATTTTGAAAATGGATGGATGGGTTATATATAAGCTGAAGGTGGATTAGCAGACACAGCTTAATTATAATGATACATTTTTTTCCCTTGCTGTGTTGCTTCAGCTAAAAGGACCACTGTAACTTTCAAGACATCTTGTGTGTGTGTGTTTGTGTGTGCGTGTGTGTGTGTGTGTGTGTGTGTGTGTGTGTGTGTGTGTGTGTGTGTGTGTGTGTGTGTGTGTGTGTGTGTGCGTGTGTGTGCGTGTGTGTGTGTGTGTGTGTACATACCTGTTATATATGTAGTATATATCCATCTATGTATATCTAAATATATGTATAAAATATCTATATCTATATATCTATGAATCTATCTATATATGTCTATATATATATATATATATATATATATATATATATATATATATATATATATATATAAAACTGTGTGTGTGTGTGTGTGTGTGTGTGTGTGTGTATGCGTGCATGTGTGTGTAAATCTGTCCTGGGGATTTAATAAAATCCATGTAGGCATAGTGTAAAGCCTACTCGTAAGGTACCATGGCTGTGTATGTAGTACCCCCTCGGTAGTGTACCATGCCTATTAATGAAGGTGCATTACTGAGGGAGAGCCATGTAACATGGTTATTGAATCAGTTTAAGGACTGTGTTACTTTGTCTGGAGATGAGTAACACACCCCATAAACTGTCAAAGTGCTGGATATCAATGTATGCATATGTCATAAAAGGATTTTTGTGTGTGTGTGTGTTTGAACTGTATGGCACACAGCAATGGACACATGACATACTTCTAAAAATAGAAACTGGATACATTTAATTATGAAAGCAAATGTCAAGTTTAAACATATCTGAGGGGGTTGTGTGCTATGCCACAGTGCTCAGTGGTGCTTAAATGTAGTGGAGAGATATATGTAAAAGTATAGCAGCACTCTACATGGCCATTTAGCCAAATGGTTAGAGTGACAGCCGTAGGTGGAGGGTTCGGGTACAGAAATAAGGTTATTTTGTAAATACACATTATGAGAACAATGTTAAATTCTGATTGCATTTTGTATGATTACACAGACAGGTTGTTAAATATATTTTGCAAATACACATTTATAAGAAGTACTATTAAACCTTGATTGAATTTTCTATGAATAAATATACAGTTTATTAATTATTTATGTTGCAAATACACATTATATGAGAATTATGTTTAAACCCTTGATTTCATATAGTATTTATGCACAGACATGTCATTGAGCATTTATGCGGCAAATACTCATTTATAAGATGTATTTTATATCCTGCTTTGCTGCGCTCAGCTAAGCTCCACTAGGCACTGGTAAGCCTTGTCAAGCACTGCTTAAACAATGAATGTTTTAGCCATGCTTAGCTGGTTTGCACACTGCTAAGCAATGCAGGTTTAAGCAGTGCTCAGTCAAGTTGGGTTGTGTACTTATAAGCATTGCCAGTTTAAGCACTGCTCAACTGAGCTCAGCAGGTGTGTTTGATGCTAAGTGAAGAGCCACATTTTTAAAAATTGTCTAAGGATCATAAAGGGAGGAAAACAGGGCTTATTTAAGTGCAACAGGTGGGAATACAGCAGAACCAGTTAAAGTTTGAACATGGCAGGAGTTATGACTGGTGTGGGAGAGGGTGCATGCTTCCGGGTGCAACGATGGGGCATTTGGGAGCAGGGTCATGGCTGGACTCCTTGTAAAATACCAGCACATCCTTCTGCTGCTGCAGGGCCAGTACCAGGGATTACACTACAAGTCAGAAGCCTGGAACTGGCTGGCACATGATCTCTCCAGTGCTACAGGCATGCCCCGCACAGGTGAGCAGGTCCATCATCGTTTTGATGATCTGAAGCGATGGAAGAGGGGACTTCTGGACACCTGGGTCCAGGATGCTAGAGATGGGAAAGCCTCCAGATTTGTAAGTATTGTTTGCATCGTTTTACCAATACCTAATGTGATACATGGTTTACAGTCAAATTGCCGATGGGGATTTTGGTGACCACGGGTTGTCGAATGTTATTTTGTTGAACCATGTTGCGAATCCACATCTTGTGTGAAGTTTGTTTGATTGAATGCCTGGTGCATTCACAAACATGAGTTCAGTCATTGACCTAGAGATTGCGATACAGTGGAGATCAGATTTGTACCCTTTTCCCCACCGTAGTGCGATCTGAGAGTTAGAATATATATTATGCAGGGGGTGTGGGGGGTGCAGGGGGGGCTTTCCCCCTGCAATATCTTAAACTGATATATAGTGCAGTGTAGGACTTCATGTTATTCATGTTGACTAATGTTGAATTTGCATATTGATATGCGGATTCAACATTAGGGGCTTAGATATACATGAATTTCAGTGTTATGATTCATTTTATGCACATTTCAATGGAATGCATTTCAGAGTTTTGATAGTAAACTGTGATAAACAGGTATGCATAATGATGTGCTTCTCTCCCTACAGCTGCAGAGAAGAGAACTTGCAAACTAGAGGCCCATGCAGGGTACCTGACCTGATTGTGCCATGAGTGTGTTGAGTACAGATGTATCTTGCAATCTATAGTCATATAAGCAAGAAGGAGTAGTGTATGATCTGTCAGTATATACAGTTTTGGTTGTACTTCAATGAATGTGGTCATAGAACTGGACTGCAATAAGTGAATAATGCCAGGTATAGTTCGATAAAGATGAAAGCATTAAACCTGAGAGTGTTAAGGAAATAAAGGTTCTACTTCAATAATTGTGAAATTACAGCTGTATTGCAACACCTGCATTATATGAACTGTTATGAAATAAAGAATGGAAAAATATACCACTCACTGCATGAAGTCACCCCTAATAAAGCTGTGTTTTGCAATATGTGTGCATTTTGGGCTGTTGTTCATGAAATCGGGTATTATACCTTCTGTGAACTAAAAACACAAAGAATATGGGGCCTAATGGTTAGGGGTTTTGCCTTACAACAAACAGTGCAGGGTGTTTGAGTGACAAAGGGATAATTGGCTAGGCTTAAAAAGGCTCACAAGAGCAGTTAGCTTAGTACTAATCTATGAATCTATGAATCTATGAATATCACTAACTGACTGAAGGTTAGCTAATAAAGAGTGTTCTGCTAAACTGTAGATTTGGAACTGTACTAAAAGATATAAAGCATTATGATATTTGTTCTGCACTAAGATCTGAAACAATAATAGGAACGCCCAAGGTATATTGTGTATATCAGGATTGTCTTGTGTTAACTATTACATTTCAGCTATATGCATTGCTGCTCTGAGGTATGCTGCTGCAGGCAAGTATGAAACTGTAATAGCTGTAGACTGCAAATATACCATCTGCAACTGTACATGGGTCAGGTAGCCAACTCAGCAGTCCAATATGGCTTTTACACATCACAGATATTTTCACCCACTAGGGGCATATGGTGTACACCTGCATTCTCTGTATGAATGCACAGTTCAGCTAAAATCTCTGTCATGCATGAATCTCATGCATGTGTGTTCAACTGTTAATGCAGTCTTGTTTAACAATCTACTTCTATTACCAAATCATGTTTTGTTAGCAGGTGAAATCTTGACAAATATCAGTCAATCAATATGCAGCAGTAGCTCAGTTTGATAAATGCTAGGTATGATGTACATTTTGCCACATACAGACCAGGGTTCGAGTCCAGTGACAAGTACTAGAAAATATTATTGAATCACTTATGTATTGTTAACAGATGTTCTCCTCACAAGAATTTCAGGTAAATAAATGTCTGCAGTAGCCTTTAGAATGTGTTAATAATTTGTATATTCAGATGTAACAGAGTAACATCATTGCTCAGCAAGCTGAAAAGACTTCAGAAAATAAAGGCAACAAGTACAATACTAATAAAAGTTAATATAATAAATAAAATGCGTACTCTTGGTATGGCTGTATGCTTGGTATTTGTGAATGTCTGCTGATAGTCTAATCCCATGCCTGCCAAGGGCAGCATGACAGTCATAAACACTGTACTGTGCATGATATATTTCTCTCAAGTGTCACGCTGTCATGGACTGTGATCACTGTTGTCTAATCCCTTTGTCACATGAGTTATGTCAATAACACAGTCATAGTACATCAGTCCACAGTACACCTTGGTAGTCATATCTGTCCACCTGACATGTAATAGTCCTCTGTAGTTGTGTACTGTACCTGTAGGTATTACAGCTTGGCCCATACTGTCCCATGCAGATAGCTTGAGAGGTATGTATGTGCTACAGCAGCTATAGGACACATGTATACATAAAGGAAGGGCAGACCTGTAGGCAATATAAGAGGACTGTTGCAAACAATATAGCCTATACTGGTATTAATGGACTGCATTTCTCTCTCCCGCCAACCCTTATCTGCATCATAATTTAATATTGTTATACATTGGTTATGGTTTAGTATTAACATATGTTCTTCTCAAAACATTATGTTGGGACTTGTATTTTATTATTGTTATGTTTTACAATGGTTGCATACTCACATACCTTGTTGAAATACCTATATTGTTGGCCTTATGCTGTAAATGTCACTGGCATGCTGTTACTATACTGACTGTTATCTCACATATTGTTGTGCTCCATATACTATGCAATGTTATGTTACTGGGTTATTTGCAACATTCTGGCATGCTATTATAACTAACTAAATGTTACTTTCATTACTAACCTATACACTTTGAAATACATCAACACCATAGCTCTACTGGGTAGGCCGGTTCTTGGTGATCCACCTGCCCTATCTCAGCTGGCTGTAGCACCTGGTCCCAGGACATCTGGGACCCAAGCCAGTCGGGCCCCTCTGCTGGCCCTGCACCACCTATGGGTGGAACTGCCTCAGGAGAAGGCGTCCTTCCCCCCCAGGAAGCAGCGGAGGAGGAGGGGTTGTCACCCAGGAACACCTACCAGTGATGGTGTGCAGGATCACGCATCATGGGTACGAGAATCGTCTGCACCAGATTGAGGGCAGACTCACCAGCCTAGAGGTGCAAGGTGACCTTGCGCTCAGCCTCCAGCACAGCCACCTTGGGGACAGTGAAGGAGCAGTGTTAACTGCTGCCATCTGTGAGCACATGGCTCTCTGATTCCATAACATCCTCCCCATACAAGGTGTTTACCCCCTCAAGTATCACACACTGCTCCTGAATTCTGTCTTGTTTATATTGTCTGTCTGTAAATGGAACCTCTCCTACCCAGCTTTCCTCCCCATGTGTAACTATATCCCTTCTCCAACATTCCACTCTCACCTTAAAAAAAGGGCACCTGTGCCACAAAAAAAACATTGCTCCATACATAGCTCTCTATTTCGCACCCACATCCACTGGACATACTAAATTATTAAATGTATTAATCAACACAGTTATGTTGCCTTCACCCTTCAATCTGGGGTGTGAGACTCCAAATTCCAAATTCACTACAGCCTGCACAGCTTTTGCTATGGAAGAAATGGAGAACTATGTTCCATTCCTGCACTCTTCTTGCACATCCCTACCTGCCTTTCAGTATGTTTTCCCCCTGCTTGCCCCCATTTCACCACTTTCCTATCACCCCTTTTTTCTTTTCTTTTTTTAAAATTAGTTTGGGTTTAAGTGGAACTGAGAGGCATGGCTCACTGTGTAAACCCATGCAAATCTGCTTGAAACTGCTTTAATCACTTTCTGTGTTTCTGACCCTGTTAGGCACATCTGCAAAATCATCAGCCTCTGCCAAGTCTTAAGCCCAGGCCACTATCAACTACAGCATAGTGCATTAGCCCACAAGGCCACTCAGCTCTGAGGTAAAAAAGGTGTTTCCATAAACATATTCTGATTGCCAGTGACACACTGCACTTATATATAATGGGGAAATTGGCAGTATACTTGGGACTGTGATGCAGACACTACACCAATACACATCCAAATAATTATTAATGGATGTATGTGAGGCCTGGGATAGCAGGTATAGCTGTCAACTGTACTGACTGCTGCAGAATGCCCGCAGCTGTGCCTCATACCTTTGGCATTGTTTCACAAAAAACATATCTGTCTGCTACAGTACTGGCAAGTCACTAAAGACTGAGGTTAGAAAATCATGACAGACATTGAGTGTCATACCTCATACCCATCAGAAAACACATGATGATGCAATTCTTGCATCACAACCTGCATGCATGGACATGTATCTTGCAAATACACCTACTGCAGCAGTAGCTCAGTCTGTTAAATGATATGCATGCAGTATATTTTGCCACCTACAGTTCTGGGTTCTAATCCAGTGTGGAGCACTTCAATTACATTCTTGTCAATACAGCAAATTATGACTGAGTCATGCAATTTTAACTAAAACAAGTTGCTGCTACTGAATTAACTGCTGCACATGTTAGCAAGTCAAAGGACTGTAGGTATGGACACACTGCACATATTAGGTATGGACACACTGCACATATTAGGTATGGACACACTGCACATATTCATATAGCCAACATATATGTCACAGACTACTCTCTGATTGGCACTATTAAATAACAGATGTACCTTAAGCACATGCCTCAACTGGACTGTTGTGGGTACCCTCACTTTGGCTCTGCTGTGACGACAGAGCTGACACTGCTCCCTCAGTGACACTTAGAGCTTGCTGTCATCCATTTTGTTAACACTACCCACTATGATTCCTAGGCAAACAGCAGCAACTGTAGACTGCAACATATGCATCTTTATGTTATGCTACTTGCTACAGATCTACCATACTTCACAACCCCCTAGAACAAGGGATCCACACGACACCCATACATAAAGGGGTGGGGGCAAAGGTCAAGCAAAAGGGACATGTGTCACAGTCTGCCCCTACAATTATACAGAGCTGATAGACCAGCAGCTACTGCAGCAGCATGCATATTCTGATGTGTATGATGGCTAACACCCACATGTCTCTTCCCCCATACTGACTTCATCCCGCAATGTTTAACACTGAACTGCCAGATAATCATAAAATCATTTGACAATGTCCAAACATTGCACAGAAAAGTGTGGACATACCTCATAAATCTCAACAGTGGACAGTATTATTACTTACCCTGTGTGATGCTGTAGACTCCACACCTCACTAATGTCCTTCTCACAGACTAAGAAAGGGGCTAAGGCCTACATGAAGGCCTTAAATATTGTACTGTTGTGCCATGTCATTGGCTAATGAATGTGCAACCTGGCTTTTCTGGATGTAATTAGCAAGTCTGAGCCACGGATTGGTCCACAAGCAATTGACTGTTAATGAGCATTACCTACAAAAGGCAAGCAACTTTCTATGAGAAACAGGTCTGTAACTTGGTATACCATGACAGACTGTGATTTATGAAGCATTGTTCTGCAGGAATTCTTCACAAAAGGATTATGTGACTCTACCAGGTATGTAATGCAAGTTCCCATATAATGGCACACAGATGGGAGGATGCAGTTATGCGGAATAGGGAATACAACAGTAAGCTCTAGTATATCTCTGGGAATAACATGTAGTTGATACTCTGCTGTCCAACAGCTACAGGCATGCCTCTCAACTGTGCCTGCTGTGAATTATAGCACAGCTGTGGCCCATTCACTCCCTCCTACAACGGTTGGATCCTGTACGAATTCTACTGGATTATGTAGTAGACATATTGGCAGTAAGTAAGGGTGGACACAGCTATCATATCACATGATGTACTGCCATTCAGCACCTCTCAGACAGTGAATGTCACACAGGCATATGTCAGACATTGTAAAGGTGCCCATGACTGTCCCTGATGTACTCTGGCTAGGTCACAGTTTATTCAACATTTGTATGTCATTGCTTGAGAGCTACAGGTAACATACCTGACAACTCCATACCGCAAGAAGTCAGGTCATAGCCAGTATTATTGGGGGTACACAGGCCAAACCTCAGCAACAGAGTGTACATACTGGTCATACAAAGTAAGAGTATGAATAGAGTGACAGATATTACTGTAGCATAACTATTTTCTGAGGGTTATGGCATGTGACAGCAGATTCACCATATTATTAGAACAACCATCAATTATTGTCCAACTGCCTGACAGACATCCAGAGGTGTCTGCCAAAAGGACCACATATATCAGGTACATGTACACATTTGGCAAGCATCTGTGTACTGGAGAGGTATCATGCCAACATGGAGGATAGACTACAGCAGGTTTTCATTGCTGTCTGTCATTGTGGCACAGTGATGTTGCTGGACTGTCCCCACATACATGTAATAACACACACCTATATGTCTGACAGTGGCCGTATCACATAGTAGTAGGACTTTACCCACAGGGGACACAGCACAGTAGATGGCATTGATGGGTGTGGAGACATATAGCATACTCTGTCGCAGCACATGGGAACATAAACGGTATTGCTATAATGTTGGTGATAGCAACATGCATAGTGTGTTGATGGACTGCAGGGTATGGCATGGGATGTAGCAGTGGATAGTGCAGGGACTTTGGATGTGCAGTGTCAGTACAGAGTGAATATCAATTTATCTGGTCCTGTGATGTGTTTCTCCTCTTGTTGCCTTTCAGAAAGGATGTATAGAAGGAAGCACCCGCCCTTTTCAGAGGCTGAAAATAATGTCATCCAAGCATTCATCACCCCATACATCATAGAGTTGGGTTCCACAGCAGAAGAGCATCCAGATAAGCTTCCTGTGTTCATCAGTGTAATACTGTATCAACCATTGTTGCAACCTCAGCATACCAGTGCATGTGTGTCAGGTGTAGCTGCATTGGGGGGGGAGGGGGGTAGTTTGGTTTTAACAGACAGTTGTGCACATATACTCAAAAATGTCAGCAATGCAGGCAGTATCACATTAGCTACTGTACATGCTGATATGCGTACATATAACCCTGTACCACAGCACAATTAACTAATTTCATCCAAAGCTTATTTGTCAACTGTAAACCCGCTCTCCACTGAGCAAAACGACCACCAAGCCAAGGGGACGGTCCCAGCTGTACCACAGCACAAATAACTAATTGCATCCAAAGCTTATTTCCCAACTGCAAACCCTCCCTCCACTGAGCGAAATGGCCACAAAGTCAAGCAGATGGTCCCAGCTGTACCACAGCACAAATAACTGTATGTGTCCACAAGACTTTTCATTTAATATAATTTTAGGGTGTTACATTGCCCACATTTGTCTGCTGCATTCACCAGGCTGCTTTAAGATCCCCAGTGAAGTACTTTGCCCACTCTGTTCTCAGTAGCCCCACCCTCTTGGCCTAACCTATACTAGCTGTCTTCCAATATTTCTCTCTGCTTTGATCCTGACAACAGCCTTATAATTTCTCCTACACTCTCCCTTTTGTGTAGGCAGGCTTCCCCTGCTCCAATTGTTCTGGGAGCCTGAACCCCCCTATACTCTTATCTTTGCTTCTAATCCCCCTGCCACTTTCTTCACCCAGCTAATTTCCTCCCCATATCCTCCCTATTCTCCTCTCTCCTGCACGAACTTTGACCTACAATACTCACTACTAATAAATTGCCTGAACTGTTAGAGCCTTTGTCAGCTAAGTATGTTTTTCTCCCCTAACACCACATAATGTTGTTTTCCTTAACAGATCCTAAGTACTTTAGCTTTCCTGATTGTTTCCTGAGTGACCCTGTGCACTGCCCCTGGTTAAAACTCCACATCAATGACAGCAAAATTATCACTACAGGTTACAGCATCGTAAGACAGGATAGACCAAATAAAAGAGGCGGATGTGTCGCTGTTATATTTAAAGACACCCTCAAAGTTGTACAACTAAGCTGCTCGCCCCTGACATACCCAATGCAGAGATACTGATCACCGACCTTGACATCAAGCTATATAAGGCAATCATTATCAAAGCCACCTATCTTCCCCCCGGCAACAATCTTTGCATCATTGAAAATCTACTTTACTGGGCATCTACCAATTTCAACCAAGAAACTATTATTCTTGGTGACTTCAACCTGGATTGGCACACCTGCTCATCTGAAAACCCCTCTCACTTCTGGAATCTCTTCAACTTTGTCCAAACAATAGCCTGCCAAACTCGAACTGACAAACGCTCCAACAAACAATCAGCATTGGACTGGATCCTAACTAATAAACCTAACCTAAATAACATAGCCGGTTGCGTACCTGACTCCTTCAGTGACATTCCCCAACCTTTTTATATAGGAAGTGCATATATACCCAGAGCAATGTGTCCTATAAACATATCATTAATAAAAAAAACTTCTCCCCCACCACTTTTAACCACCTACTCAAACAATGTGACTGGTCTCTGCTAAGACACCTGTATTTAGAGGAAGCTGTGCAGTATTTTACTATTCTTAACAACCTTACACTCACCAGGAAAGTCTGCATTAATGCTAAGCCCCTTCCGTGGCTAACCAAAGAGACCAAAGCACTAATGAAGTGCAGAGATAAAGCCTGGGCAGGTTACCATACATCCAAAGACAAAACAGACCTCTTATCTTATCAACAGCTAAGAAACTTAACAAAGAAACAGATCAAAAAAGACAAACAAACAAAACTACTTCCTGTCCTGTCAACAGAAACACCATAACAATCCCCAAAAATTCTGGCAATCCATCTATCACCTCCTCAACCCGGTCGTACCCCACCCCCTACCCCAGCCACCTCAAAGAACTCAGACACTGTCTCAACACAATTCAACTCCCACTTCATAAATACTATCACCTCCTTACTAAACAATCAACCTACTCAACCTCTCACAATCCCAGCCCCCAACCCAGAAAACTTTAATCCCCTCACAATCTCACCTATTCAAACTAACTACATAAAAAACTATTAACTAAACTTAAACCGTGCTGTGTCGCTGCAGACAAACTTCCAAATGAATTTCTAAAACTTGTTGCCCTATCAATTGCCTACCCAATATCAATTCTGATCAGTTGCTCTATTACTGAGCAATATGGTCCAATTCTATGGAAAATATCCCACATCATGCCCCTCCACAAAGCCGGATCCCCTACAGAGTTAAATAACTATCACTCCATAGCCATCCTCTCCCTCCTGGGAAAAATCCTAGAAAAATGTATCCACAAGCAACTCATTAACTATCTCCTAAGCAATAATCTACATTCCAGTTCCCAGCATGGATTTAGACCTAAACATAATACCAGCACTGTGTACTAACCTTTACTAACACTATTCATCATCACATTAATGAAAGCTAGCTTGTCTCACCCATCTTTCTTGACATGTCCAAGGCCTTTCACATTGTATCCCACCAGCTGCTAATTAATAAACTGTCCTCCCATGGCCTCAGCCCATCAGCTCTAACTTGGTTCCTCAGCTTTCTTTCCAATTGTCAACAGGCTACTAAATGGGGAAGCTCACTTCCCCCTCCTCCCCATCTCAATAAGTGTACCCCAAGGTTCCATACTTGGTCCACTTCCCTTTATCATATTTACTAATGACCTCAGCTCTGCTACTCAACTACGCAGATGATGCCACTCTTTCCAGTTCAGCCATCTCACCCCAAGAACTACAACTAAAAATGCAATCAGCATTTCAGGGCATTGAAAAATACCTCTCCTGACAACAACTCATTCTCAACCCCAACAAAACTAAGATTATAGTTTTCAAACATAAAAAACTCAGACCTTCTCATCCCCCACTTTCAATCATCTCTGCAAATGGTACCAAAATAGTACCCACTAGCCACACTAAACTTTTAGGTGTTACCATAGACAATAGTCTAACATTTGACAATCATATTGCTTACAATCAAGAAAGTACACATCAAAAAAGGCACCGTATACAAATCCAAACAATTCCTAACTCCAAAACCCAGATTATCTACAGCCCGGTCTCACCTGCTAACCTCCTCCTGTATGGCTCCCTCATATTCACAAACTTCTGAAAATCAGACCTTAACAACATAGAATCATGCTACAACAAGATTGCAAAATAAGTTACTGACCAACTACATAGTTCTCACCACTGCTCTGCTCTCACTCAGTTAAACTGGCTAGAACTCCCCAACCTTCTATCACTACATCAACTAACCTTAACCCACAAAGTAGTCAGCCAACCTAACAACTGCTTTCTATTTCCAACATAGTCCAGCCCAATACCATTCTCAGATCTCTCAGATCTTCTAACAACCCTCTGCTAAAGGTTTCCAACTCCTGTAACCTACATGGTGACTCCCTCTATTTGCACAAAATTTCCAGACTATGGAACACTCTTCCTAATACCATAACTAGAATCCCTAACCACCATCAGTTCAAGGTCCTCCTAAAGGAGCACCTTGCTAATCACTGGCTGTGCTCTGGCCACTCTCCTGGCTAATTCTCCCATATCTTTTACCAAACCCTTCAGGTTTCACCTACTTCATACAACCTATTATTCTCTGCAACCCCTTACCCTCCCCACCCTACCTGAAATTCTTATTCAACCTCTCTTCTGGACTCTACCATCTACACTCCATATCTAGTATCAGCAGAATGCAAGACATCCTAGCTACAGACACATGCTTCTAGCTTACAACACTCATTACTGTTACTTCAAATGATATTTGACACCCTTGCTGAGTTCTCTTATTTTTCTCTGCTCAATTGGCATTTCTCTATCATTAAACTTGAAATGAATTTTGATTTTGCTTTCTTATGTATATAAATCTCAAGTTACTTTTGTATATGTACTATGTTTTTCATCTGTAAATATGTTGTAAGTAATTGCTATGTAAATTGTTATTCACTATGTAATCCAATGTATATACTGTCTGTTTATTTTAACTGTGGAGCTTTTCTCCCCGGGCCTCCGCTGAAAATGGACCTATGTCCAGTCGGACACTCCCGGTCAACAAATTTAAATAAAATAAATAAATAATATAACTCACTCCTGAATGTATTATGATTATTATTCTGTATTATTCTATATTATGTTTCCATTGTACAATGTGAAGCTTTTCTCCCTGGGTCTCCACTGACAATTGGCCTCTGGCCCAGTCAGACACTACCCGGTTAACAAACAAAATATATAAATAAACAATGCCACATTTGGTATTGCTGACACTACGTCCCCCTCACTTTTCCATAGGTACGTCAGGTGTGGCCAGTGTCCAGGGTTCTGCACCTTGTAAGTGTGCTACATTTGTTGTATGGATCATATATATATATACCCTACGAATATTAACGGCTGACATTTGCCAAAGGTACAACTGTTATGCTTAGCCAGAGTACAATACTTATATGTTAAATTTCAGAGGGCTTAACTGACATGCTTTGAATTGGTAATCACATTTGTGTATTTGCAGATGCAAAAGCACATATGCATTATTTTTGAGGAGGTCTATGCTGTCTGCTATACAGGACTCAGTCACTTACAGATGCCTGTTCACACACAATATGGTGATGGTACATACCTACGGCAGTGACATTAGAACTGACATAGTGTGCTCAAGATGGGGTGCAGTCTTTTTAGGTGTAGGTCTACCACATTCACTGATATGTTGCTTATTGCACATGTGTATAGTACTATCAACATTAACCAGACATACCTGTTAGTTATAAAGAGCCTGTCTTGTCTATGTATGTTATAGTCTGCTTGTGTGTTGTTCATGGGATTGAAAATAACACTGGTATTTGTAATGCAGTTGTTGCTCCTTAGCTGTATGTTTATGTTTGTGGATTACCATTCATAATAGTGCAGGTAATAATGTACTTATTTTGTCTTCCTCCTCACAGGTGAAGCTGGGTGTTAGAGGGCACACCCCCCTCACAACCTGATGTCAGTGTCTAATCGGAGTCTGATGATGATGGTGGCCATAGTGAGGCACAGGTGGGGTTGTTGGGAGTTGAATGTGTCTCATGAGTTGACATCCAACTTCCTCCCCTGTTGTCCCCAAACACAGTCAGTATGCCCACACATATCCAAGTCCTCTGCAGCCAGAGATATCAGACAGTCAGAATGTGATGGCATTGAACAGGAGAGTGTGGCGACAATGGCATCAATGAGTGTGGACACTAGCCATAGCCAGAGGGTGGGCAAGGTCACACAGGCAGATTGACAGGCATGCTCAAAGGAGGACTGCTGCCCATCCACCACCTGTCACAGGTATCACATCACGGATCACTCAAAGCATGTTTCAGCCCATCATGGAGACACAGGTGCATTCCAAATGTGACTCCTTCCACCACATTGGTGATGCCATGCATCTCTTCACTGATGTATTGGACAGACGGTGGGGTGAGACATTGTCAGTGTTTGACTGCACATTGTCTGTGCTAGAACATGTGGTGGGAGTAGGGCATTAGACATGTGGCCATAGGTCAGCAAAACATCCACTTAGATTCCACGTGGCTATGCACACTCACAATCCGGTAGTGGCAGTAACTCCAGTACTGCAGAAGGATGGGTGCTGTCCACACCACGATGCGGCAGGCCATGAATACATGGATCTGAGCGGTTCTGTGAGAGAAATGGGCCCAGCAGACATTAGTCACCATCAACAACTAATTGTGCATCTGACCTTGGGCATGGTGGTGCAAGTGCCACTCCTGGCAGAGCCAGTTCCTGTGTTCATGGCCAGAGATGGTGAACTGTCAAGCCTGCCATGTATGGTTCATAGCTGCCCAACGTACCCACATGTAGGGCTAGCAAATGGCTTGACTGTGTACATGCACACACTCATACCTCACTGTCACATGCTGGTCACCAACAGACACACACAACACCTCTCCATGACCCAGATGACCAGCACCCCTTCCTGACTCCCACATACAATGTTAACTGTTTGGCAAAGCCTAGGCCTCTGTCACCCCCACACCACACCCTGTGCATGTGATGATACCCGTGTCACATCCCTGCCATCCACACCATCACTGCAGGGACATGCAAATGTGTCTGATGCACAGGGTGACTATAGTACATTACATGACGTTTTGTAATGGGGTTGTGTTATGTCATGACAGGTGCTGTATGCTGGTGTGTGTCATGAGTACACATCAAAGTGTTTGTAAGTTTATTGCATGATGTTAGATAGGTGGTGGTGTTGCAGATTGACAGGTGTCTCTCAGAACTTTGTATATTTCTGTTGCAGGGATCTAAGTGGCTATGCTATGAAGACATGGTGGCATTACAGTGACTCAGGATGTCATGGTAGTAAAGCAGAAATATATCAGCAAGGTACAGCTGTATATGTGCATGGTTACCTAGGTGCATATGCATAGAAAAATGTGTCAGGGGCAATGGGGTGGACAGCATAATCTTGCATGCATACCCCATGACAAGGCATGCTACCTTTGATACATGTCACCTGGGTGTTCTGTACCTACAAATGTAGGTGGCAGCAGAGAGAATTTATGCCTAGGTAGATATGGGCTATTTAGGGCCAGCAGATACTCACAGGGTCTTAAAATGTATAACCATTGCACACCCACATAGGGAAGGCAGACACCCTGCCATAACAGGATCTATTTACACAAACACACACACACACTAACAGAGTTACCCTTTTGGAGATTAGAACCCCTACCTATCTAGTAGTATATACTATAGTACTATGTATTTATGCACCACAGAGCTTATGTATTCTGAGAGTGTATGCCAGTGCTGTTAAGGTGGATGACATCAGCAGGCACTGTAAAGCAGGCCAAAGGAGTGGGTTAACAGCACCTGACAATGTATAACCATTGCACACAGACAGGAACAACAGACACACTGCTGCAAGGGGGGTATATTTATACACACACACACACACACACACACACACACACACACACACACACACACACATACACACACACACACGCACACACACACACACACTCACACACAAACACACACATACTCATTCACAGAGTTGGCTTTTTTGAGATTAGGACATTTACATGACTAGGTAGGTATATACTATAGTACTATATAATTATCACATGCACTACAGAGCTTATGGGTTTGAAGAATGTATGCCAGTGCCATTAAGGTGGATGACATAAGCAGGCCCTATAAAAGAGTCCAATGGATGGGGTTGACAGGGCCTGAAAATGTATAACGGGAGACAGAAACACTGCTGCAATGAGTTATATTTACTCACAAGCACACACTCACTCAAAGTTGCTCTTTTTGAGCTTAGAACCCCTACCTATCTCTTAGTGTATAATATAGTGCTATGTACTTATCACATGCACCATGAAACGTATGTGTACTGAAGGTGTCTGCCAGTGCTGTTAAGGTGGATGACATCAGCAGCTGTTGACAGGGAGGCCACTGTTGTGGAGGACGCTAGTCACAGGGCCATAAAATGGCTGGCCATTGCACAACAATAGGCCTGTTAGGCATGGCTGTATGGGAAATATGTACATACAGACACACACAAGGTGGCTGATTTTGGATTAGAACCCCTACCTACCTACTATTACACACTACAGCTCAAAGTACTAGTTGTACAAGTCACCGGTTACATTTACTGTACAAGTGGCTGCAGCACTACATTACTCTACACCATTATGTGGATATATATATATATATATATATATATATATATATATATATATATATATATATGTGTGTGTGTGTGTGTGTGTGTGTGTGTGTGTGTGTGTGTATGTGTTTATAGTTTACTCCTATATATGTATCTATATACCTTACTTGGATAGAAGGAAGTTTCTCTGTTCACTGTAAGAGAGGGAGCTTTGAGCAGCGTATCTGTACCTGGAGGAGTGGTTTCAGCCAAGAAATTAGTAGTTTATTGGCCATTTTGGGCTAATTTCTGTCTCTTTCATTTCCCTGCTATAAAACCCGCATTTGCAAGGTTTTTATGCTAGTATACAGCTCAGCAAGCTCCTGCCTGATGCCATGCAGGGTTCTACTACAGCAGAGATACAAAAGAGAGACTTTGGAGTGATTAGGTATCATTTTTCTGCATTTTCTTGCTGCCTTTAGCTAATTCCACCTAAAATGCTGATTTTCTAGAATTTCTATGATTTAAAAAGCTTGTTTCAGCTACATATTGTACTTATTTTACTGCCTGTACTTTAACAAAGTTGTTTTTGCGTTTAAATTACCTGTTTAACTGTTGTAGGCTACACACTCAAGGGTGATAGCCATTTCTGTGCATTTAAAGTTTTTTTGATTGTATCTGCTTTATTTTCTGGAAAAACAAACAAACAAAAAAAAAACATATACTTGTTTTCCTGCCTTTCTAAGCTAGTATATTCCAGTTTTCAGGTTAGTGCTGAATTCAGGGCTGGGTTACAAGTTTTGGCATTTGCCCATACCTTACTTGGATAGAAGGAAGTTTCTCTGTTCACCGTGAGAGAGGGAGCTTTGAGCAGCCTATCTGTTCCTGGAGGAGTGGTTTCAGCCAAGAAATTAGTAGTATATTGGACTTTTTGGGCTAATTTCTCTCTCTTTCATTTCCCTGCTATAAAACACATATTTGCAAATGTTTTGTGCTAGTATACAGCTCAGCAAACTCCTGCCTGGTGCCCTGCAGAGTTCTACAGCAGCAGAGAGACAAAAGAGAGACTTTGGAGTGATTAAGTATCATTTTTCTGTATTTTCTTGCTGCCTTTAGCTAATTCCACCTAAAACACCGATTTTCTAGAGTTTCTGTGATTTAAAAAGCTTGTTTCATCTACATATTGTACTTATTTTACTGCCTGCACTTTAACAAAGTCATTTTTGTGTTTAAATTACCTGTTTAACTGTTGTAGGCTACACACTCAAGAGTGATAGCCATTTATGTGCATTTAAAGTGTTTTTTTTATTGTATATGCTTTATTTTCTGAAAAAAAATATATATACTTGTTTTCCCACCTTTCTAAGCTTGTATAGTCCAATTTTCAGGTTAGTGCTGAATTCAGGGCTGTGTTACAAGTTTCTGTGTTTGCCCATACCTTACTTGGATACAAGGAAGTTTCTCTGTTCACTGTGAGAGAGGGAGCTTTGAGCAGCCTATCTGTCCCTGGAGGAGTGGTTTCAGTCCAGAAATTAGTAGTTTATTGGCCATTTTGGGCTAATTTCTATCTCTTTCATTTCCCTGCTATAAAACCCACATTTGCAAGGTTTTTGTGCTACTAAACAGCTCAGCGAGCTCCTGTCTGGTGCTCTGCAGAGTTCTCCAGCAGCAGAGAGACAAAAGAGAGACCTTAGAGTTATTAAGTATCATGTTTCTGCATTTTCTTGCTGCCTTTAGCTAATTCCATCGAAAACACCAATTTTCTAGAGTTTCTGTGATTTAAAAAGCTTGTTTCAGCTACATATTGTACTTATTTTACTGCCTGCACTTTAACAACGTTGTTTTTGTGTTTAAATTACCTGTTTAATGGTTGTAGGCTACACACTCACGTGTGATAGCCATTTCTGTGCATTTAAAGTGTTTTTTGATTGTATCTGCTTTATTTTCTGAAAAAAAAATATATATATATATATATATATATATATATATATATATATATATACTTGTTTTCCTTCCTTTCTAAGCTTGTATAGTCCAGTTTTCAAGTTAGTGCTGAATTCAGGGCTGTGTTACAAGTTTCTGAGTTTGCCCATACCTTACTTGGATAGAAGGAAGTTTTTCTGTTCACTGTGAAAGAGGGAGCTTTGAGCAGCATATCTGTCCTTAGAGGAGTGGTTTCAGCCCATAAATTAGTAGGTTATTGCTCATTTTGGGCTAATTTCTATCTCTTTCATTTCCCTGCTATACAACCCGCATTTGTGCGGTTTTGCGCGCCGGGCAGCACCAGTTAGCTAGGGTTATAACAATTCCTTGCTCCACAAAGTCTACTCTTCAATTTTTCCCTTGGAACTAGACAATCTTTCAACTTAAGCACTCAAGCCATTCACTTATCATACCAGCACTTGCTCAAAACTCATAGCAAGCACTAATAAACCTTAGCACTAGACCCCCCCCCATACTGTAGAGAAGGACCAGGCTCCCTATTCAACTTTACCAGCCAATCAGTAAAACAGCTCACTGTACTTATCCAGGCATGTCCAAAGGACAGTTTCAGTTGTACTCTCCGGTCCAGCTGGTGAATATGGGCATTTTGAGGCAATGTTACAATTGCCTCACATACACAGACAACCCTCTCCTCCTTCCACCAAACACTAATACATGCGAGAGATGCAATTATACAGCCAAACTGGAGGCTAAGCTCTCTCAACCCAAGACTGCACAAGGCAGTCAAGAAGAGAAGGGAATTACTTGCATCACAGCACCAGTCTCACAAAGACCTATGAAACCAGCACTGGCAAAAAACCCACATAAATACAAGAAAACATACTCGGAGGCTCTAAATAATAATCTGCAGAAACAACAGAGACCTCCAAAGCAGACAGCCAAGCAACCTGCACACCCCAACACAAACCATGAAACACACACTTCACAAAACCAGTGTGCCACACAATCACAGCCCTTAAGGCAAAATAACATACCCAACACACTAGTAATAGGTGACTCTATAGTCAGGCACACTGACATCCCACTCACTAGGCTGAACAAGGAGAAGGCTACTGTTAGCTGCCTGTCAGGTGCCAGGATCCGCCACATAACACAAGCACTCAGGTCACTCCAGAACAAGTACAAATATGACTCTGTCATTGTCCATGTTGGTGTGAATGACCTGAGCCATACCTCCCTGGACTACATGAAAAGAGACATGGAACAGCTCTCTGATCACATAGCCCAGGCTGGTATTACCCTGACCCTGAGTAGCATCCTGCCCTCATCAAGAATGATACCACGGTATAGAGAAAAAATAATCAATTTCAATAAGTGGCTAAGCTTCTGGTGTCATTCAAAGGGGATCCAGTGTCTGTCAGCCTGGGATGACATGCTCAGCAAGCCACGCTGCTTTGCTAGATATGGCTTGCACCTGTCACCCTTAGGCTTTTGAATACTAGCCAAGGCTCTTGCCACCCACATAGTGCCTTTTTTAGGAGAGGCTCAAAAGACAAACCCACCACCGTAAATAGCACAAGTAACAAAAAACCGAGGGTAATGCTACTCAATGCCAGAAGTCTAAACCTCAAAATGCACACACTCGAGGCACTCCCGCTGTAACAGAAACCTGGTTTGAGGCTCCAGAGAGCACCCCAGCATTACCAGGCTGCTACTCATACCATACATTTTGGCCACAAAACCCGGACCAAAATACAAAAGGCAGGGGAGTATCCATATTCATCAAGGATACCCACACCTCCAAGTTAGTGGCACAGCATGATGCTTCAGAGATTATCCACGTGCAGCTAACAATGGGCAAAACTGCTATTCAAATTATAGCTTGCTACAGATCACCCACCATGTCCCAGGACCCCCACTCTGCATTCATAGAAACACTGGGAAACATAAAGGTCCTACCAAACACCCTGATATTGGGTGATTTCAATTACCCAGACATTAACTGGGAGAACTACTCAAGTACAGACTCCCTTGCCCAACATTTCCTAGAATTTATAAACTCAAATGCCCTGGATCAACTGGTCAACACCCCCACTAGGGGTGACAACATATTGGACCTGGTCATTACCAACATGGGTGACCGGTGTTCCACATCGGAGGTCAACCCCTCGCTGGTTACATCTGACCATAAACTAATCACTCTGGATATCCACATTCCTCCACCACCCCTGGTCAAAGTAACCACCGCAAAAAAACTTTCAAAAGCAAACTTCACATTACTTAAGACCGAGGTGGGCAGTTTCAAAGCCCCCATGCTAAAGGATAATGCTGTCCAAGCTGCAAAATCCTTTACTAATGCACTCTATGGGCACCTACAAGAATGCATGGATTGTGCTATCCCAAACAAAACCAAGACTCACTCCTCCAAGAAAAGGAAACCAGTCTGGTGGACCCTTGCCATAAACAAGCTATACAATAGAAGGAGGAAACTGGTACAGAAAAGAGTAAAATCCCAAGAAGGGAAGACAACCCTGATCAGTATCAGAAAGAATTTATGTTCCCTCATACAATCATCCAAGGCTAGCTTCGAAAGAAAAATTGCCATGGACTCCAAAGATAACCACAAGGCATTATTTAGCTATGTCAAGAATCTAAGTGGCAATTCTCAGATCTGCTTGGAGTTAGTGCAGAATGGCACAATATACACTGCACCGACCGATATAGCCAACATCCTGGCAGACAGGTTCAGTGCAAACTTCACCCCCCTCTCACCCCCAAAAGGGTCCATAACTATACCAGAAGAATGTAGTGCCCCTAAAATCACACACACTCAGTTTAAAACAGCTCTCTCCAAAGCCAAAAACACAGCGTCAATGGGACAGGACAGTCTCCCAGGGTGCTTCCTACAGAAGCTCAAAGATGAACTAACACTTCACCTAAACACACTGTTTAAATTCAGCCTGTCCACAGGCTATGTGCCCACAGAGTGGCACACAGCAACGGTTATTCCACTCCACAAAGGTGGAACCACAACGGACCCCGGGAACTATCACCCTATAAGCCTGACTAGCTCGGTCTGCAAAGCTACGGAGTGCATCATCATGGATCTCATTAACAGAGACATTGGAAACCTTCAAACACTGGAGCCTACCCAGTTCTGCTTTGTTAAGGGTAGATCATGCCTCCTAAACCTGGTGGACTTCTTTGAGACAGTTACCAAGGCTATAGACGAGGGAAAGGTGATCCACACAGCCTACCTAGACCTTGCAAAGGCCTTCAACACCATTCCCCACTCAGGTATTATAGACAAGCTCACCAGCCTGAACATAAACCCCTACGTCATGAGATGGGTTGCCAATTGGCTCATGGACAGAACCCACATTGTAAGAGTTGCGGGAGCTAGGTCTGACACTAAATCGGTTACAAGTGGCATTCCCTAGGGCTCATTCCTAGGACCCCTCCTGTTCGGCATATATTTCTCAGAGGTACAGGCAAGCATAGGAGGACTATGGCTGACCAAGTTCACAGGCGACTGCAAACTAGGGGCTATAATTGACTGTCCAGCTGACACAGACATCCTCCAAAAGGGTCTCACTGAGGCAGATACCTGGTATCAAAACCATGGCCTCAAGCTAAATGCCAAAAAGTGCATAGTCATTCCCTTTGGAAAAAACAAAGTACCCACAAACTACCACATTGGTGGTAGCCTCCTAAATACAGAAGACATAATAAGGGATCTGGAGACCCAAGTAGATAGTAACCTCTCCTTTGATAATCACATTGCCAAAGTGGTTAGAAAATCCTTCTATGTGGCCCACCTAATCACAAAAGGGTTTGCATCCAGATCAAAAGAGGTCATTGGGCCCCTCTATGCATCACTCATCAGACCCATCATAGAGTACAATGCCCCATTTGGGATGTACCTTACAAGACACCTGCAACAACTGGAAAGACCACAGACGTACCTCACCAAGAAGATCACTGGCCTGAAGCAGATGCCCTATGCAGCTCGAATGAAGAAACTCCAGCTGTACTCGGTTGCATACCGCCTACTCAGAGGTGATCTCTGCCTGACATACAAGGCCATGTCCAACCCAGAATTGATGGACATGCTCCACCTAAAGAAAACCATATCCCCTTGAGTCACATGCTCCAGGGATCTAAACCTCACCACAACAATAAATAGGATGTGCTGGAGGGATAGATTCCTGTCCCTGAGACTTCCCATGCTATGGAACAAGATTCAAATCTACATTAAGCAGCGCTCCTTGCTAACCCTCTTCAAGAGAAACCTTGGCGAGTGGATGGGAAACAGAAAGTTTACCCCTGGGATCACTTCAATGGCTCTGCTGCTCAGAGGCACAGGGAACTAATCTAAGGGGGTGGCGAAAGCCACCACATTCTGGCTAGGCTTATAAATGCCTTCGAGCAGCTAGCCTAGTACCTACCTATGAACCTATGAACATACATACACACACACACACACATATATATATATATATATATATATATATATATATATATATATATATATATGCCACATAGTGATAGCTAAGGGTAATCATGTCTGAGGGGGATAGGTAGAGACACATATATATACATACCTGTCTGTATGCACAGAGATATATTCACATATCAGTTCTTTAGGCAGATGAGGCATCAGACATGGGCCGAAATTAGCTATGTGCAGGAGCATGCCCAGTGTGACAATCAGTACTTACAAGGTGACTCCAGGCCAGACCTACCTGTACTCCAGTCCGGGATTTTGTGTGCTACAGCCAATTAATTGCTGCACCTGATTCAGCAGTCCAGGACCTCTCTGATATTATGTCCAAGGGATTTCCCGGCTGTGTGCTGCACATAATAGCTGAGTCATACCTAGGGCATGTACAGATTGTAATGGACTGTGCAGAGTTTTGCATCATATGTCTGGTATGTTCTACATAGTATAGTGATTTTCTGGTACATCAGTGGCAAATCATTATAGATTGACATTAGGAACTGACGAAAGACAGTTGCTTTACTGACTCCATACAGAATGGGGAACCCATGCTACTGGGAGACCTGTTATTCTCTGCACTTTCTACATTTGTGTGGCCACTAGTTAATCCTTCTTCTTATATGTGGGCCTTTGTCCCACTCCTGTTCATGGCTTTGTCCATATTTCCTGCTCTAAGTAGTTGCAGATATCCTGTGACTGGGGTACATTATGTAACACCACAAACAGGGTTACAGACTTCAGACCTCTGACTGTACCTGTTTTGTAGGATGACCAGCATTTCACCCCATATGTCTGCTCTGCTCTTCATACAGTTGTTTTTTTTTTTTGTAATACACTATTACACAGTGATCACTGACTTGTTGTAGGTACTGACACAGTTACATGATGGCCTTTACATCCTGCTGTTACTCTGCCTTGTTACAACCTCCTGTTATACTAGCCACCTTCTAAGTTACTAAGAGCATGTGCAATGTCCATAGCTGTGGGCGACCTGTCCCTCCCATATCTTTAGTGTTGTCCAGCTTTCTTGCAGTAACAAATAGTGACATATTGACAGTCTGTGGGACTTCTACAATAGGAGTACCTCACATGTAAAATTGTAAGTGCAGCTGGCTACAAACCATGAACACCATCAACCATGCTAATGTACTTAGCCCACTGAGCCACACCAGCCACCAGAAAGTGAAGATTAATTCCTGACACTATCAACAACAGACAGAAATACACTTTGACCCCTACATATTGAGGAAATAGAACATGCTGGCAGGTTGTATGGGGCAGCTCTAGGATTGTGTGGTCCGCTGCTATAACCTTGAAAGCATACTGCTACTGCATGTGTATGGGAACATGGCTGTGTTGGGGGTAAGGGACTCTAGCATTGAGAGTCATACGTCTGTCCTATGATCCCGCTGTTTGGCATTTCCTTTGTATACCGAAGTGGGTTTTGTTGCCTTGCGGCCTACTACATATTATTGGGCAACCAGCATTCGACAGAGAGTTCCTGTTGTCCCACATAGCTGTCAGTTCTCTGCAGGTAGCCCAGTAGCCCACTCTATTCCCTTGCAAACATGCAGCAGGTCCATACATATGCTGCCATAGTTTAGTATCCCATACGTTTGTTGTACAGAAAAGTGATATACCTTGTGAATGCAGCAGTTGAGATAACAGTGCTTCAGGGCTGACTCTGTCTGGTGCATGCAACATGCAGCCAATACACAGTTAGGTACAGGTTGTGTGGTCTGGCTGGCATTCTTTTTACTATGTATGTGAGTCAGAGTTAGGTGTCAGTTCCTAGGACCCTAGGTTGTCAGTGCATATGCTATGCATTGCCTCTTTGCCATGGCCAGTGTGTACTGGGCATGCCTACATCTGCCTACAAAGACAGGCTCAGGGGGTTCCTCCTCCAAGTCCTCCTGTGGATGTGGCTGTGGGGACCTTGCACTGGTGGGGGGCTGTGTGTCCCTTCCCTGTGATTATCCTGCAGCAGCTGTTTCTGCAGGATCATATTGTGTAGCATGGCACATACTGTGAACATCTGTGCACATGTGACTGGAGAGTACTGCAGGGCTTCACCAGATATATCAAGGCAGTAGATCCATGACTTGAGCAGCCCAAACATATGCTCTATGATGTTCTTAGTTTGTGCATGTGCCTCATTATGCCATTATTCAGTAGGTGTCTGTGCATTTCTGATGGGTGTCATCATCTATGGTTTCAGTGCATAGCCAGAATCCCCCAGCAGATGGCAATACAGGATGTTCCCCCTGGCAAACATCTGGTACAGCTGTGATGTATGACAGATATGAGAGTCATGATAACTGCCATGGCTGCCACCACACATACTCATGATAACTCTCTGGGCATTGCACACAACCTGGCAGTTGATGGAGTGATACCCCTTGTGGTTGACGTAGACTTTACCCTCCTCACCAGGTGGTGCTTTGATGTGGACATGAGTGCAGTCTATGACAGACTGTACCTCAAGGTAGTGTGCTATACATTGGAAGAGATGCATACTGCTGCCCCTCTTCTCAAGGGTGTGGGGTAAATAAATGTTCTAAGTGGAAGTTGTTTGCAAAGCAGCCAGGAACTGATGGAGTACCCTGAATACATATGCCTGTGAGACCCCCATCATGTCCCCAGTTGGTCTTTGAAAAGTAACTGTAGCTAGTATTCTAAGGGCTACACATACCTTTGTTTCCACTGGGAGGGATTCCCCACTATTGACTCTGGGTCTGTGTTGAAGGCGGCAAAGCTCAGTGAGTTCTTGTAGTATGTCCTTGCCCCTCCTGTAGTGCCCTACAATCTCCAGCTCATGTAGTTTCTGGAAGGTTACCCTGGGCCTGTACACTCTTCTCCTTCTCAGTCTACCACTACCCTCAGCCTCTAGCACATACAGATGTAGCAGAGCAGCAGCAGCCCCTAGCATTCTGTCAGTTAAAATTCCCAAGTCTGTACTCCAATGGTGCAGAGTATGGGTGAAAAATCTGATTGTAGGCTGTATGCATACTTTATAGTAGTGTGCTGCAGATGCAGCCTGTGTGATTACTATGATGCATTCCACCAGCCGGGTATATCAATGAGGGGTTTGAATGGCCCAGTGTCAGTGGAACACAGGTTATCGGTAATTTGGAAATGATTGGCTTTCCCAGGCTATGCTATTTCTTTCTTTTTTTTTTTTTTAATGCCTTGCCTGCCATGGCATGCAAACCTGTGGCACTGGTATAAACACTGTTCAGTAGTCTGGACACACTCCCATGCATGAGCACACTCAGCATGTCTTAAACCAGCTAAAGCATTCACCCTGCAGCTAAACCAAGCTTAGCAGCAGTGGACACACTGCTTAACTGAGTGGCGCGCCACTGAAACAGGCACTGCTGAGCTCCAATCCGCTTGAACATATTGTGATACACCCCCTTTTGATGTCAGCTAACTGTTCTGCAGACACCAACATGGTTCTGGGGCTACACAGGTTTTGTCTGTGGACTCAGTGGCCCATTTTTGCTATTCAGTAACTACAGCTCGTTTGCATACAGTTCCTTGCACATAACCTGGATACTTCACTATTCCAGGGCCTGCCTCCTTAGCAACCACTGATATCTACCATTGTACATACTGCATGCAGGGCTCTATAATGCATTATTCTCTGTTATGTCATCTTTTTCCTTTTTATCATTTCTATAATTTTTTTTTTGCATAACGTCACGTTTGTGTGCTGCTGTGTGCTGCACAAATGTAATATGGGTATTAAAATGAAACATTTATTTTATATTATTTTCATTAGATTTTGGAGTCACAGGGCATGGTTTTGCACATATCTGTGCTTACTACGACATTTCTGACCTTATAATTGAGCTGTTCAGTGAGCTTCAATTTCTACATTTTTGTGCATGGAAATTTTCCAAGTACACTTCTAACACCAACAAGGGTCCTGCACTGATACCTGTCTACTTGCTGGATCACAAAACAGCCTCATTTGCATGCGCTTCATCTGCTTATGATGTGATCTGCATGCCATGAACACTTCTGTATCTGCAAGCTCATGCACGCCTCTCTGCTCTGTTTACTGGATTGCACTGAGCCTTACTTCCATGTTATCTGCATCTATGTACGCTTTACTGAATTCCCACCTATATCTATATATATATATATATATATATATATATATATATATATATATATATATATACACACACACACACACACACACACACACACACATATATATATATACATATATATATATAATCTGTATATATATGTATATAAATATATATATATATATATATATAATCTGTATATATATATATATATATATATATATATATATATATATATATATATATATATATATATATATATATATATATATACGCACATATGGATCACATTCAGAAGATGGATTCAACAGAAAGTCGAACTTCATATGGTCGAGACCATATGATTGACTTTCCGCAATGTTGAAGCTTTTGAATGGAGATCGTTGTACAGTGGTGATTAGGGAATTTACCCTTTTTCCCACTGCAGTGCGATCTCAGAGTTGGTATATATAATATGCAGGGGGTGGCTCAGCCCCTCACTTCAGCTTGTCCCCCTTCAAAAATGCAACATTTGTTGTTTTCTGTTTTTCACCTTTTTATAAACTGCTACAGGCTTTTCAGTTCTAAGCTGATTTAATGTTTCTTGCTTCAGTAAACTGCCATTTGATATTATGGCAGTTTTGATCTTATGACATAGTTCTGTGTGTGTGTGTGTGTGTGTGTGTGTGTGTGTGTGTGTGTGTGTGTGTGTGTGTGTGTGTGTGTGAGAGTGTATATGTGTGTGTGCGCATGTGTTTATCTATTAATCTATACATAATATACACAAATAGTTATCCTTGCCTTTGTCAGTTATCCTTGCCTGTATAAAAGCTGAAAAGGAAGTGAGGTGTAAGTTAACTACAATGATAGCATGGTATGTTGTATGGTCTTGCATCTATAGAAATGCGATTATTTATAAACTTCTTGGAGGTTGCACAACATCTCTTGTCCTGGTTTTTTTTTTTATTTATTAAGCCTTTTGATAGGATGCAAATTCAGAAGGTGAAGATGTATCTGCCAGAACAGAAGAAACATATTTTCAGAAATGCATTCATGATTTTGTTGTAATAGCTTCGGTGTTATGACATATTGTTCTTAGTATAAATATGGCTCAATTGCACATATCCAGAATTTTGTAGTGTAATAAAATTGTTTATAAAAGAGGAACCTTTGGATAAGAAGTTACCTTCATTCATCTGGTGTAAGTCTGAAAAAATGCCATATGCAAATTTCCTTTGTGTTGCTTGGGTTAAAAACAAACAAAACAGACAACAAAAAGTATATACTTCTCTTAATTTTCTTGATGAAAAATAATTGAAGGTCTTAGAAATAAGTTCAATAATTATTGTCAGTTTAGGAAAAAAAAATTAGGGCAAATCCAATGAACCCTGCACAGTCCGCCTAGACCGTGTGTGCATCCACCATAACCCGCAAATGGTAGCACACTGTTTTGTATTCAGTAAGTGGCTCTACACAATGTGTAGAGGTGTGCAACTACAGTAAACTCCATGGCATGCTAACTAAAGCATAAGTAGCTGAACTGCATGCTAATCAACCAATCCAAGAAGGAGGAGCTATTTAACAAGCTGCATAGCAACTGAGTAGACTCAGCACTGTTTTTTTCCCTGCCAGTTCCAAAACCCATTGGAATACAGCCACAGAAAGGAGTCTACACAGAAAGAATGTTAGTGACTGCTGTTGCTTTAATTCATGTGACTGCACAACAAGCTGTAGTCTGTGCTTCTGATGCTAATAGTCCACAGCCAAGAAGACAAAGAGTTTTCAGACCCCAATTAACTTATCACAGTCTGCATGAGGTTGAAATTAAATTGTGGAGTGCTACAGTTTAGATAGAGACACAGTACAGGAACTCTCTCAACCTAAACTCAGACACAGGGCAAACCAAGGGGAACTAATATAAGTGGAGGCTAAGGTATGTGCAACACTTAAAATTTTAGCTACAGGAACCTTTCAGAGACAAACAGAGGACGTGCTGGGGATGTCACCAGAATCAGCATCTAGGATCCCCCATCAATTCCTGAATGCTATGCTCCAGCATGCCATTGATCTCATATATTTCACCTTACTCTTGAGGACAGGACCATTAATATGCAAGAATTCTACCCTGTAACACAATACTTTGAAGTACTAGGTGCCATAGATTGTACACATATAGAAATGAACACATCACCCAATGAACAGGGAAGAGTCTACATAAATAGAAAGGGCTTTCACTCCATTAACTGCCAAGACACGTGTAATGCTAAGAGAATAATCTTGAATGTGTGTGCTGGCAACCCAGGCAGTTACCAAAACTGACATATCTGGCACACCTCCCAAATGTATCAGATGATGTTCGTCGTCTCCCATTGCTGCAGTCCTGACAAATGGGTACTCCGCTGCCCACCATCGGCCCGAATACCAAAGGGCTAGAACCGGCGTCGGTCATGGGCGCCTGAGACTGACGTAAGTACTTGTCAGTACAAATGCGCATGACCGATGCCATAACCTCAGTCTTTCTTGCCGCATGGTCCTAAGCAGAAGCAGTTTTTGCAAGTGCCGTTCTGGAATTGTCGGTTTTCGTGTTTCAGACCGGATACCAAGTTGGCTAAGTACCCTGTTGGGGACATTTTTTGTCTTTTTCTTGCCTCAGTATTGCCAGATGTCAGAAAAAGTTAATAACTGTATTTCTTGTGGGAAACAGATTCCTCATAGGGATTACCATTCACTCTGCATTCCTTGTTTAGGGCCTGAACACGACGTTGTTGGGTGTCGCTTTTGTGCTACTTTTAACAAGCGTACTATTAAACGTCGGTTGGACTGTGCTAGGCTGGTGTTTGGTAAACGTTGTAATTATAACATGCCGTCGGATTCTCCGACGACTGGTTCTTCTAAGAAGCGCAAAGAAAAGTCTTTGTGGTCCAAACAGGATGAGGCGTCCACTCCGGACGTCGGTTCTGTGGAACCACTGACTGCTTCCGTGGCTCCTTCTGACAGTTTACCAGTGTGTCAAGGGGAGCCTTTGTTACTGCAGGAAGTGGCTACACCTGTGTTAGGCCAGGCTGAGGGTGCTTCTTTGTTGTCAGTGGCTTCCTCCCCTCATAGGGTAGTTAGACCTCCTCCTTCTCAAGGCAAAGGCCATTCTAAATCTAGGTCTATCCCTGCTGGTGCTAATCCCCAGGGTCCAGCTCCTAGGAAGCACATGTTAAAGATGGCTGACGATTTGATTACTTTAATTAGGGGTTCCATGCCCCCCCCTGTGAAGAGGCCCAGGATAGACACAGAGTTGGAGGGTCTGGTTCAGTCTTCCAATGAGTCAGATTCCTCTGTGGAAGAGCTTCAGGATTTCCCTCCCTATTCTGATTCGGAGGCTGAGGACGCTACTCCCTCTGCGTCCCCTCCAGAAGATTTTTCTTTCTCTGAAACTTTGCATTCCATGAGAGAACATTTCCAGTGGGATGGCCAGGATTATTCTGATTCTCGTAAAAGGCTAAGAGAATTCTTGTTTTTACCTCAGCACAGGCCTTTGGCTATTCCCCCTGTACTGGATGTTGTTCAGGATGTATTTTCTGAGGCTGCCCTTAACCCAGATTCTCTGCCTCCTGCCCCAGTTAAACCAGATAGATACTACAGGGTTCCGGAAGCTCACAAGTACTTGTATAAGAGTCCTAGGGCTGATCCAGAAACTATTTCTCAAGGCCCCAAAGGTGTTAAGGCTTCTGTGGTTAAGAATCCGGTTCCTCTGGACAAGGATGCTAGGGCCCTGGATAGGTGGGGTAAAAAACTGTATACCTCTTCTACTTTAGCTATGAGAGCTTTAAATTGTCAATTTCATATGCTCAGGTATCAGAATTATTTGCTAAGTCAATTGAAATGTAAAGTGGATGCTTTAGCTGAAGGTGTTGACTGTAAGGAGCTTCAGGATTTAGTGCATGCTTCAGACCAGGTTGGTAAGCATTCTTTGCAGTGTGGTTTTGATGCTTTACAAGCTTCTTCCAGGGTGGCTGCTACTAGTTCTGTTGTTCAGACATGCCTGGCTTAGAGATCAGTCCTTGTCAGAGCATGTTAAGGCTCGCATTATGGATGCTCCTTTGCAATCTGATGTTCTTTTTGGCCCTCCAGTTGAATCAGTTTTGAAAAAAATGGAGGAAAAAGCTAAGTCTATGCAGACGGTAAAGGACTTCTTACAGGTTCAGCCCCCTAAGTTCAGTAGGAATTGGCCTGCTAAGGGATGGTCTTTTCCCTCTTCGGATTTTCATTCTAGGGGCAGGTCGAGGCGTGGTAGAGGTCGGGCTTCCTCTCAGGGCCCTGTTACTTCTAGGCCTTTGAATTCTTTTACCCCTTCTGCTGGGGTGGGCAGGGGTCAGTCCTTTCGGAAGCAGTCCCAATGACCTGTCTTCAGCTGCCAGACTCTGCTTTGCTGGCAGCTCCTCTAGGAGGAAAACTGGGACTTTTCAAAAGGAATTGGCATTTGGTTACCCAAGACAAATGGGTATTGGACATTATAACTCGAGGCTACAAGTTTAATTTTCACACATTCCCTCCTTTCAAAGGTATGCCGGATGTGCCTCATCAGCAAAGACTGGAAGCGCAGGCACAGATTTTTTCTCTGCTCCGGTTGGGAGCAATACAGGCAGTTCCTTCTGTGGAAAGCGGGTTTTATTCTCGTCTTTTCTTAGTGCCAAAGAAGGGAAATACTTGGAGGCCCATTCTGGATTTATCCATTCTAAACACCTTTCTGGAAATTCCGCAATTCAAGATGTTGCCACTGCAGCAGCTGTTGCCTATGCTAGGCAGAGATCACTGGATGGTGACTTTGGATCTCAAGGAGGCCTATCTTCACATTCCTATCAGGCCCAGTTGCAGGAAATTCCTGAGGTTTCGGACTGGGAATTTGCATTATCAGTTCTCTGCATTGCCCTTTGGCTTATCTACTGCACCCAGGGTGTTCACAAAAGTCCTGGCTCCAGTAATAGCTTTTCTCCGGCTAAGAATTCAAATTTATCCTTATCTGGACGATTGTTTGATACTGGCTCAGGGCAAGCACGAACTTCTTCGACATCTGCAGTATGTGATGACAGTTTTCAGATGCCTAGGGTATTCTGTGAACGAAATAAAGTCCAGTCTAGTACCCTCACAGGAGATGTGTTTTCTGGGTGTGAGACTGAATACAGCTACTCAGATGGCATCTCTTACCCCGGACAAACAAAGAAATCTTCACCTATACTTCCAACAGCTATCCGTAATGTCCAGGCTGACTGCAAGGACAGTCCTTCAAGCCTTGGGGTTCATGGCATCTTGCATTCTAGTACTTCCCAATGCCAAACTGCATATGAAGAAGCTACAATGGTATCTCAAAAGCGTTTGGACTCAACACAGCCACGATTTGGATACTGTCATTCGGATTCTACCTTGCATTCAGAAAGAATTTGTGTGGTGGGCTCAGGAATGTCACCTAAACAAGGGACTCTCTGTGACCCAACCGGAGGCAAGTCAGATATTAACGACAGAGTCAGCCTGGGAGCTCATTTCAAAGGAAAATGGATTCAAGACCTTTGGCCCCCGGAGCTGCTTCACTTGCATATCAACATGAAGGAGATGCTGGCAGTTCATTTTGCATTGAAAGCATTCAAGGATCTACTTCGACCGGGACTGGTGTTGATTCGAACAGACAACACAACTGTCATGTGGTACATCAACAAGCAGGGGGGAACTCATTCTTACCCTCTTTGCAGACAAGCAATGCTGTTATGGGAAACTGCTTTGGATCTGCACATCACTGAGCACAGTTTCTGCCAGGAGCACAAAATTCGTTAGCAGATGTTCTGAGCAGACAGATGGTGGATCCTCATGAATGGAAGTTGGACCCTCAGGTATTTCTTCAGTTGACCATGGCTTGGGGAACTCCAGACATAGATCTGTTCGCTTCTCCTCTGAATTCCCAACTACCTCTGTTTTGCACAAGGCTGTTTCATCCGAAAGCCTGGAAAATAGATGCTCTATCCTTCAGTTGGAGCAACCTTCACGTGTATGCCTTTCCTCCTCTGCCTCTTCTTCCAAAGGTCCTGTTGAAAGTCAGGAGGGACAAACCTTGTATGATCCTTATAGCGCCGGATTGGCCTCGTCAACATTGGTACCCTCTGTTGAGGAGCCTAATTCACGGGACACCTTGGCCATTACCACGGATTCCTCACTTATTGTCTCAAGAAAACAATCATTTTCTCAATGTCAGGGTGCAATCCCTACACCTGACAGCCTGGCGCATTCAGTTTTAGAGGATGAGGGCCTTCAGCTCCCTCAACAGGTTTTAGATGTCCTTTTGGAAGCCAGGCGTCCTAGTACTTGAAAAGTTTATGCTGATAAATGGAAGAGATTTTTTCTTTGGAGTTCAGCTAAAGGCCTTGATATCACATTGCCTAATTTGAGTTGTACTTTGCAATATTTGACTATGTTACTGGACAAGGGTTTGTCCTTCTCTTCTATAAAAGTGCATGCTGCAGCTATTTCTGCTCACTATGATGGTGATCCTCCTTTATTTTCACATCCTTTGCTTAAACAGTTTCTTAGAGGGGCAAAGAATATACGACTTGAAGGGCTCCTACTCCTGCCTGGGATCTTAATTTTGTTTTGGAAAACTGACTCTGCCTCCTTTTGAACCTGCAGCTACGGCTGAATTGAACTTCTTGTCCTGGAAGACTGCTTTTTTATTGGCTGTTACTTCTGCTAGAAGGGTATCTGAATTACAGGCTCTCATGGCAGTGGAACCTTTTCTGATTTTTCACCAGGATAGAGTTTCCTTGCGTACTAATCCTACTTTTCTGCCTAAGGTAGTTTCTAATGTGGCATTGAACCAATCTATACATTTGCCTACTTTTTATGCTAACCCCCAAAATGAAGGGGAAAGAGTTTTGCATTCTTTGGATGTGCATAGGCAGTTACGGTATTATTTGTTCAGAACCAATGAGTTCAGGAGATCTCAACAGTTATTTGTTTCGTTTGCTGTGGCTTCAAGTGGGAAAGCTGTCTCGAAACAAACTATTTCCAAGTGGATCAGCCATTGTATTGCTTTTTGTTACTCTCATCATGGAAAGGAGGTTCCAGTTGGGATCAGGCCTCATTCTACTAGAGCTACGGCCACCTCTACTGCTTTTTTGAGAGGGGTAGCTACTAAAGACATTCTAGAGGCAGCTACTTGGAGTTCTGTACATACCTTTACAAAGCATTATCATTTGCCTCTTTATTCTAGGTCTAGGGCTGGGTTTGCCACTGCAGTCTTACAGGGCATGTCTGCAGCTCCTCCTGCTATTTAGTTGGCCAGCCTCCCTTTTCCGTTGCTCTGGGATTCTACCCATTTGTCAGGACTGCAGCAATGGGAGGCACGAACATAGTACAGTTTTGTACCTACCATAAATGTAGATGTTCGAGGATCTCCATTGCTGCAGTCCTCTCCCTCCTTCCCCTTTTTCTTTTTAGATTGGGGTTTTGGGTGGTGTTTTTTTTTTTGCATTCTGACGTCTGAGGCAAGAAAGACTGAGGTTATGGCGTCGGTCATGCGCATTTGTACTGACAAGTACTTACGTCAGTCTCAGGCACCCATGACCGACGCCGGTTCTAGCCCTTTGGTATTCGGGCCAATGGTGGGCAGCGGAGTACCCATTTGTCAGGACTGCAGCAATGGAGATCCTCGAACATCTACATTTATGGTAGGTACAAAACTGTACTTTCACTAGGGGGGTATCCCACAGGGACCTTTACTAAAGGATACAGGTTATGCACTGGAACTGTGGATAATGATGTCCATCAGAAATGCACACACACCAGCAGAAAAACAACATAATGAAGCAAATGCTCAAACCAGAAATATCATAGTGCATGTGTTTGTCTCTTGAAGTTGCAGTTCCACTGCCTAGATACATCTGCGAGAGTCCTGCACACATGTACTAAAATCTTCACCATCAGTGGCATGTTTCACAACATAATCTTGAGAAAACAGTTTCAGCAGGGTCAACAAATGGAAGGGGCACAATTCCCACCACCAATGACAAAGTCACTACAGCCACACGCAGGTGAGGAGTCAGAGGGAGAAAGGTCAGCTACTCTGGTGTAAGCAGACATGGGCGTGCTCAATATGCCTTCGCATTGGCTAAGAGACAACGCATAGTACACTCACCCACTACCTAAGGGGCTAAAACCTTCATCCTATGCACATCTTAGTGTAAAGTATAACATTGATGCCAGGCAATGCTCATAATCTTTACCTACCAATGTAATGGCCATGTACTCCTAGCATTAGACAGACTCAGCCCTGAATTAAACTGTAGCAACTGCTTGATTTACAAGGTAAGTGTTGAACCTGGAGGGTTAAGACAGAACTGTGTTATAATACAAATGAATGGCATATCCTTGCATGTTGTTATTTAGCAATGAAAGGAAGGAAAGGTTGGTAATTTGTACAGCAATGACTTTAAAATATGATATCAGAGACTTATTTCGATACATGTGCCATCTATCAAGTAAATGGCCTTAGGCATCAAAGATTCACAAATTCATACCTCTCCAACGTACTGATGGTCACATAATGTCTTCAGTTTAGCCTGAGACTTTTGTACTGGAAAATCATTAAAGACAGAAGGTAGAATGTAATGAGATACATTTCAGTTTCAGACTTCACAACCCTCAGAAGATTCTTAAAAATACTGATGCAGAAAATTGCTTTGATTATATCAACTTTCCAACGTTCTAAGATCAAAATAAGTCATAAGTGCAATTAGCAAAACAACATCACAAACACAGATATACTAAACACTAAGTCAGCTATGAACCCTGAGCATCAGACACACAGCTTATGTATCTCTGAATTCCAAAGATAGAAAACAAGGATATGGCATAGTTATCATAACATGCACAGAGTGTTGGGGGGGGGGGGGGCAGGAAGCCTAGACTGACACAAAAGGTAAGTGAGTGCATGTGAGTAAGAAAGTGAAGCAGGCAAACATTTGAATAAAGTAACAAATGGCCAGTGAGACAGAATGAGCTATAAGTCTCACAGATGAACCATGTAAGTATTGTGTGTGGGTGTCTGTATGGGAACTTCAGGTGAAATTGTTGTGTGAGTACCTGCAAGAGCACTGCCAAGCTCTGTGCTAGCTCTACACCTTAGTATGTCAGACAGATGCGAGTCATGCATGGTATAGGTGGCAATTCATCATTACTGTACCCGACCAAGAGAACTGAATCGGAAAGGAACTGCAGTGGCATGTCCTTGCCCATGATCAGATGCATTGCTACTACCTGAATGTGACTAATGTCTGCTGGATGAGCTCCCCTCAAAAAGACACCCAGGACCATGACCCCATGGCCTGCCATGCCCTGGTGTGGACACCTCAACAACTGATGGAGCAGTGGAAGCAGTGCAACTAGAGGAACATGATTGGGAATGGCCACGACAACTAATATCAAATGATTTGTCTGACCTACGCCCATGTCAATGCCACCCCCCTCCCAGCAGATGTTTTATCACAGGCACTGCCTTTTCCAAAGTGTCATACATCCGATCCATTAGATCGGCAACATGGTGGAGGCAGTCACACATGTCAGTCTATGCAACATATACAACCCTAAGAGTTTCACTTAAAAACACTGGAACATGCCTGTGCCTCCACGATGGCCTTAAACATACATTGAGTGGCAGTGGAAGACACACCTGTATCAGGTGGTGGATGGACAGCAGGCCTCCTCCGAGTACCCCTAACAACGATCTTGCATGGCACCTCACCCACACTTTGGCTATGGCAAGAGTTAACAGGCATTGAAGCCACAGTAACAGCACTAGCCTGATCTAGTGTTTCACCCACCACATGTCCAATATCTGAGGGCTCACTGGAATGGGTTGCCATAGGCCTACTGGCTGTGTCCATTGGAATTTCAGGAGATGGCTTGAACCTCTTGTCAGATTCAACCTCTGCACCCCCCAACTGAGCCTCTGTTTGACCACCATCATCATCAGAGTCTGCTGATACTCTGACATCAGGTGATAGTAGTCCCACCCTTCCAGTGTCAGGATCACCTGTGATAATAAGCAACAAACACAGGAAAACAATTATTACCTACTGTTAGAAAAATATGTATTAATGTGTGTATTAGCAATATGCTTAGTGCATTTAGAGCTTGAAAAGGGTTAACACATTTATTCTATTTCATACTGCATAAATCTGTACAAACTGCAGTTGCTTTCTGACCTTGTACTGTTAGCTAAAATCTTGCTTGTGCCTTGGAAATTTACTGAGAAGCAGGTGATTTCTGCTTGAGTTAGGAAAATAATGAATAGAACAATACTACTTGTATGAAACTTAAACAAGAAGTCCCGCTGTGCCATGAGAAAATACACAGCTGTAGAAGTTACAGATAATTAGTACAAAGCCTGCTTGAAAATATGAACTGCAATCAGCATTTGCTTGTATCTGTATTAGAAAAGTACCTTGAAAAGTAACACTGTATAATAGACGCTTGTAAATGGATTAATGGTCACCAAGGCCAGGTTGTTTTTCTGAAAAGTTTCTCACAAATCTAGTCATGTCAGCAGAAAATCTGAAGTAACATCTGCTGTAGAACAATACTGAAAGTTGTGTTTGATTACGTCAGCTTAGAAGGCCATGTCTTGTAAAATAGTATAAGAATGAACATACTTCCTGTTAGTAGTTAGACAAATCCTTGTATTTGCATGTTTTTGTCTCCTTGCTGCAAGTAAATTAAAGTGCCTTTACTGAACCTTACGTGTATTGGTCTTTGAAGTTTTTTCCTTTGACAGATAGGTCCTTCGGACCGGAAACCTTCACTTCACCTTGGATTAGACAGGCCAGGTGGCTTGAAACTGTACGGGGAAGAATCCACATCGGTTGTTCTTACTTGAAAAGTCCTCTGACTGAATTGTCGTACAAAAGAGGTCAGCCACTTTCTGATCTGCGACTGAAGGACGGGTTTACTCGAACCAGGTGATCAATCACGAAGGCTCAGGTAAGGTGAATGTACCTTATTTTTCTGTTTTAGATTAGGGACTAGATTTGTATTTGTTCTGTTAAGTCTTTATTTTTAAGTCAGGGACAGAAAGATTACTGTCTTGTCATAGATCAGGAAACAGAGCAGGTAGGCAGTCATTCTGAAGAGACTATAAAAATATCCATGGTACCACGTTAAAAATAAGGTGTTACATAACAATTAAAAGGGGTAGAACAAAATGGGTAATAATTGTACAAAAAGGTCCCAAAATCCGCCGTTAACCAAAGACACGAAATACATGCAGTCACAACGTGCTGATAATATTAAATACTACTCAAAATGGGTTAATAAGTATGAATTTGATGGTAAACTAGAGAAATCCTCACTTGCCAAACTTGTCAAACAGCTTAAAACCGATTCTAGAGGTCAGGTACAAAAGCAACGTCAATTAGGAATTCCTCAGGCACACAGGTGGATTGAGGAAGTAAACCGAAGGGAACAAAAGAGTAATAATTCAAAAGCAATGTTTTTAGATAAGGAGGACAATAACATAGTAATAGCGTCAGCCCCTCCACCTCCTTTACCAGAATATGAGGCAAGTGAACAAATTAGTCCACCCCCCGCGATATCCTACTGTCACTGTGAGTAGAGACACTACAAAAGCAAAACTGTTTGTTAGAGATCCCATCGAGACCAGGTCTCGAACACGGGCAGGAAACTCAAAAGGGGACATTGAGTTATATCAAATGGGTAGAAATTCACGATTTATGAATGAAGAAGAAATATGTCCACTTATAGAAGTGCCTAATCCTCAGGCAGGGCAAGAAGGTCAGGACCCAACTATTCTAGTGTATAGACCCTGGACTCCAGAAGACATCCGGAAAGTCACTGAGGGAATTCCCCATCCAAAAGTTAATTTTAGAAAGTTCTTAGAAGATTTGCAAGGAATGAGGCTGAGTTATAATTTAAACGGAGAAGAGGTAGAAAAAGTAGTCAGACAAACTGTGGGACCAGATTGGCACATGACTAGTGGCGACTGGAATCCCTGTGATATTGCGCTCAGGCCCCTCCCACATAGCAGCACAGAATTAGACAACAGAGTGAAAGGTCTTACAGACCGCATCTCTGAGAAATGGAAGCCTAGGGCAGACTGGACTTGCATTAATCAATGCATCCAACAGGAAGGTGAAACTGTTGACCGATATTATGCCAGACTATTGGAATGTTTTAATAACCATTGTGGAATGCAGGTTCCTGAAGACCAGACACATGATTCCCCATACAAGCAGCAGTTAAAGAATGCATTTTTGAAAGGCAGTATTGCAACTATAAGCAGCTTTATTACAAAACACATGGTAGATCATCGTACAAGCAGGTTACAGTCATTTCTTCAATATGCTAGACATACCGAAAGGCATTTTAATAGCAAAAAGAAAAAGAAAGTCCAAGTATTTTCTGTAGAAGATGGAGCAGAAGTATATGTAGTACAGTCCGGGAAAAATGGCAAGAGAAATGCCCAGGGGAACAAAAAATCTGATCAACGATCAGAGGACTTTGAAGGGCAAAAGAAAAGGGTGAATGTTTTCAATGTGGTAAGAAAGGACACTTGGCAAGGGATTGCAAGAAAAACAAGAAGGCAACCACGGAGGATAAGGAGGGTGAGGAATGACTATATGGTAGTCAGGAATCACTAGAAGGGGATAGTGGAGAAAGGACAAATGAGTATGTGATAGAGGGAGTAGAGAATGTGACAGAAGAAATAGAGGAAGTGCAAGAAGTCACGGATAGTAAAGAAAATGAAATATTGGATTTGGCTTTATTGAGCTTAGAGCTCTATTTAGCAGACACGAAACCAGAAGTTACACTCCTGGTAGAAGGGAGGGAAGTCAGATTCTTGTGTGACTCAGGGGCATCACGGACCCTGGTACATCCCTCCAAACTGCCAGAGAATTCAGAGTCACCTGATTACATATTAGTGAAAGCAGCTAATGGACAGCTGTATCGGGAGCCCCTCTCCCACAATATTGTGATAACTGATCCTGTTTCAGGATTGACCCAGAAAAGCAAAATTGTTGTATCTGCAAAATGCCCAGTAAACCTCTTGGGCAGAGACCTTATGCAGCTATTTGGTATAGCAGTAGTTCCGACTATGCAGGGTATGGAAGCACAGTGACAAATTGATACCTTTGCAGTGCAATTGGAGGGTGAAATATTTTATTGGTACAGCCAGGACTTGGTTACGACTGGTCCAGGGGCGGTGACTGAAGAGTTGATGAAGATAGCCATCAGCAAGTTCCCCTCCCTTGACATTGATAAACAGAATTTGTTGCACTGCACTCTGTATTATTGTAATACACTAGGACCTGATAAGGAATATGAGCAAGAATTGTTTAGAAATTGTGCAAACAGATTGGTATTACATAATCTGTACTGGGACACAGAAGGGAACAGTGTAGCCAGCTGTTTGTTGCCCCAGGAGTTTTTTGCACTTTATAAATCTAATCGATTACCACATGTTAGCTTAACTAAGGACAAGAATGTAAAATGGGTAGACTTAGGAGAAAAAGTCACGAGATAGGAAAAACAGACAGAGTTAGAACTGTCAGAACAGGGAATACAAGTGCAGAAACTGAATTGGATAACTCAGACCCACCCAGCTGTACACTTGCAGTCTAGCAAGAACAGCTGATTGGCACTCCTATTGAAGGAGGAAGAGAATGCCTTACAGAATATACCAGAAAATCTCTGGTCAACAGGAAAATCAGATGTAGGACTTATTCATACCCCTGGACCAGTTACTATTACGCCAAAGTCAGCATTTAGACCACAAAAGAGACAGTATCCCTTAAGAAAAGATGCAGAGGTAGGAATCAAATCTATTATAGCAGCTTTACTTAAGGAAGGGGTGCTGGTGGAATCTCCTTATTCACCATGTGACACACCCTTATTTCCTGTCAAGAATGCGAATGGAGAGTGGCGCATGGTCCAAGATTTACAAGCTGTAAATGACGCAGTAATGCCAAGGGCACCTACGGTGCCAGATCCACACACCCTGTTGAATGATTTAAAACCTCAGCAGAAATATTTTTCTGTGGTAGATATCAGCAATGCGTTCTTTTCAATACCGATACACCCTGACAGCCAGCGTTGGTTTACATTCACATTTCAGGGGAAAAGATATACATATACATTACTACCACAGGGGTATTGTGAAAGTCCAACAATATTCTCACAAGAAATGGCAAGCAACTTGACAGGATTTACCCCACCAAGAGGTAGTCAGATTTTGCTTTATGTTGATTATATCCAGCTGGCGTCCCCCACCAAGCAAGACTGTAAAGAGGATACCATAGCGCTATTACAATTTTTAGCCACTGAAGGACATAAAGTAAACAAAAATAAACTGCAGCTTTGGAAAAAACAAGTTAAATACCTAGGATATATAATATTCAAGGAAGGTAGGACATTAGATAAGGACCGAAAAATAGCGATTTTGCAAGCACCAAAACCCACTACCAAGAAGGAAATGATGTCCTTCCTGGGTACGACTAATTTTTGTCAGAGTTGGATTCCAAACTATGCCTTGGAATCTGCACCGTTGACTAACCTGATTAAAAAAAGCCTATGGCAGCACAGGATTTATTACAATGGACACCAGAAGCAGAATCTGCTTTCTGCAAACTGAAACAGTTAATAGCGTCCTCATTAGTTTTGGGATTACCAAACTATCATAAACGTTTTTTCCAAACTGTAGATTGTAAGCAAGGTTATATGACATCACTATTAACACAGCAGCATGGGGACAAGCAACGCCCTATTGCTTATTATTCATCACAAGTGGACCCAGTGGCACAGTCCTTACCTCATTGTGTACAAGCAGTAGGTGCAGCTGCAATGGCAGTACAGGCCTCGGCCTCAGTAGTGTTGTTCCACCCTCTCACATTGAGAGTGCCTCATGCAGTCGCGATTATTTTACTGCAAGAGAAGGTAGCATATCTTTCCCCTGCTAGGCATCTTTCCTGTATGACTATATTGTTGAGCCAACCTCATATGACAATTGAACGATGTACAACTTTGAACCCTTCTACCTTGCTCCCAACCCCTGCAGATGGCACACCACACAGCTGCCTGCAGGTGATTGAGCAAAAGACACTGCCTAGAAAAGATCTTACGGATGTTCCCTTGGATGATGCCGAGGTGACATACTACGTGGACGGCTCATGCAAAAGGGGTCCTGCAGGACAGAACCTAGTAGGATATGCAGTAGTTTCTGACACAGACAATATAGAAGCAAAATCTTTACCACACAGTTTATCTGCACAGGCAGCAGAATTGATTGCCTTGACACAGGCATGTACCTTAGCAAAGGGTAAATGTGTAAACATTTTTACTGACAGCCAGTATCCTTTTTCTACTGTACATGTTTTTGCGCAACAGTGGAAAAATCGAGGAATGATAACATCTACTGGCAAACCAATCAATCATGCACAGTTTATTTTAGATCTTTTAGAATCTAATCAGTTACCTCAGGAAGTAGCTATTTGTAAATGCACAGATCATACCAAGCAACAGGACAGGATTTCAAAAGGTAATGCAATAGCTGATACAGCTGCAAAGCAGGCAGCTTCAGAAGTATTTCTTTTGAATGAGGAACTACAACCCTCTGAGATTTTAGACTTAGAAATGTTGAAGACAATGCAAACACTTACTACGCAAACTGAAAAACAAAGATGGGTAAAACGAGGAGCAATTCTCGAAAAGGGGCTGTACATCTCTAAAGAAGGAAAACCAATATTGCCATCTAATTTGTATAGATATGCAGCTTTGTTGAGCCATGGGCAGTGCCATGTCTCAACAGGGGTGATGGTACAGCTGGTGAACCAAGTGTTCACGACGTACGGATTAACAAACTATTCTAAAACATTTTGTTTGTTATGCCATATTTCTAATAAACATCATGCACAAGGGGCGTTAAAGCCCAAGCAAGGGAGTTTCCCTACACCACCATATCCATTTCATACTATTTGTATGGATTTCATAGTGTTGAATAAATGTGAAAATAAGAAGTATTGTCTTGTCATTGTAGATATGTTTTCCAGATGGGTGGAAGCCTTTCCAACTAAAAATCCAGACGCTATGACTGTGGCCAAAGTGTTTGTTAAAGAAATCATCCCTAGATTCGGCATTCCGGGAAAGTTCTACAGTGACAACGGCACACACTTCGTGAATCAGACCATACAGCAGTTAAGTAAATATTTTTGTATTTCTCTAAAGAATCATTGTGCGTATCACCCACAATCAGCAGGGCTAGTAGAGAGGCATAATGGGATTGTAAAGGGTAAGCTAAGAAAATTAATGACAGAAACGCAGAGAAACTGGGTGTACTGTCTGACCCTGGCACTGTTCAGCATGAGAACTGTTCCGAATGCAAAAGGATTGACTCCTTTTGAAAAGCTCTTTGCAAGGGCTTACTCTATACCTCAGTGGAAATCTCTTATGCCCGCAGACCAGGAAGCTGACAGTACATTAGCAGAGTATATGCATAATTTATTAAATTCTAAACATTTGTTGCAGTTAAATTCTGTTTCAGATAAAGAACGAACCAGACCATCAGAAGTGGCAGTGCCCCCTGGAGCGTGGATCCAGCTGAAGATAGTTAAGAAGAAAAATTGGGCGTCTCCGAATTGGGAAGGTCCATATCAAGTGCTTTTGTCAACACCCACTGCAGTCAAAATTGTGGAGCGTGCCTCCTGGATCCACTTGATGCACTGTAAATTAGTTAAAAACTTTGAACTGGACAAAAATCTTGTTACATGCCAAGAGCAAAAATGATAGAGAGTCCAGAAGAAACAGAAATGCAGAACAACCCTTTCCTCAGAAGTATTGCATAATCATCCTGCTAATTGTATTAGTGACAATAATCTTTTTGTTGTGGCCTTTTCTTTTCCCAGCCACACAGACTGAACTGAATAAACGTGAAGCATTACTCATAAACTGGCATCCAAACTTTAACACTTACCAGGCAATTAAATATGTGTATGCTGAGACTTTCAATGTTTTGAATTGCTGGATTTGCACAGCTTTGCCAACAGCATACGGGGGGTTATTAATGACTACAGTCCCCCTAGGGGTCAATGAGACCTGGGAGAACTTGATTTATGATACCTCAACCATTACAGCACAAGATAAAATAGCATTGCACTTGTCTGTTCCACAAAAGGGAACTGTGTGTTTTTATAAAAATGATACTGTTCAGGTGGGTTGGAGCAATTGCAATGTGACTGTTCCTTATAGATGTTACACTAAAGGTAACAATGTAGATCTTTATTGTAATACAAACTATGATTAATTTCTTGGATTGATGCACAAAACACTTGATAAAGTAAAACATAATTCTGTTCTTTATAAACAACTATCTATAATTGATAGAAAAATGTTTCATGCAGGGCGAGTGTACATTCACAGCAAGGTTACTACTAAAGTAGAGGATTGTTATTTTGTGTGTGGCAGAAAGGCATACAAATGGTTACCTGAGAATTAGTCCGGCAGTTGTTTTTTGGGTTACCTGGTTCCGGCCATACGACACACTGCAGTTTTGCCTCATGGGAAAATTCTAAATGTCTGAGAAGTTGTCAAGAAAACTGTAAATCCAGTGGGACAAATCAATGCACGTTGGAAAGACCATCACTCTCTAAGTAAAGGAATGACACACATGGACTTGAGTGATAGCGTTATATCGTGGGCAGGCATATTACCAGCATATGGAGCAGTGAAATCGATCTGGGAGCTGAGAAAACTGTCGAAACTTCTCGAAGTAATGAGCAACGCAACTTTTTCTGCTCTCGAATTGGTGACTGATGAACTGAATGCTATGAGAACTGTAGTGCTCCAAAACCGCATGGCTCTCAACTTCACCCTAGCGGCGAGAGGTGGTATGTGCGCTTTAATCCAAGAAGAATGCTGTTCGTATATTCCTGACCATAAACATGAGATAGACAATCATCTTGAGGTAATTCAGCAAGTGTCGGCCATGACCAAGCCAGGCCCAAACCCACTGATGGACTTTTTCCAGAAATGGTTTGGGGGGTGGGATACCATCCTAATGAACATCCTGATTGCCATTTGTGTAGGTATGCTCCTGCTGGGAGTATGTGTTTGTTGTTGTATCCCCTGCATGAAAAGACTGATTAAAGACCTTATAGACATGTCAGTTTCTGAAACCTTATATCAAAGTACTGAGTTTGAAGAACTGTTAAAAGATTAAAAAGCTTTCATAAGTTTAAACTGAATGACTCTCTTAACTGCAAATCCTGAGTGGAAGAGGTTAGGAGAAGAAAACAAACTGTGTATACTTATTTTAAAGGTAGAATAAAAGTATTAATAGGGGGGAAATGTTAGAAAAATATGTATTAGTGTGTGTATTAGCAATATGCTTAGTGCATTTAGAGCTTGAAAAGGGTTAACACATTTATTCTATTTCATACTGCATAAATCTGTACAAACTGCAGTTGCTTTCTGACCTTGTACTGTTAGCTAAAATCTTGCTTGTGCCTTGGAAATTTACTGAGAAGCAGGTGTTTTCTGCTTGCGTTAGGAAAATAATGAATAGAACAATACTACTTGTATGAAACCTAGACAAGAAGTTCCGCTGTGCCATGAGAAAATACACAGCTGTAGAAGTTACAGATAATTAGTACAAAGCCTGCTTGAAAATATGAACTGCAATCAGCATTTGCTTGTATCTGTATTAGAAAAGTACCTTGAAAAGTAACAATAGACTCTTGTAACCAGATTAATGGTCACCAAGGCCAGGTTGTTTTTCTGAAAATTTTCTCACAAATCTAGTCATGTCAGCAGAAAATCTGAAGTAACATCTGCTGTAGAACAATACTGAAAGTTGTTTTGATTATGTCAGCTTAGAAGGCCATGTCTTGTAAAATAATATAAGAATGAACATACTTCCTGTTAGTAGTTAGACAAATCCTTGTATTTGCATGTTTTTGTCTCCTTGCTGCAAGTAAATTAAAGTGCCTTAACTGAACCTTACGTGTATTGATCTTTGAAGTTTTTTCCTTTGACACCTACATTACTAAAGTCCAGTATATGCTACCAAACTAACAGTGGTCCCCCTATTATAGACAGTACAGCAATACACACAACAGTCCTGACACCCACATAACAAATTAAATATTTCTTTGAACTGCTCATCAGTACTGACATAAAAATGGTTGGCTTACCATGTGCAGATGATTGTAGGCTCCCGATGGTGGATGGTCCTAGAAGAAATTAAGCAGAATGTAAGGAAACGATCATCACAATGAATGGTAACACAGGGGGGTTAAAACTTTTTTTCCTTTATAAGCCCATTAACGATACATTTAACAAGAACTTGGATGATACATCCACCCCAAGCCAATATGTAATCAATCAGAATGTGTTATTAACTGTATCAATCTACAACTATTCCCCTCAAAAGAAATTTAATGTTAAGTACTGCTGTCAATATTTTACTATACAAGAAGTATTTATCAAATGAGATAGGTAAGCCTACCTGGAAGCTTCTCTGGGATATACTTTTCCTCCATGAAACAGGAGCACCAATGTCAGTAACATACTGTTCTGCACTTTCCAGTGAGCTGTCTGGATCCTTGACAGTGGACAGGAACCCTTCGTTTTGTGTCAGTCGTGGCTCTGTAGCAGGCCTCCATTTCCACCGCGGCTGGTAGCCATTCATTTATGGGCAACTGCAGCTGCTCTCCTCCAGGACAATGAAATCATGTTAGTGGCCCTATGATGCTCCTGATAATTAGTCCTGTTCTGGCCACCTACTGAATTCACATCAGTCACTATCTGCTGCCAAATCTGCATTTGGCCAGACATATTCCTAAGTTCCCTCTCAAAGAGAAAGGCACCATGTCACCTAAATAATTCCAGAATTACTTCATTCTTAGGGGCAAAGATTGGGCTACCTTGGTTCCATAGTCCTAGGTGGCATAAAACACAAAAGAAGGATATCACACACATGTATCACAGAAATAAAAGTCCTACTTTGATATAACACATAAAATGTAGTATTTCACTATTACCCACTGGAGAAAAATAAAACAGTAAAGATATTCAAAAAAAAATATATATATATATATATATATATATATATATATATAAAGGAATTGTGTGATTGTAATGTATTACAATCACACAGAGGAAGGTTGGATTCAAAACAAGGAGAGTAACAATAGCAAATTTTGTTTGTGCCAACACATAAATACATGTTGGCTCTCCCATCACCAAAACAACAGGCAAATGACACAGTTTGCTAACAAACTATCAGTGAAATACTAAAAGTGTTATTAAATAAGCTGCCTTTGAAACATGTGTACATATTTAACACAGATCATTACATTATATGCAACTGCCAGTCATGTCTACATGTGGCCAGCAGTCCCCTAAAGGTGTGCATTGGCCATCGTAGAAGGCTAACATCCCTGTTTCACTGACAATATAGGACCTTTACATTTTTGGAAATAACAATGGAAGCATGTAAAGAGAAAAGCACTTGTAACATTAGCACTTGTGAAGACAGTTAATAAGGCTGCACATCTGAGAAAGTAAAATGCCCTGACAAACATGCTTATACCATCAGTACACTTCTAAGAAAAGCATGCAGGTAAAAGTAGTGTTTCTTAATGCATATCTATCTATCTATTGGCTTACACTGAAAACCTGGAAACTGCATCGGTCAAACGGCATGTGGTCGAAGTGCAGTGACTGGGTAGCATAGTTCGAGTACGTGCATGGAGATTGCGGTTCAGTTATGAACATGGAATTAGCTCATTTCCTAACTGTAGTGTGATCTCAGAGTTGATATATTTAATGTGCATGGGGTGTGGGGGTGCAGGGGGATATAGACCACTGCAAAATAGTAAAATGAATGTACTGTTGACTTTAGAGTATAATGGTATGTTAATGTGCATAGCAGAAGGTGAGTGACATCACCTCCTGTTATGCTTGATATATCGAACCATGGTTGATGTATTTATTTTCACCTAGGTTTACTTTTCTGCATTCCAAATTCAGCATTTTGGGTCAACATACTAAATGATCGACCAAAGTGCATTTGGAATGCCGATAGTAAAGCCTATCTATCTATCTATCTATCTATCTATCTATCTATCTATCTATCTATCTATCTATATCTATGTGTGTGTGTGTGTGTGTGTGTGTGTGTGTGTGAGTGTGTCTACATATATATATATATATATATATATATATATATATATATATATATATATATATTTTTTTATGCAACCATACCTTATCAAGATAAGTAGTTTTATGTGCAGATAAACCCAGAGTAATATCTTCTTATGTGTTATCCACATAAACAAGTCTCCTCACCTCCAGGTTCCCTAGCTACATGGTTCCCTGTATTATAGTGTAGATTCAGGGTTCTGTGCACAGTGAAAATGCAAATCAGGTGTGAACTCATTAGAACTGCTGAATCCCCAAAGCAAATGTAAACATAGTGCAGGCACTCCCTTAATGTTTGTTGTTAACGGATTGCAACTGTGAATGACTATTGCTAGGGAGAAGCAAAACATAACAACAATTCAGACTCCCTTAGCTCCAGTGGGTGTGTCAGCCATGTTAGATTTACAAAGCATAGAAGTAATTGTATAAAGGTTTTAAGTGTAAGGAAACAGCACACATTCCACAGTTTCTGTCCCGATACATCCAACCTCCACTACATTTCTTGACAACTGTACCTTATTGCTATTTAATATCCTTACACATTTTAAGGGCAATGATACAGAATGCTTGGAAGACTGCATGTCTCAGATTACTGGTCAGATAAGACAAGAATAAGCAACATACACAGGACAATAAGACAAAGCTGCATTTATGCAAGCATAAATGATTGTATGATCACTCAGTGCATACATCTGAAATTAATACATGTACAAACAACTGTCATCTTCTTTGTTAGCACTGTGAATGATGTTGCAGTTGGTTGTATACACAATGATTTTCTCTGTTGCAAAGCTGTTTGTGTGGTAAAGAGGGATAAGACACCCTTACGGTGTTTTGAAGGTTCATTGGAGTGAGAGTTCAAATCCATACCTGTGTAAAAATATTTCATGAGTACCAACATAAATTTTGTAGTGTTGTTTATTTAATAGATTTCTTTTCCTCATTTCACCTAATTTTCCCTTTGTTTTAATGCCAATATTTCCGTGGTGCACAGTGTAGCACAAACAAGGAAAATAGAGAAACACAATGGATGTTAGGTTTAGCTGTGCATATCTCATTTTTCCAGTGCTTAGCAATGTACAACTCTGACTAGTGGCACACACAGGAAGCAGACATAACACCTGATGACAGGGCATAGGCAGTGTAAAGGTTAAAAAAGATAAATGGTTACAGTTTTTGATTTCCATTGCGCAACACCTCTAAGTGACATTGTGCTCCAATGAGCAACCTTCCTCAACAACTGCAGCCATTGAACACCTGCAGACAGGACACAGTCAACAATTTCAAAACAGATACATTCTATTAATTCTGTTGGGCACTATGCAAACATGCTAACCAGTGATGGGTGGTGATTACCACACAGAAGTTAAGAATGAAAAGGGAATTATGCAATTGTTATATAACCATTTCTGTGGGAGCAGATGTAAGTTTAGGTCTGTAATACAGATAGCCCTGGTTACTAATACAGGAAGTGCAATATATTTTTTCCTGTTGTGACAGTCCAGTTTATAGTATTGAACAGGAAAACATATGAGTGTTATTTAAATATTCTTGTGGCAACAGGTGTAAGTCTACAGATGGCTCTCAGTTCTAATACAGGAACTTCCAGACAATTTTACTGTTGTTCCATTTCACAATGTATTAAATATCACTTGTAACACTTTATAAATAACTATAAATAGTGGAGCTGATATGAATTGTATGTATGAGGGATAAGACACCCTTACTGTGTTTTGAAGGTTCAGATGTATGACTAAGAGTAAACTCTCTACTATGTTCCTGTAAGTATAATTCTGCTATCTGGACTTGACAGCCTTTGCACTTAGATAAAACATATACACAAATTAATACATATACAAGGACCGTGTCAGGTCACACACATATATGGTTAAAACTTCAATTTGTCATCTGTATTTATGAATGATTCCATTAAATTAATTGGAAAGGCTGTTGGCCCAGATGACATCCCAATGGAAGCATGGAGGTGTTTAGGAGAAATGGAAGTGGAATTTTTAACTAGATTGTTTAATGAAATTTTGGAAAGTCAGAGGATGCCTGAGGAGTGGAGAAAAAGTGTTTTGGTACCTATCTTTAAGAATAAGGGTGATGTGCAGAGCTGCGGTAACTATAGAGGGATAAAATTGATCAGTCACAGCTTGAAATGGGAAAGAGTAGTAGAAGCTAGGTTAAGAAGGGAGGTGATGAGTAGTGATCAGCAGTATGGTTTCATGCCAGGCAAGAGCACTACAGATGCAATGTTTGCTCTGAGAGTGTTATTGGAGAAATACAGAGAAGGTCAGAAGGAGTTGCATTGTGTCTTTGTAGACTTGGAGAAAGCATATGACAGGGTGCCTAGAGAAGAATTGTGGTATTGTATGAGGAAGTCGGGAGTGGCAGAGAAGTATGTAACAGTGGTACAGGATATGTACGAGGGTAGTATGACAATGGTGAGGACTGCAGTGGGAGTGACAGATCCGTTTAAGGTGGAGGTGGGATTACATCAAGGATCAGCTCTGAGTCCTTTCTTATTTGCAGTGGTGATGGACAGGTTGACAGATGAGATCAGACAGGAGGCCCCGTGGACTATGATGTTTGCAGATGACATTGTGATCTGTAGTGAGAGTAGGAATCAGGTTGAGGAGACTCTGGAGAGGTGGAGATATGCTCTAGAGAGCAGAGGAATGAAGGTCAGCAGGGCTAAGACAGAATATATGTGTGTAAATGACAGGGAGGATAGAGGAATGGTGAGGATGCAGGGAGTAGAGTTGGTAAAGGTGGATGAGTTTAAGTACTTGGGATCAACAGTTCAGAGTAATGGGGAATGTGGAAGAGAGGTGAAGAAGAGAGTGCAGGCAGGGTGGAATGGGTGGAGAAGAGTGTCAGGAGTGATTTGTGACAGATGGTTACCAGTAAGAGTGAAAGGGAAGGTCTACAAGAGGGTAGTGAGACCAGCTATGTTATATGGGTTGGAGACAGTGGCATTGACAAAAAGGCAGGAGTCAGAGCTGGATGTGGCAGAGTTAAAGATGTTAAGATTTGCACTCAGTGTGACTAGGATGGATACAATTAGGAATCAGTATATTAGAGGGTCAGCTCATGTTGGACAGTTTGGAGACAAAGCAAGAGAGACGAGATTGCGTTGGTTTGGACATGTGCTGAGGAGGGATGATGGGTATATTGTAAAAAAGATGCTAAGGATGGAGCTGCCAGGTAAGAGAAAAAGAGGAAGGCCTAAGATAAGGTTTATGGATGTGGTGAGAGAGGACATGCATGCGGTTGGTGTGACAGAGCAAGATGTAGAAGATAGGAAGAAATGGAAAGAGATGATCCGCTGTGGCGAACCCTAATGGGAAAAGCCAAAAGATGATGATGATGATTTATGAATGATTCAAGACTATGTTTGAGAAGCACCTCTTCTGTAGCAAAGATGAAAAATCACCACAGTTGAAGAAATGTTTTGTCCTTTAATCATAGGTTTGAATACCACACTGTAAGAATTTGTTTTAGAAGTGTATAAAGCCAAACAAAGATGTGTCAGGTCAGGACATGTGTGCCGCAATGCATGTCAGCAAATTTAAATCTCCTAACAATTACAGCAGCAGACACCCTGCAAACTAATGTCAACGGACAGATTAACCTTCCAATTAGAAAAATTGCATTCCTCTCTAACACCGTTGCTCTCCACTTAATATCCTGCCAACATGGTTAGTATCATTTCCCAGGTTTGCGCATTACCAGTAAATACAATAACAGGAATTGGTGTGAAATCATTATTTGCTATTGCTATTGCTTTGGGATTAGACATGTCTGGTGCTAGAGGGGAAGACGCCCAGTTTAGGATGCAGAGGTGGGGTGTTTTAGAGTCCAGAATATTTATTGAACTTCTGGTTAACTGCCACAGCCAAAGGCTTCTGTAGAGGGACTATTCTTGCTCCCGATATAAGTCTGAGGCTTGGAATAATCTGGGTAAGCCTGTATCCAGTGCAACTGGCATCTCACACACTGGAGAACAGTGTAGGCACCACTTCAATGACTTAAAAAAGTGCAAGAGGGATACACTCAACCAGTGATTGGATACGGTTCAAACTACCGACAAATTCACAGTTATGTAAGCATGCTAATAAAGAGAATTAATAATAGAAAGCTAAATATAGACAAGACTGGTATGCATAATGCTCTTCTTTTCTTTTCTTTTCTTTTCACAGCTAATCCTAAAATTTTGGCAAATAGAGAAGCTCATGCTGATAACTGGAGAGACTGAGGGAAGGCAGTGGTATGTATACAGCACAACAGAAGTATTATTGCAGCTTTAAAAGTTAAATAAAAATGTTTTTGTGTTTTACACAGTAATAGCAAAGTAAACATACATATCCTAACTGTAAAAGCAAGTATGCATGCATAACTCTGTAGTACATATCAACTTTAGGAGTCAAGTGTAAGACTGTAGTCAGAAGCTGTGGGCTCAGATACTATAGGTAACAACTATACAATACTGCAATTCTATAGTAATATTACATAAATTAAAATCTATACAAGTGGCATGCCTTGCTGTTAACTGTAATCCGTGTAATTGAACCAAGCATATGTGCAATATATGCACATTGCAAGCATTATTTTGAGCAATCTGTAATTATAGTTTGCAGTTGTTAGTACGTATACTTAAATGTAATACTTCAGATAAAATATTTGTATAATTGTGAAGATGCAATGTATGTCACATATGATGGTACAAATGTTATCTATTTTTTTCTCTCACCCTAACCCTTGTCATTTTTTTTTCTATTATGTGTTGCCAAAATGTCTCCATGTCATCCATCTGTAGGAAATGACTAAATGCTTAAAAGTAGAGTGAGGTAGATCAACCCCAGTTGATCAACCTGCCCTCACTGCACCAGCTCCAGCACAGATGTCCAGCACATCTGAGAACCAACCTGGCAGTACTGCCTTTACTGCTCGCTACACTACCTGTGCTCTAAGGTAGCACTAATCTAAAAGCTGGTGCAGTGGTACCCTCTGGGAGTACTGGCAGATGATGGGATTTCATCACCCACAAGGAGATGCCAGGGTTCATGCATAGGGTCATGCATAGCAGTATCGGTGTACACCTATGCCATATGGATAGGCTGCTCTTCCTCATGGTCCATAGTAGGAGAAGACATCAAGCACTCCAGCAGTCAGTGGAGTAAGAGGACAATGATGACAGACCTGCGGATGATGCCTAGATTATCACTGTTCCCATGTTTGACAGGCATGAGCCTGCATTGTCCACTCCTTAACCCCAATCATGCTGTCCCCCAAACTTTTACGTCTCTCACAATCCCAGTGTCTTTTCTTGTTTGCCCTGTTTGTTTTCATTTGCTTCCTCACCTACACAACTTACCTGACCCAGAAATACCAACTTCCCTTTCCCAGCATTCCTCTCTTACTGAAGTAGAAAAAAAATCAACACTTCTCCCACCAAAAAAGGTATCATCCCATACGTAGCTCTCCATTTCACACATGTCATTTTGACACACTTGATTTGGTCTAATTGACTATACAACATTATTGCATTGTTGACATCCCTCTTTGGGGAGGTGAATGTCCAAATTCAGTTAATATTCTGTACATGTTTTCATTTTGCACTGTTGAAGTAATGGATAGCTATATTTTTTTTCCTACCTCTCTCCTGCATGTTCCTGTCTTGTTTTCCCTTTGTTCTTCCCTTGATTGGTCCCCCCCATTTCACCACTTTTTTATCTACCCCATTTTAACACCTATAATCTGGTCAAAAATAGAACCACACACAACACACATAAGTACCAAAAAAAAAAAAAAAAACAATGGAGCCC